>NC_034438.1:54106618-54227630 GCF_002078875.1 Numida meleagris
CACAGCCGCCATGAGGCCTCCCCTCAGCTCCTCTGCTCTGCACTGAGCAAACCCAGGGACCTCAGCCACTCCTGAAGATAGGGGCTCCATGTACGATGAGCAGAGACAGTCGTCTCTGCCCTTGTAGAGACTAAATCTCTGCAAGAGCAAGCACAAAACCCAAGTGGCAGTAAGAGGTGTTTACTGGGAAACCTTCACATGGAAAGATGGGAAGGAGGCACAAGGGATGACAAACTCCAGCTAGACAATGCTACAGCTAATACAAGTAGCCAAACAAACGCAGTGTTTTCTCACACCCATCAGAACCCAAGCAGAAACAACAATAACCATCAACTATGGGAGCCTTTCATCATTCAAAGTGGAACAGTTCAAGGGTTGCAGAAACCTACAGGGACTCTTGGTATACCTGCTGAGGAAACTTGGAATAAACATTGTACTGCAACAGGAAGGACCTGAATGGATGAGTGGGGCTGGTCCTTAGGCAAAATCAGGATTCCCAGGCATGGAAAGGCAGACTTGAAAAGCTTACTGCAGAGAGGTGGGTTTGGATTTGCAGGATTTCTTCATTTTTTTGTTGTTTAAAGTCTTTTTTTTTTTTTTTTTAACCATTGAGAAGAAAGGCAGATCAGACAAAATTTACAGGGGAAGTTTTCTAGGTTTGGCACCCAGCAAATCAGCACTTCATGGCCCACAGAGCTCAGCTCTCAGTTGGTGAAAGCCAAGGAGGTGCCTTTAGCACCCATCTCTCCTTGACCTTGCCAGAGCCAGGGTCAGTTGCTACACCTGTGGTTTTGGCACTCAGATTTTTTCAAGCCAAACTCCTTGAAGCTTGAATTGAGTCCAGTGGATATTCAAACCCCCCACATTCACAGAAACAGCCTTGGTGAGTCAGAGGGAAAGGACTGCTCCTTTGATTGATTGCATGGGGGACTCAAAGCCAAGTATGTATTCGAACAAGTTAAACCATCTCCAGGGCTCATAAAACATTGTGCCAGGCCTTTTGTGTTTTCCATTAAAGTCATGCCAGTCTCTGAAAGCCTTGCAGTTTGCAAATCATGGGGATTAATATTTATTACTGTTGAATGTACACGGTTGAGGCCCCTGCCCTAGAGAATTTGCATTTAAATAGTACAGGAAGAACTGGCACATGCACTCAGTCTTGGCCTTTGTCTGCTCCCGGCAAAGCTAGGGGTGAAGCCCCTCTGGCTCCCAGGCACACAGCAGATCAGACTGGGGTGGGCTGGAGCCCGTGCTTCCAAATAGCTCTTGCCTGAGCACCCTCTGAAATCAAGAGTGGACAAACCCCAAACTGCACGATCGGCATATGTGAGCCCCTGGAGGACATCTACATCTCCTAATGCTTGTCAAGGAGACCCTGTCAGTCAGACTACACTCTGAGCTAAACATCAAGAGACATCTGATGAATCACAAGCACAGCAAGAGCCCAGAGGGCTGTAAAATACCTCTAGGGACTTGTTTGTGCCAGATCTCTTAGAAAGTTCAAGAGGAATTAGCTAAAGATGCGAATCAAATTGCTGTGGGGAACATGTTCAGATTTTAAGAGAGACTCTTGTGGGATTCAGCTTGCTGCACTCCAGAAGCCAGACTGCAAGGGGACCATCTGAATCAGAGTGCCACAGCGTTTGATGCAGTGCATCCCATATGTTTTAAAGCAGTTACCTCCTTTCAAGTGTAGCTATCTACCCAGCCAAGCCCTTTGTGGTGGCATCATCTGCCACATGGAAGCGAAGGGACTTTGAGTTACAGTGGAGCTCCATCACTGTGTTCCTGAAAAGAGAGAGCATCCACATGATGCATGCTGCAGCCACAAAGGCTTCATCAATTCATCTTACCTTTCTGACGGTGTGCAAAGAAGCCCTAAAAGAAATGATAAAAGAACAAACAAAAGGTTAGCGAACATGCAAGCCAATCTAAACCAAGGGATCTCACCTTGTCAGATAGAAAGAGATTCTGGGAACGATGCAAAGGTCCCCAGTCTACACACATAACGCTGTGGAAATGCCATGGCTGTGAAATTCAGGCAGCAGATGGGCTGATGTCTGAAATTCCCCAGCACCAGTGCTTCCTGGGCAGCTGCCTGTGGTGTCAGAGCCCAGGGCCCTCATGGACAGAGCAAGCTGAAGCTGGAGCAGGAGCACGTTCTTCAATGTCCAGATGGGCCATTTGAAGAAAAACATCCCACCCACCTGTAAGAATTTCCTTTTTATTTCTGTAGTCAACATTTTGGGTCTCTCCAGCAGTTTCACTGCTCTCAGAGGTTTACCTGCCTACCTGCCAGTGGAGGTTATTTACCACGAGCAGCTGCTGCTCTGGGTTCACTGATCTTCTCAGCTCCCAGTGTCAAGAGGCTCAAGACTCAAAGCGGAGCCAATGAGGGATGGTCAGAAAACTAGCCTAGAAGGAATTTGGATGGAGGGGAAAAAAAAAAAAAAAAAAAAAGCAGCAAACGAAAACAAGGCTCTCTGAGGTTTCACTGTACCAGGTCCCTATCATCTGCCTACATTTTGCCCACACACCGTTTAATCAGCGTGCCAGGGAGTCTGGCTCCCTGCCAACAGGAATGTGGATTCTGACAATTTGTCTAAAGTGCAGTCAGAAATTGCAGCTAAACAGAAAGAGTGCTTCTTTCTTCGTGGGGTTTTTTTTGGCGTGGTTTTTTTTTTCAGAAACAATTACAACCTCTAACTGCCGCCCACACCTCAGTTGCCTGAGAAACGCAGCGTGGGTACAGCAGCGGTACCAGAGATTCGGGTTTTACACCATGGTTGCTATCATTGGCTAGCTGCAAGGCCCCCACAAAATCATCCCAGCAGGATGTTTCAGTCCAGACAGGGAGAGTACTGCCACCCCAGACACTGCCCACTTCAAGAGCCTGCCATGGCGAGCATCACTCTGGGAGAAGCCAGGGGTGCAATAACTGGTGTCTACAGGACTTCAGTAATTATTCTGGCTCCATCCACTCGAGTCTTAGTATTTCATATTCCAGCACAGTACAGCTCTGGATGGGATGGAGAGCAGCATGCACTGAGAGCTGGGTATCACACATGCACTTGTCTCATTAGGAATGCTCACCACACCTGTCATCACAGCACTGCCCCAGTCACCACCTTATCCAAACTACTTCCCAAGTGACAGGGCACACACCTGTACTGGGGGTTGCATCCACCACAAGTTTCCAGAGACATGCAACCTTGCTAACAGGCCCTGGCTGGAATTCACCTGAAAAGAGAAAAAGTGCTGTTCTTTAACACTGGCCATCTGGGCAGAAGGGTGAAGCTTGCTCAAGCCTATTAAAAATAATCACCTTCTCAAAGAGGTGATGGAGCATCTCTCCTGAGCACTTCTGAGCTCCGAGTCAAAGGGTGAGGAGGATAGACAGAAGGATGATTCATGGCTGAACAAAGACTGTTCCTTCAGGGAAGAAAAACACATAAACATAAACTCCACATATTTTTTATTTTGAACAATCTCTGCATAGTGATACAGGGGGATGTTTGCTTTCTGTGAGTTTTTGTTTCCCTGCTCTTCCCAACAAAGCCATTCTACATCCAGCAGACAGTGCACAGACCCAGGGATGCTGCTGTCTTCTAAGCTACAAAGCATAGAAAGGAGTATTTATCTTGGCTACCCCTGAGCAGTCTCCTCTGAAGGCCAGCACACAGCACCCTCTCCTGACCTCATGGCAGCCCTGACGGTGTTCAGATCTCCCCGGCAAACAGTGGAGGAACATGAACTTTCACCAAAAGACAAAGGAAGGTGTTAGGCAAACTTCATAGGCAGCTGCTCCTTTCTTATTAATGGATTGCTTTTTCCAAGTGATAGATGGATCTGTATGCAGTTCACTTGCCTCCCCTGCTACTTCTTTACACTCTGGCTCAGTTTTCTCCTTGCTTTCAGCTTTCAAACCATTCCTTGCTGTACCCCCTACAGCAAACCCTCCCTGCCATCTTTTCCACAAAGCTTTCAGTCCCTGATGCTATATTCTGCAGTCTTCTGCAGTTTTCCAGCCATCTGTACAATACATTTCACCTACATTTCAAGACTGCACAGATAAAGACCCACCAGTGCCTTCCCATGTGCAGACAAGTAGTGTTTGTTCTTAAGAGAAAACATGATGCTTCTGGACTACAGAAGTCTCTCCCTGAGATTTTAACTCACAGACCTTGATTTCTAGAATGTCCTTTTACTGTCATTTTTGCATTCTCAATATTCATCCTTTTTACCTTATGGCCACTGGCAGAGCTCCTGCATAAATCAAATATTTCCAAATATTCTTACAAACATCTTTTTAATTGTCTAAGTCATTAAACTTGTAGTGGCAGGACCAAGTTTAAACTAGGTAGGAACTGTCCTGGAGCCTTTCTCCCCATTCAACTCAGTTCAGGAACCAACCCAAACCACTACTAAGAAACTGGTCAACCTATTAAATAAGGAATGTACTGATTACCCAATAAACACAAAACCCTCACTTGTCTACAATTATACCATTTTCTACACTATTATACAATTACAGAGCTGTTAATCAGTACTTTTACAAACTATGCATCACACAGAGCTAACATTCAGCTACAAATCCATGACCTTTCTCTCTCCACATGACCTGTAACTAGGGTGCAAATCTATCCCTCTGCAGCCCACCCCCACACCAATTTTTTCAGACACAGACCTGATGGAAAGTCAGTGGGTTGTCGCACAGGAACTGCCTCTAGCTTGGGTCTGTAGGTCAGTACTACTATGGTCTCTCTCCTCCCTTCAGGATATTCCCCCACCCTTTGTTCTTCACCTGATTTTCTACCTTATTTATCACTGTTTCTGTTTCTGGGACAACCTTTTTGCCTCTTTCATACCTTCTTTTCTCTGCCTCAAGTGCTCTGTAAGACATGTATTACTTGTCCATGGCTGGCCCAGTTCTGCTACACCTATACAGAAATAAGGTTTTTCCAAAGTTCCTACTGGAGCCATGTCAGATTCATACAGTACTACTGTACATACAGTACACTGCTTTGCGCACAGGGGACCCTACAGTTTTCCACTGTTTACCTCAGATCTTCTCTAAGAAGGACTGGTGTGCTCTAAATGATCAACAAAAGAAAAATCCACATCATCTGTGTACCCTATCCACCCAAAAATTAGCTGTGGAATGGTGAACAGAAGAGATACCCTGTAACAAATACCATAATTAGAGCAATCCCAGAGTGGTGGCAATTTGTTGTGCAGTAGTTCACCTTTTTTAGGATGGCCCTTTTTCAAGGAGAAATGATTAGTACAGTGGGTGGTAGAATTTCTTCTGAAAAACATCTGTTTAGCAGCAAACAGAGACAGAGTTGGAAAATGTGATGCCCCAACAGATGAGAACCTGGGTCCTCATCATCCTCTTCATAATGCTCCAGGCTCTATCTTAAAAACCACTTGGTATTTTTGCCCTTGCCTTGCCATTTAGCATGCCACTGCAGTACATCAGTACTCTGCTGTCTTAAGAACTCTTCCAATTTCTAATCTGGAGACAACCATGACAACTTCAGACCTATTTGTGCATTACTTTGGGGCAAAGTCTCTCTCTCATGCTAGATTATTTATAAACAGCCAAAGACATCTGTAGCTTCTGTGGACTGTGGAGATTTTAGCTGCATATATAACCTGTTCCTTTTGGGTTCACTTGATAATTTTATTACTTACTTGGAAATGTAAACTGAAAATGAACAATGAAGAATAAAGAGAATTTGCTCAGAGGTGACTTTGTCAGCTAGGAAGACAAAATAGGAAAGATGTAGTGAGTGAGCAGCACTGACATTAACTTTCACAAACAGTTAAAACATTCATTTGGACATTAGAGGACACATTTAATATATCTTCCTAAGTACAACTCTCACTCCTCTTCACCATCAATTTGTATAACCCTTTCTTAGAAGAAATACTAATTCATGAACATGTATTAGGACCAGAAACTCCCAGAGCTTTGAAGTAACCAGGATGGGAAATACAGAAACAGCAAAGAAATTGTCTGACATAATGTGAAAAGATAGCATAACTAGCTCAAGTTTTGCCATTCATCTAAAGGCAACATCCCAAGTCTCTAGGAGGAAAAAAACATAAAGAAATAATCATCTCAAGATGGCCATTCAGAGAGATCTCAGTAAGAAAAAACATCTTCCCTACTACTGTTTCCAAACAAAACCTCACAGCCCTGATGTGAAGGTTCGCTGTGCCCAACCTGCTATTGAAAGTGTCCTGTTACCCATTCAACAGTCAGTCTCCTCTGTTCCCACACTGAGCCATGTCCAGTGCAAGAACAGCAAACCCAAAATTGTTTGCTTTCTGTGCATTGTGCAGTCTCCTTCCCTTCACTTTGGACAGCCATTGTTCATTACGCACTCGCACCTCTCTTACTGTGCTCCCTCTTTTTCTTTAGTGTCTTGCTTTTCTGTCTGTCATGGGTCTTTACTTCCTCTCATTCACTAGGGCGATCAGCAATTTCCAACCCTGCTTTCAAGCAAAGTGCTCTGTAAAATGGTTGAGGTCATTTTTGAACAGGTGATCACTGCAACCTCCCTCTACCAACCGATATGCTGGCAAACCCATTTTTAATCACTTAGTTCTCTTCCTCATGTCTTTTCACAGCTAAGTGGATAACTTCGTAGCTTATTTATTCTGTAACAGCCCATAGGTAAGGCCTCCTCTTGCAGGGGTGCAAGAAGAGATGCTCCAGCTGTCCTCACTTCAGACTAGCACGCATGCACTACCACTGGCCCCGACCACGTGTCTCCTCAAGATTCGTGTGATAGGGAGTGTTTGCTGTACACCTGTGTAGGGCCACAATGCATTCTGCCACGCCAGAGGTATGCTGGTCCAGGCTGTGTTTCTGTAAGGTACACAGTACACACAGACTGCCAGAGATGAGCAGGGCGCTCCAGGGAACGGCTGTACCAGCTGGTGGGTGCACATTTTCCCTGAGCAGGTCTGCCCAGCCAAGGGTTGCTAAGAGCCCCCAATACCATCTTTATATTCCTACTCATATGAAGCAAACATAAGGGCTCCAACAGAAACCATTCAACTGCAGAAGATGAAATACATTTGGTTTATTTCTTTCTAAAGTTTGTACATATACATATATCATTATACATATGTGAGATCCTTCACTAGGGTTGCTTGAGTTCAATTACATAAAAATTATTGGGAAGCTTGCAGGCTCTCTTTTGCCCGCAAGCAACACTTATTCCAACTTATAAAAACACAGAGGAACAGAGTAATAGTCAGGAACATGGACACAAGAGAGAATTCTACTTTATATCTCACAGTTTCAATACACCAAAGGCAAATTATTTGTATGTATACTGTAGGCTTACTTTATCAGCAATGATAAAATAGAGGAAAATATTTATATACAGTCACCTCAAGTGAAAAATAAAGCAATGTAAACTTAAATTCCAAAATATTATTTTAAATGATATAACAATATCCCCAAAAGTCCTTCTTCCATGGAGAAGAGGACTGATTAAGTGCCTTCATTTATCAGGAAATGATCATTCTAGTACCAGTTACATGAAGCAGAATAAGGGAGGGCATCCTGTGGTACCTGTAGAAAAGAATGACAACTCTGCTTCAGGAAACCATCTCTGTGTAAGCAAGTATATTTTTGAGTCCTTATGGACATCAGCAGCACACGGAAACATCTCCCATAAACCAGGGTTTGAATTACGTCGGCACAGCTCTGACTCTGACCACCGAGGAGTAATGAGCTCTTCTGGCAGTGAACACACCCAAGGACAGGAAAAAGTGCCCTGGTGGTAAGACAGCCTCAAACCTGACCACACCAAGAGTCAGAGCAGCAAATTTCATGCTGCTGGAAAAGATACAGTGATTACCTCAATGCTGCTTCACAGCAGAGTCAAGAAGTACCACAAAGCAGTGAGACCGGGACTGTGTCTCTAGTGTGTTGCATGAAAAACACTCCATTGAGTCAGCGATGAGAGTAAACTGAGCTGAACAGTATTAGAAAGAAGGTTCCTACACTTGGCAAAAGGGACAGGAGGCCACCGAGAGGAAAGATCTTGCAAGGACTGCTGTTAGGCCCTGTAAAGCTAGGTCTGCACAAAAGAGATCCACAGCGTGTGCATACGCATGTGCAAAATGGTCTTTGCACTACTGCTGTCAAGGGTTACTGTTCCCACAGGGGTACTATACAACAGTAACTGTTAATTCGATGCTTTTTCTCAACTGCATTGTCTCAGGCAGAGAGCAAGTGCCAATTCCTAACTACAACTCCGAACTCATCTACTCACTACATCACCAAGGGAGGCAGGTAACCCAAGGGAGAGCTCAGTGCCTGAAAAAGGATTACAGCTGACCCAAAGGAAGATGAAGAAGTTGTCCCTCTTAATTTCACCCTCCGCTGCAGTCAACTTGCATCTCAGTCTTGCAAGACGCTACCACTCTGGCCAAGGTCCAGTGAAGCATACAGCCATGACTTCACCAAGGCTGCTCAAGTACTTCTAGCTAACCGCATGATAAGAGTTTTATGACTCCAGGTAAGAATCCCAACCTCAGGCCTTGCTCCTTCTTTCTTAGTATAATGCAGATAGTCCTAGTGTTCCACTACCTAGAGCGAATAGGAAAATCCACTGAGCTTCCTTATGCCTTTACTTAGCCCAGCAACTTCTTAACGACTTGTTTAAACCTCACAAGGGAAACCTTTGGGAGTCAAACAAGATGCCTTATAGTGATATTTCACTCCTACTGCTCTTCTTTTCCCCACTGACAAACCAAACACTCTTCTTGAAAACTGTACAGTTGCAGAAACAAACCCTCACTACTGCTGTATGACTCTGTCTGCAGGAGACATCACAGACACCTGTCCTGCTTGGACACAATTTTGGACATGACATCCTCTTGCTGAATTTTCACAGAGTGAGGTCAACATTTTCAGAAATAAAGCTGTATAATTGATCCTCAGAGTGTGATTTTCAGAAGTAGGCGTTGATGCTCATGGTACAGGCATCTGCTAACATCAACAGGGAGACAAACCAATGTTGAGCTAGCAGAAAATAGAACCCAGTGATCCTTGCTTAGACTCTCAAATATATGCCTTCACTTTCAGCAACACACAGACCCTGGTGGGCAACGCAATGGAGATGGAGGCACAGCTCAAGGGATAGCCTAACTCTGCGAAAGCTCTGATGACTGTTTAACTTATTTTGAGAACAATCAGAACAAGCATCCTAACAAAGTTTGCAGCTGCTTAAGTGCTTTGACCAAAATAAGCCTCAGAAAAGAACAGCAGGCTCTGGAGTGTTGAGTCACAGAAGCCATACTATACCTATGAAACACATACACACATCTATAGGCATTACTTAAACACATTCACCAAGTACTGTAAGCCTCAGATTGTACCTCACGCAGAGACTATTGATTCTAAAGTTTTCAAACTGCCAGAAAACTTTGTTCTTTTATCCACATTATAATCCTAGCCTCAAGTAAGAGGACACAGTTGTCACAAATATGTACACATTAAAAAAAAAATAAAAAAAAAAAATACCCCACCATTCTCATCCTACAGTTTTTCAGAACTTGACAGCACTGAGCACGAGGTTTTCCTAAGTGTGTAAGTGCCTTAAGACTTTTACTGTCAATAGCATGTGCCTTGTGAAGCAGCACAGACTGGATACCACAGATCACCCTTTTCCCAGCAAGAGGCTCCGGGGAGACAAAAGACTTTGTGTCCATCATGTCTCCATAGCAGTTGGCTAGCTGCTAAGTCCTTACACAAGGATATTCACATTGCCCAAGGCAAAGCTGAAACCTTGTCTGTTAGAGCAAAATGCATCTTGCTGTGCTGGTCTAGTTTAGGTGAATTACAGACAAAACCACTGCTACAGAGTGGGTGCTAGTTGCAATGGTTTGTATCCTTGTAATTTGTGGCATTTTAAAACCATGCATTGCTAAGTAACGTACTTTTTCCTCGGGCCAAATACACCTTAGGCATGTACTCCAGCTGATTCCTGGCACAGTTTTAACAGCAGATGCCATGGTAGGTCCCTTATTGTTTAACAATTTATAACTTTTAGAGAATGCTTCAGTGCTCAAAGGGAATGACAGAAGTACTTTGTGCTGGCCTATATTTGCTCCTTTTGACCACAGCAACAAGGTCAGGACAACAATGCAGCCTTTGGGAAAGCTGTAACTTGGACTTGTTAATGAAAGTTATCTAATAAATAATTAACATAGAGCTTCAATGCAGCCAACAAAATAAATGAGGAAGGTACCTACTTGCAGGCAGGGCCAAGCTGGCCTCCTTTCACTGTTGAGCTGGATGCTGCCAACAGGAGAGCTGACACTCACAGAGGGTTTCCAGACACATCCCTCCAGGGCAGCCTCTTCCTAACTCTTATTTAGCCTCTCCCAGTGAAGCCGTGACAACCTTGGATGAGGCTGCTGCAGTCACAAGGGAGAGAAGCAGCTGGTGACAGAAACCGAGGGCAGTTTCCTAAGCAGTACAGTGTATGTGGAAAAGGAAGCCAGAATTTCTAATTTCTCCCAGCACTAAGGGCAATGCTGGAGCACAGCGTGCCCCAGGTCCCAGGGAGTAAACAGTCATGGAGAGTGGCTCCAGCTTTCTGAATGTCTTCAGTAACATCAGCCATATGGGAAGTGGTCCCGTACACTGGTCCTTAGCTTGGGGAATACAGTTTCTCTGGAGGTTGACAAGCCCCTTCTTGCTGGAGCACATGCTCAGAAACCCCAGGTGGAGCAGTTCACTAAGCCATTCCTATGCTGCTGGGAGAGCTCAGAGACAAAGAGGAGAGGCGAAGGCAAACTGCACAAATATATGCTATAAATAATACTCTCTATAAAGCATAAGCTGGAAATCATTTCTTTCAAATACATTTCTGACAAAGCTTCTTCAGCCTGCCCCTCCTGGCAGCCTGGGCAGCTGACACCAGTAGCACACGCTGAGGACCTTCAGTCATGCTCTGGGAACACTGGTGAAATGCGGACTTCAGAACTGCCCTCTCAGAGCAGATGTAGCACCCCAAAGTTTCAGGAGACCCACACTGAGTAAAGTTTAAACAGGCAGCAACCTGGAAGATTGCCTGAGATAAGGTGTTATACCGCCTTTGCCTCCGCAAAAGCAGATGGTATTTCTGGATATCATCTCTCTGTGCTTGGGGGCACTGACAGAAAATGGTGTCTTTTTTTCTTTTTTTCCCCACATAGCTCCCTAAAATTTATGACTTGGAATTTGGGAAAGTACCCAAATCCTTGCAAAACAGTGTGTCAGAGTTTCCCCACAGAAGGCTGCCTCTGCCTCTGAGATTTGTAGAGAGGTGACTAGGAATGTCACAAGTGTCTGGTCTAAGTGTGGGAGGGGGACCTTGCATCCATGCAGCACAACACAAGAGGAACACAGGAGTCTGAAACTCTGTCTCACACTTCCAGCTATAAATGTAGCTGGGAAATACAGGCTACAAACGAGCAGAATGGGAAAGCTGCTCAAAGGGTTATCCATTTGATGCAGCACTGCTTCAGAGCAGGTTTTCTCAAGGCAAGATGGGACAGTCAAATTTTCCACATTTCTGTAAGCACGGAAGGAAAGAGACCTGTTACACAGAAGCAGCTGAGGTGCTAAGATGACAGACAGGAGCAGCTTGACAGAAAAGGAGGAGGAGCTGTCAGACTAACTGTGATAAGGCCAAAATTGATTTAGGGATGGAGAATGCAGATATGGCAAGCTACAAGCCGTCTGCAGAGAAAAACCTTCCCCATTTTCAAGAAGAACATTGCAGTGCAATCACTCCAAAAATGCAAAGATAACCCTGGTGCAACTGACTTTCTCCACTGCCACAACCACCTACTCACCAAAGCAACTGCTCTCATCAACTGGGAGCCCAGCCCCACTGGAGTGAGCCAAAAGCTTGGCTGTTTCAAGCCAGATGGACAACCAGCCTCAATACAGGAAGGCACCAGTGCGATCCAGGTCATGAGGGACCTCTGGAGGCCAGCTAGCTCAAATTCCTGCTCAAAGCAGGGCTCTGCTGCACACTGCACACCAGAAGAGCCCCTAAACTTGGACAGGCAGCACCCTGGGAGCAGGCAGGATCAAGGAGAAAGCACTTAAGGGATGAGCTGTTACAGCCCTTAGGAAGCTTCTGGTAATCATTTACAAGTGGCTGGCTATAGATGAAAAAGTGTCTGAGTTGGCGTCACAGCTGAACAGTGTTCCCCCACAGCTCTGCTACATTACTCACCCTGCTGGCTGACTTGTCTCTCTACATCAATTAAAGACACAACATAAATACTGGATTAAAAAGCTGCAGTCATGTTCACTGGTCCATGCGTGATTTATCTGCAAGACGCATACAAACACAGCCAGGCCAGAGATTTTCTTTCACAGCACTGCTGACAAAAATCTCAGTATCCTGCTGCCTTACAAAGGAGAGCGCAATTTTGGTTTTGGGACAGTATCTCACCTTTGGTTGCAGGAGAGGAAGGAGAAGCACAAAGATGCCGTCCCTCCCTCCCCTCTCTGCTGTCACATCCAGACATAATCTAAACCTTCCTGCCGCTCCTCTGTCAGCCAGGAGAGGAGCCCACGTATGTGAGCAGCCAGCAGTGCTTCAGAGAAGGATGCTGGCCTCATCCTGCTCCCTTCTCCACATCCCCCTCTCACGACGTGGGCAGAGGCTTTGCCTGAGCGACGATTTCCAGGAGGCATGCTGCAGCAGGGAGGATGGCAAGGAAGAATGATGCCTCCCCAGAGGCACCAACACAAAGGCTGCCCTGGGGGCCATACGCTCACACGCACGCCAGCGCTGGTCTGTCAGCTGCTGATGAAGGAGCTGCTACTGCAATATCTTAACACTGAGCATCTAGACACAGCTTTACCTGCGCAGAACGGGGCCCAAAACAAGCCCCACGTAACTTCAGCTCATACTGAGCATCCCCAGGAAGCCATACTGAGATCAGATGCATGGTGGGGACAGCCCCAGGGGAAGGCTGGAACTCAGCAGAATACTCTTACATATTACAACGGGAGCTCCTGAGTCACTGAGGTCAAACATTCACCAAAGAGAGGCAAGGTACTGATACCATACAAAGCCATCCAGTCAGACTCCCCATGGTACCACCCAACAACATGCACCACTGATGCCCCCTGAGTGTCTGTGTCCATCCTTTACAAAACCAGTGGGGAAAAAAAAGCAAGCAACTGACAGTACTGCTTAGTAGATGATCTTGTTCCTAAGAGAGTCCAGGAGGCTTAGGCTTTCATGACAGCATCTCCTTTTTCTCTTGGCCTCTGAAATGTGCATTTTCACTTGGGTGCCTGGGATGCCTAGAATTTGTAAAGCAGTGGAGCAAAATGACATTAATTAAAACTCAAGCAGAACCTGACAAATTCTCAGTAAACTAATCTGCACACCTCAACAATCTCACCAAGAGTGCTCCATGCTCAGCAAATGTTTAATCACTAAAAATCATAGTGAAAAACTGCATTTGGTAAGCACAGACAAGATTTAAAGCTTACACCCTAACCCATTTGCAAGTATACCTGGAAACTGAAAATAAATAATAAAAACCTAAAAAACATATATCATTTTTGCAGTTCACTTTTTGACTTTCCTATTGCTTCAAACCATCTCTGCAACGACTTGGAAAAGGAATTAACCAGTTTCTCTGTCAAAGCTGGGAAATGCATTTTAAAGGAATTGTTTCTTTTTGAGCTCAGCAATTTAACTGCAGCCTACAGCAGACAGAGCATCTTAAAAGCTGAGAAAGAAAGTTAAATGTCGCCTCTTCACCTTTCGGAGCAATGCACTCTGTATTTACAAGAGGTTTGCTATGCATGTTACAGGCTGCATTGAAAAGCTCATCCAGACAACCCTGCTCTGAAAGACAAGCAAGGCCCATTTACAAACCTGCACCTTTTTTCTATTTCTGTTACATGCTTTCTACGAAATGCCACTATATACAGCTGGGCAGGTTTTCTTCTCAAATATGCACTCAGCATCTCCCATATGTCTTCTTCCCTCTCAGCATAACCTCCCTCTCCACTGTTTGTTTTAAACCACCAGAGTTATGACGAACAGCTGCAGGGATCTCCTCCTGGCTTTGTTCCCCCTCCACAAGCTGTTTACCTACCAGATATGATTAATTCGAACAATCCCTTCCAATAAGCACTATCACACAGTGAGTCTCCCAGTGCAGCATGCTGCACTCTGTCCCTCCAGCTCCAGTAAATGAAAGAATCTTT
The DNA here is from genome assembly GCF_002078875.1 of Numida meleagris. Taxonomy (NCBI): domain Eukaryota; kingdom Metazoa; phylum Chordata; class Aves; order Galliformes; family Numididae; genus Numida; species Numida meleagris. The sequence goes on from NC_034438.1 coordinate 54,120,885, forward strand.
CTTCGGCAAGAGGACTGAACGCATGCTCCACCATAATCACACATAACTTCTACAGCCATAGCACTAGACAAGCACTGACAGTTTCTATTCAGGACTGCAGTTTTTACAGACGCTGACAGCACTAGGTGCTGACCTCCTGACTCCTGGCATGTAGCAACCACTCTCAGTGGCAAACGCCAAATGTGCGCATCACACATGGGTCATGCAAATGCATTATCACACATGGTATCAGTCCCATTTGGTTTTGCTGCCAGGCTGCAACTGCAGGAATTGATGCACTTCAGCACCTCCTGGTGTTAAAGCATCTGAGAGCATGTCCTCTTGGTTACAGCCAATGGTGAGCACACAGGGAAAGCACAGCAGTCCTCAGTGGGGGAGGCAAGTCATGTGGCACCTGTTAAGGTCCTTCTATCTCTCTGATTGCTCCCTTTTCTGTCCACTGAACCAGCAGTTCAATAAGCTAGACTAACTGACTTGGACACTTTGGGAAGTCTGGCAGAGCACACATCCAATCAGATGGTAATTTTTCTTGATGTGTGACCCTACATTATTTGGGCTGAAAATATCAGCACATTTCTAAACAGTCCTTGCACTGATCTTGACGTTTCTCTATACATTAAGAATTACATCCATCACGATGGCTGCCGTGTGCCAGGCATAACTAAAATAACAGCAATCAACATTTTTCAGCTGGCCTCAACCTTACCTCTCACAGTGCTCAGTGAAAAGGACCAGAATGGTTATACTACTCTGTATATGGCAAGGGTGAGGCAAAGAGGGAGAGACTTGTCTGAGCTCACCCAGCAACCCAGTATCAAATCAGAGATTAAAACTCAGAGTGTACAGTACCAGGCAAGCCAATGCTCTTGCTTCCGTAAGGCAAGAGGGGCTGGGAAGCAGACAAATGATTTCTGCATCATTTTTGTACTCAAGACTGCCAAATACTGCAAGGATCTGTGGGCCAAACAGGGTATTGAAGTATGGAAAGCTCTACCCATGGTGGTCTCTCCCCAGCCTCTACTTCCCTCTGAAAGCTTGATGCAGGATGAGCTGGAGCTGCATAGTGAGCTGGCAACTGGCAGGTGAAGGGTAGGAACTGCCAGTCAGGCTGCCTTGTGCCAGCTTCCAGCACGGAGTAGCCAGGATAGCATCAAGCCCTGGCCCTGAGTGAGAACAGGTCTATGCCATTCTCCAGTTAGCCCCATCCTCTTTCACCTTTCAGCTAAAGCAGAAAAATGAACAGCTGAGGAGAATCCCTTCCTGAAGAGAAAAGGCAAAGTACTCTGTCACTATCAGAGAAATTGCATACATCTGCACACACCAAGAAGGAAACTCCTGGAAAGTGGAGCATCAGGAGACAATGTATCCTAAGGCTCTACATAGCAGCTAAGTGAGAGTGTATAGTTAAAAACTACACAGAGGCCCTTTGTCTTTAAAACAGGTTGCTATGGCTGACATCTACAGCAGCCACTGCTGCAACCCCATGATTCATTCCAACTCGGTAATTCCTCATCTCCCTGACCACAGAGACAGCACAGGTTTGGACACCCCCCAGCCTGCTAACTCAGGAGAAGACTTTTTGCTTGGAAAGAAGCAAACAAATGATTCCAATGCTGTCATTCCAGCACTGCCAGAGATTTCCAGGTTGCAATCCTCTGCATTTGTGGGTCCAGGGTCAATGTACTAACAACAAGCAACAGTGGCTATTTACCACAGCACCCATTGCTAATTACCTGTACCAACATGCTCTGCATTGTCAGGAAACCACTGTCCCCAGTATCCTAGACTCTATCCAGCCCTCTGCAGCTGCCTGTTTGAACAAATTTCTCACAGCTACAGCTTGTATTCACAATGCTGCAGCATTTGTCCAGTTATTTTTCCAACCCACCACATAAATAAAGTGACAAGTGACTTGAGAGATGAAAGCCACGTGCCGATGGGAGGAGATAAACGGGGAAGAGACAGAATATACGTCACAGCACTCTACCCCTCCCCCAGCTCCTTTAGTAACAGAACACAAAGAAGTCCCAATGCTTCAATTGCTAAATGATAAATTAACAGAGCAAAGCAAAGCAGGAGCAAAGACGTCTCCCACAATCTGCACAGAAACAGCAAAATATACAATAGAAAATGTCACTAACACCCCATTCAGGCAGATGCACTTATTTTTATGTATGACAGGTTATTAAATGGAGAAAATTTGACCACCGGTACTTTGCTGCATGGCTGTTCCCCTAGCTGTCATTTCCACCCTAAGTGACCTTCTGCTTAATGATGGGTGTTTCTGGCCTGTAGTCCTTCCTCTCTGAGACACTGCGTTTCACGCTGGCACTAACTGGAGACTCCTGATTGAGCGACGAACTTGAGTGGGATTTCTTCAGTTCTGACACATCATTCTCTCCTCCACTCAGCAGCTCCTTCACCCCTTCTTTCAGGAGGCCAACGTAAATCTCATAACGATTTTTCTGGGAAATGAAAAGAAAGGGCTGAATCAGTCTACGACAAATTCTGTAAAAACATTTGAGAGGCCGTCTGGGTAACATAATAGCTTCAAGTTTCAAGTATTGTTGAAAGTAACGAGTCTAATATGGATACGAACAATGGTAGCCAATGTAAATTACATTGTGCAAAAAGGATTTCAGTCAGGCTGTGCGCAGGAAAATGCCATGCAATTTAAAACACTCAGCTCTGCAGCGTAGAAATCCCAGTGGTCTGCTGAATGGTGGTTCTCAGCTACTAGAATGCACAGTTATTTCTGAGTAACAACACCAAGAAGGAGCTTTCTGACTTTAGTCACGCTGAGTCACCTCATATATACTGAGACATTGTGTACTCAAAGAAAACACGGAGATAATGTGTGGCAAAATGAACTAAGGGACAACAAAAATCCTTATCTGCGTGGCTACAGCTGTCCCCTGCAACACTCCATTCCCATCAGTGGGTCCTGCTTTTCTGGTTTAAGCCCAAGGGGCAGAAACCAAAGTCAGGTCCATCTAAGCTCAGACTTTACCAGCTTGGCCACCTCTGAGCCGCTGAGAAGATGCCACACTTTGAGAAGAAGGAGTAGATGAGAGAGCAGCAGGTGATTCCCCTGACAGGACAACTCATGATGAATACAAACATTTGTATTTTTTTGTATGGAAGAAGTTTGTTTTCCCATCAACCATTGCTGCTTGCTCTGGATTCTCACCTGAAGTTTCCCATTCCAATGGGAAGATTTTGTTCTATTGTGACATCTTTCTGCACAGAACATCTTGGCAACCAACAAAATGAATGTAGATTGACAAAAGGTCACTGCAGGGCCTCAAACACATTACCTGGGGCAGGAGGTACTGAGAACTGATCGACCCATTTTTTTGCATTCGTTCAATAACCTGACCCTGACAAAACCACTAAAGATGTGATGCAGGCAATGTAGTTCAGGTGACCTCAGTAGGCTGGGGGCCAGAGAAGGAGGGTGTAAGCATTTCCACTGAAAACAGTTGCCAAACTGTTATGTTCCTGACTAAGCATTTAGTGAAAATTCTTCCAATTTGTAATAAAAGTTCAGGTAATAATACCTATTTGAGGGCAGAAAGGCTAAAAGCTTGGTAACTACTTCAAAGAGCAGAATATAAAGAACAAAACATGATAGAACGTGACAGTGTTTCCAGAGAGCCCTCTGAATAAACAAAATCTCATTGAGAGAATATACCTAAAAAGTAAATTAAAAAAAGGCGTTCTTATAAATTCCGTATTTGGAGCTCCAGCTCCACAATGCAAAAGACAAACACATTAAGCAGATAAGATGTGTCATACAATATAAAAGGAAATGTAGAAACAGCAAGCAGAATTCTGACAATGCACTGGGCTGATGGATGATTCATCACAAAATGCATGGGACATCTCTGCAAAAAAAGAAGCCAAGAAAGTGCTCTAAGGCTAGTATCAGTATAACATTCATCTACGGTGCGGGAGACACTACTGCCATATGGAATTCTGCTTATTGTTGGTGCACTAAACACCACTGGGGTGACAAGACCTGGCCATCAGAATGCAAATCGAGGACAAGTTTCTGCCTCGCACTTTCATCAATGGCCATTTTCTGCTGGATATTGCGGGCTTACCATTTCTCTCTCAATTAAGCAATACATCTGGAAGTTTCTCATTTGATTTCAGCTCCAAACTTGCTCTATTAATGTTCTGACATTTGAAGCTAAGTATTCAATTTGGTGGAAATTTCCTTTTAAAAAAACCTAGAAAATTCTGTCAAGAAAATAAGACACAAAAATTAAAAATGGTTATCTCTTAAGATTGAATGCATATAAAGAAGAGATAAGGCAGCCATCCATCAAATTCCTAGCTTCACCTCTCACCTGACAGCACTCAGATGATCTCTTGCTCACAGATTTGCCATGATGAACAATCATAATCTGGTGCAGTACTTCTTCAGACAATAAGCAAAGAGAAAATGCTCTTTGCCTGGTTTCTACAAGCAAAGTCACAAGGTAAGGAGAAATGCTTAAAGACACATCCCTGAACAAGGAACAATCAACTTCTCGCTCACATTCCCTTACAAGGAAACGCCACATCAGGAATTGTATCAGGAATAAGAATGATGGAAACTGAGGCAGCTGAATGAAGAGAAATTACAAGGGTCTAAAGAAAATAAGTAAGGCTTCTTCCTCCCTAAAGAGACTATGTTGCTTCCTTTGGAACTAACAGGTCCTTTCTGCTATGCTTCTGTGGCTGTATCAGCCTGGCCCTTCGTACGTAGATGAAAGGTCTAGTCAGCCAGCAGGTTCTGCCTTAAAGAGACAAGCATAAAACACTGCCTCGCCTGCCTCTTGTCCTTTTGCAGTGACCACTTGCAGCAAGGTCTGCCACCAGTCCTCGCCTGACACTGATGGCACTCTGCTCTGAAGGAAAGGTGAGGAAATTCCAAAACTGGTGGAAAGATTCCATTCTGCATTTTCATATAGCTCACTTTTCTTTTTGTTTTCCCTACAAACTGTTGAATTGATTGTTCAACACAGCCTGTAAAATCTGTGTCAAATGTGTGGGTAATGCAGCACTGCACAGAAGCACCTTGAATCACCATCTCGCACACACAATTGAAGTCAGTATCTCCATTTGCCTGCTTAGACAGGCATTCTTGCAGTGCTGATCACACATTTGAACTGTGCAGATTGAACTGTTCAAGGCTCTCACCAGGGAAGAAAGTATCTTTAGTTTCCTGTGCTATATTGGTTCTGCTTTGTACTAAGGTAACTGAGACACACTTCTCAAAATAAAATTATCAGAAAACACACACAAAAAAACCAACTCAACAACCTCTTTTTCCATCAGTCATTACAAATCATCAAACACTACAGCCTACATTTCACCCATACTCATCATCTAGAAGAAACAGAAAATAAACCTTGAGTCAAGAGTCCAAATCCAAGCAACATTTTGCTCTCCCAGATTGCAAAACACCCCTATAGAGGGACACTGTGTGGCTTAACTGTGCACGTCTAAGTGATGTGTTCAACACTGACTGTATCATCGCTCACAACTGTTTGACCATCAGCTTCCAAAACACCACACTGCCCACTTTCCCAGTCTACTCATTATCAGATCGTCTAAGGAGGTTAGAGAAGGCAATGCCAAAAGCTATGTTAAAGTCAGGATAAACAATTTCCACTGCTCTCTCTTCACCTGTCAAGCCAGACATATAACTGTAAAAGGCTATCATGGCGGTTAGGCATGATTTCCCCTTCATAAACAAAAACTGACTACCCCCAGTCACTTTCTTGTCTGCAGTCCTTTTGGAAGGGGAGTCCAGGAGAATTTACTCTACCAGCCTCCTCTGGATGGAGAAAAATCTGGCCAACTCATAGTTTCCCGTACCTTCCTCCTTGCTCTTGCAATGTCATAGGAATGATACTGACTCTCCTCCAGTCCTCAGGAATCATCACCATGATTTTTCAGAGGTAATTGAGAATGGCCTCCAAATTACATCATTCATTTCCCTCACAACTCCACTCATGGGTGAATCTCATCAGATACTATGGACTTGCGGGTATCCAATTTATATCATTTCCTAACTAGGTAAATCTGCCTTGCTCCAGATTTACTAACTGGGCTCCCTGCTCCAGATTTATTCACTAGGCTCATGCATTTGCAATAGCTGAAGGTTGGTCTTACCAGCAGAGACCTAGAGAAAGACGACATCGACTATTTTGGCCTTTTCCTGTCCACTGTGACTAGGTCTGCTGCTCCATTATAGGCTCCACCTAGGACCCATATTTTTACTGATTGTTCTGCTACTAAGGTACCTATAGAAACCTTTCTTCTCGACCATCCTACATTTTGCCAAATTCAAGTCCACATAGGCTTTGGCTTCCTTAAAATCAGCAACACAAACTTGATATTTGAACAGTATCTCTATACTCCTACTGTTATTTGCCACAGTTTCCACTTCTGCGTACTTCATTTCTACGGCTGATTTTTTTCAGGAGCAACTTCTTCATTCACAAAGGCCTCTGCCACCTTTGTTTGGTTTCCTGCTTGTTAGTGTGGACCATTCCTGAGCTTGGAAGCAGTAATACTTGAAAAATGACCAGTTCTCCTGGAGCACTCTTCCCTTGAGGGCTGTATCCCATAGAATTCTTCCAAGCAGTTCAGTGAACAGGACTGAAGTTCGCAGCTGTGATCCTTCTCTTTGCTTCGACTTCTCCTTATAGGATCATGAAGTCCACATCTCACAGCTTGCTGCCATGGTTGTCCCTGATCTTCATATGCCTGAGCTCTTCCTTGTTCAGACAAGAGGTCCAGAGTAGCGCCTCTCCTTGTCTGCTGATTGATCACCTGCATTAGGAAGTTGTTGCTGATGCACTCCAGAAACTTCTGGATTGCTTGTGACCTGCTGTGTTGTCTCTCAAGCAGACAAGAAGGTGGTCGAAATTCTGCATGAGGACCAGGGCCTGCAAGCACGAGTCTTCTTACAGATCTTTGAAAATGGCCCACGAGACAGATAATACAATGTCACCTGTCTTGCTGTATACACTAATACTGATCCACAAGCTCTTGGCAAAGCTTTGTGTGAGTGAGCAGCAGGATCACATAAAAGATTATTTCCACTATGCCTGTCCTTCCTAAGAAGCCTGCTTCCATTCACAGCAGTGCTCCTGTTGTCTCAGCTACCCTATCAAATCTTTGTGGTCTCAATGAGATTGTAGCCCTGCAGCAGCACAGACCTCTAATTCCTTCTGCTTGCCCAAGAAGGGTATGGAAGCTTTCCTTATAAAAGTGCTCATTCTATGAGCACTTCCTTAATTATATGCTATGTGTGGGATGACTCTACTTTAGTCCCCTTTTATTGATGATGAAGTCCCTCTTGTTCACATCATTGTGAACCCTTTGCTTATCAACCACTTCCTCATTTGACTGTTGCTCAGATCATTTCAGGTATGTGGGATGCAGAAAAGCAAACTGGCCAGTTGCACTCCTTGAACAAAACAGCAGAAGCACATCTAAAACTCACCATATGCAATGACACCAACACACAGCTACAGCAAAGTCCCATCACTCTGGACAACACAGTTTTATAACATGAGACAGCTCCTGCCTAAAAAGCTTGCCATGTTTTCAAAAAGACAGAAGAGGCAAGAAGAGAGGGTCAGATTTTTCCATTTTACAGATAAGGAGCTAAACCCACAGCCAAGGTCACAGGAAGTCTTTATCAAAAGGAGGAACCACATCCAGATTTCTGGGACTTCTATGAGTTATTTGTTGAGAAAGAACATCCTCCTTACTGGAGTAAGGTGAAAAGTGAAGAAATACAGGATTATATTACAAGTATGAGAACAGCCCCATCCATACACTAAAAGTAAAAGCAATAGTTTCCCATACATACCTCAAACTCCAGATAGTGGTCCTTCAGTTTGTAATCATCTACTTCCTTGCCTTTGAGCTTCTTGTCAGGAGGATAGGAGCGATGTTCAGCAAGTTCAGTGGAGATCTGCTTCAGCTTAGTTTCATGGGATTTGAGTTGTTCATCCTTCAGAAACATATTAGGCACATAAATTATAGAATCTAAAATATTCAATAAGCAAAGGGAAGTTAAAAGAGAACTTTTTCTTTATCTCAACTAATTTTAATTAGATTGATCATACATGTTTTCCTAAAGCTCTGTCCCCAGCAGCATTCTCAAAGGCATCCAAGTAAAGTGGCCAACTTTGCAGAAAAACTCAGCAGTGAGCAGATGCCACTGGGAAGGATAGCAAACTTGTCATCCCTCGCCTTGCTGAGAGCAACGGAAGCAGCTTGCTGCAGAGCGTTACTGACAACATGACACTTCTGCTCTAATACATTTTTTGGCAAATTAATTAAGGCTGTTATATGGAGTCAGACCAAGGGCAGAATGAGACAAGCAAAGACCCTGCCTCGGGTCTTTGCAATATTAAGGGCAGTTTTTTCCAGGACAGAAAGGACATGGAATCAGAGCCCTTCCTTACATTTCCACACTACCAAATGCTCTCCAGTCAGTGGTTTCCATTTGTTCAGAACAATGCAATGCATCCAGAAGAAGGGCTGCCCTCTCCTAAAAAGGTATCTCATTTTGCTAAGCTGCTGCTGCTAGCTTTTGTCCCACTGTGCAGTTGGAAAGAGTGAGGAGCTGCTACTCCCTCCCTTCTAATTTCCTTTATCACAATCCCAGGCCCACTCACTTCCTCCAGTCCATCTGTCAGCTAACCTTCCTTCAGCTCAGGTTTCCAGCTCCTGCTGCATGGCCTTCTGGTCATCTCTATGCTTGGATTTAAAATTATGTTTGATTTAGGTAACCCCAAAATATAGATACTATTGTGCAGACCTAAATGATTTAGTCATAGTCCTAGCAGCAGGTAGCACCCAGCTCAGTTACCAGACATTTATCTAGCCTGAGAAGAGAACACTGCTGCCAGTACTGTCCTAGTGGTGTGGATGTGCAGCTTGCAACTTAAGCCTATCTCAGACATATCTGCAATCCACTATGAGTCACACCAAGGACTAAGCCTTTCAGCTCACATAATTTGAGCTGCAGAAAAGAGCAGAAACGGAAAAAACTTCTACAGAGGATGATAGTTGAGCCCCAGCTAATCTTGTGTTTCACTTTTTTTTTCCGAGAGGACTGTAGAATAAAATATGTGGGATAATTTGCCTCCACCTATGCATGGATAGGCTCAAACTGATCCCTACTGGCTTCCAGAAATTGCTGTTGCTGTTATTAACTACCCTGGATCCACTGTTCTTTCTGTATGTGTCCAGCCACTCTTTGTGCTAAATTGCTGGTCTCAGTGACATACTGTTGCAGCGAGTTCCCTACTCTGATGACAGGTGGTCTCTGAGAAGCTCTTAATTTGGCAGTTGTAATTTCCAGGGCAGCAGCCCTTTGGTGTATTTGTGTGTACATTCACACCTCCAGAAAAAAAAGAAAACAAAGTTACTAAATCCTTTCTACACTGGTGTTCCTTTATATGCAGTTTTGTCACATCCCTCCAGATCAACCAAGATCAGACATGGAAAGCAAACTTGGTACAATGACCGTGTGCAACTTGTCATGTCCACCCTCTCTCCTTCAGCCACGTTAGGTTCTTGCTGCATCTTCTGCCTGACCAGTAAGAGGCCCCCTGAAGAAGTACTGCGCATCACGATTCAGCCCACAAAATCCTAAACAGCAACCAGAGGGATTTGACAATTCATATTTTTTTGTCTGCCAAATAAGAAGCAGCCCGCTGGCAGCTTTACCATACTGACAGATAAAAGCAGACACGTTTCTGCTTGTCTTTGAATTTATCTGCTTTGAACACTTAACATTCTTCTGCCGTTAGCTAAAACAGCTTATCTTATTCCACTTTTTGTGTCTCCCTTTCTTCGAGACACAAACCACAAGGCTGTGTTCTATTTTTTCTCTTTCCAGATTAAACAGAAACAGTGAGACTGGGAAACAATGCGCTAAATGGAACAACCACACAGAACAATGATGAGTAAAAATGCTTTATTTTGGTGGCTGGGGGTAAATTATTGAAACTTCAGATAGCATATATAAAAAAGTATGCATGAGCAAAAGGACAAGTTATTATTATCCTGTATGAGACATGATTTCAACTTTAACCCAGAAGATGGAAAGTCGGTCACCACATCGTAAGAAGAAAGGCTTCTGCCACAGAGCAGGAAAAAGCAGGAGCAACATAAAAAACACCCCCTTGGAGAAATGCATATTGTGAGATAATGGTTTCTAAGGAGCGTTGCTAGGCTATGAAGATGGCAAAAATGCATTTAAGAAGCAATCCAGCATGGGGAGATGACTTTAAAAGTTACAGCAGCTTACTCATAAAATTATACACCAACGATTAGGATCTCTCCCTTCTGCCACCTGATTAATGCAATCAATAGTGGGTTCCTGCCCATGCAGGAGAAATTGCAGGCACACATCACACCAAAGTACACAGAGCTACAGGTGCAAGCATCAGGCACAGCCAGTCTGAAACAAGTAGGAGAAGATGTTTGTACAAGCAAGGAGTATCAGAGCTGTGAAACTCCCTGACACAGGCTGTCACAGAAGGTAAAAGCTTATATAATCATATGGGAAGACCAAGGATGTTCACGTAATAAACAGCTGACAAACATGAAACAAGAAATCCCTCAGCTGATAAGGACCTCCGGAAAAGTATTAGAGGAGAAATAAAATTGATACTTGCCTGATGAATCAGCTTTCACCCTTTATCACCCCAATAATCCAAATATTCAGGAATACATTTATTTCCTTTGAAACCGGTGGTAATAAACACTCACACACTCAAATACCATCAAACTCACTAGTTTGATGGTATTTGAAATGTCCTCTGCAGGACTATATCCATGGGATGAAAATCCTATATCTGGTACTAGTTACACTAGTGATTCTTTCTTTTCATCAGTAATATGAAAGAATTATATTCAAGTCTGTTCCTTCATACAATCGTACAATCATAGAATCGTTTGAGTTGGGAGGGACCTTTAGAGGTCACCTAGACCAACTCCTCTCCAATGAACAAGGACAACTACTGCTAAGATCAGGTTGCTCAGAGCCCTGTCCAGCCTGACCTTGACTGCCTCCAAGGACAACGATTCAAACAGCTGTGACGAGTCACGGCCAACACGGGTCATGTTTGAACCATTATTCCCCCTGCTTGTTGAAAGGCTCCAGATTGCACCATGTCTCAAACTGTCCCTGTAAGCTTAGACAAGGGGAATAAGGAGCAGAGTTCAGCAGCACTTTCTGATTTTCTCTTTGGACTGGGGAACAAAATACTTTTCCAGTGTCCTCTTTGGGCCAGCTGAATTCTTCTCTCCCTCTACTTAAAATCTTTACTCATGAAACAAACAGATTTACCTTCCCAGCAAACGTTTGATTTTTCCTAGAAATACTAGCGTTGACAGGAGCAAAACGATGTTAGGGACCACTTTCCAGACTCCAGCCAGTCAAGAACAATCTCCATCACCAGCCCTCCAGACAACAACTCACCTGAGATAGCTTTGTTGTGGTGGCTGGCAGGAGTGGGCGACTGAACTTTTTCTGGGAGCCAATTGCTGCTGGAAATGGTGGTGCAGAGAAGACAGCTGCCACACAGTTAATCTTGTTGATCCAGGTCTGCATTTCCTCTTGGCTCCTGGGAAAAAAAACACATATCGAGTACTTGTTGACTCAGCCTCCTCTGCCTCTTTCCCACCTCTCCAATGGCACTTTCAAAGCGAGAGTAAGAAGAACTGAACAAGTTTTAGAGTCTGCTGAGTCTTCCGGCTTTTGAGAGCAGTTAGTGTCAGGTGTCTCATTCACAGGTTGGCTCATGAAGAGGTCCATAACTCACCCTAGTACGCATCTTTTCCTATTCCAACCTAAGTGCCACAGGAAACAGAGCCAGACAATGCCCTGATTCAAACATATGTCCTAAAGTCTCATCTGTTCCGTAGCCTAAGATCTCTAGGAGGTTCCATGTGGATCTCAGTAGAAAAGGGCTAATGCAAAAAACCTGTGCATCAGTTTTCAATGCCAGAAGGAAAAAGAAGGTCATCTGTTCTGTCTGCATATCACAGCCTGAAGAACTTAATCAAATTATTCTTGTATTAAGTACTAACTTTGTTTCTAACCAAAGCGTATCTTCTAGAAAGACATCCGGCTAAGTCCTGATGACATCAGGAGACAGAATCCAAGACTGCCTTCGGTCATCTGTTAAAATGATTAATCACTCTGACTGTTAAAGTTTGTGCCTTGTTTCCAAATTGAATTTCCTGCAGCTTCAGCTTCCAGCTGCTGCATCTTGTTATGCCTTTCTCAGCTAGATTAAAAAGCCTCTTAAAACCTGATATTTCTTTCTCATGAACTACTTGTGCACTCTAATCATATCACTACTTAATCTTATTTCTGATCATATAAACAGATCGAACCTCTTAAGCCTCTGCTTCAACCTGTCCAGGCATGAATTTACCCCTCCTTCAGAATTGCCTTCTTCCCTCAACTATTGGCACAAATCAGAAGAGAGCACTTACTGGGCTTGAAAAAGCAGGACCCTCCAATCTGCTGTTTTAAGCTTGAGGACATTGGGTTTCTTCTCGTAGTCTGTTGCCTTGGATGCCAGTGCATGATGCACACTAACTGCATTCTTCAGATCTTCCTCCGACAAAGCCTTTTCTGGCTTGTACTCATCCTACAGAAATTAGCAAGGAAAAATGACATCTTATTTCTCCACGTGCTACTCCTTTTCCTTAATCTAAGGAAAAACCTTGTTGCATAGTCATGAAAAGCATATTAAAGTACGTGGTCTTTTTGAAAGGAAGAGAAGTAGTTCCATCATGAGCTATGGACTATTTGTCTTCACTTCAGGAATCCTACACAGCCAGCACTCCACCTCCACTACTAAACTGCTGATTCCTGCTGAAGTTCTCAGCTTCCACTGCTCTGCTTGTCCTTAACAGTGTAGAAGTCACCCCATCACTCTCCACAAGGCAAATACAACAACATTCTTTAAATCTCTCTTTTGCTGTGGTACTAGAGAGGAAACCTAGAAGTGGCTGGTCTGCCAATGCACTAACAGCCTTATGGATCCAACACCATCACACAGCTCCTTCGTGCAATTTCTTCAAGCTATACCCATCTGTAGTCTTTATTGAAGGAAAGAAAAGAATACCAGGAGTTACCAGGCCAGCTTCTAGTTACACCACATTATGCAACTCACAGGAGGGAACACCTTCTCTGAGCAGGGTCTGCAAATGGCAAGCACAGCATTGTTTGGGTTTGCAACGTGGTACCACTCCCAGCAAATAATAAAAACAGTGAGTCGAACTTCTCCATGTTGCAGTTGTCCCCTGGGAGCAGTGTTTGATCTCCTGAGCAACAGGAGCTGGGAAAATGCACAATAATTGAGTTGTCAGAAGTTCAATTTAAAGCACACTCCACTACAAATGGCTTTCCGAACGTAAGAAAAGCCAGAAGCCTTTCTAAGGAAAAGTTGATGACCAGCAGTGTGGTACAAAGTTTCTCAAGAAGAGTCCAAAGCAGAAAGCAACTGATTCTACATCTTTCCTTTAGGACTTCCCCAGAAATCAGTGTCATCTGAAACATCCATCAAGGGAGCTAGTAGGATGGCTGCAAAGCAGAAGAGTAATTCCCTGTAGGTGTCATAACTATTGATCCCTTCACTCGAACACAAGAGTTATGAGATGGAGTTTAGCGGACAACAGAGTACAGAACACAAATCATACAGAAGGGATAGCATTAGCTTAAACAGCCAGCAAGGTACTTCTCCTGGAGAAAAGCTGCTTAAGATGCAGCTTTTGAAATGATTCATCGATTTACATGGCTTATGTGGTGGTATACAGACAGGGGCTTCAACTGCTGAAGGCATCTGTGCTCTCGTCAGTGAGGCTGGATCTGGCTGGGGATCTCCAAGATGAGTTTCAGGGGATGAGAATCACCACCCGTGGTGACCACCATTTCCCAGAAGGGAGGGCAAACCACCCCACTACTCTGCCAGCTTCCAGGCTAGTCCAGCTAGTGCAGTCCCAGAACCTGCTGCTTAGACACTTCACCAGTAAGCCAGGGAAGAGGCAGCTAACCAGCAATATCATCATGATCAGCAGCCCCAGTTGGGTTGAGACAAGGGCACACAACCCACCACAGAGCTGTGGCAGAACAAACGGATAGGCAGAGAACTGTTGCACTAATGTCCATAGGGTAGCCTTCAGCCTAATCACCTGTGACCTAAGCAGTATTCAAAGCCTGACAGTGAGCTAAGGCAAATGCTCCTTCCCTCTTCTGGCTATAGGTCCTGCCAAGTTCTAGCAAGTTTTGGATGGATTTTCCTAGCATGAGGTACTCTGCCTACTCCCATTCAGGACACTCCCTACCCTTCTTCAAGGCAAATTTGGGAAGGCATCTAGCCAAAGGGCAAGAACTGGAGGAGGCTGCCCAACATCTCACCCAGCTATATCTTGAAAGTGAGGGAAGCAAGCCTTCTTCTTCAAAGGTAGAAAAGTTCATTTCTTTGGTAGTTGCTCTGGGGGAAATGACTGGCTCCACTATCCAGGGAATGAGAAAAAAATCAAGGCCAGGAAATGAATTTAGACCTTAGAAGCATGATATTCTGGCTTCCTTCAAATTACTACCTCGAGACAGTATCAGCTACCACTGTGCTTGGTGCCTCTCAGCTTTCTGTGAGATGAATCCAATGGTCACAACTCACTCGAGCGTCTAAACCTGTTCCAGAACATATCCACATTTGGGCAGTCCCAGAAGCGATACTGACTCAGAACTCCTCCTTACTGACGGAGAGAGTTCATGATAATCCTTGCTAATCCCACTGGGTCAGCCGGTTGCAGTCTACCTTGACAGCTGGGTTCCTGTCAGCTTCTCCAAAAGCACTCATCAGCATACCAGAAATGTCTACCAGTAGTTGGCCAACCTAAGAGAAAGCTGAAGGGATGTGAATGCGCTGACAAAATTCCTCCTTTAAGGCCTTCAACTCTTCTTAACTGGCAAGCAATGCTAGGGACACAGGTACATCCATATCTCCTATGCCATCAAGGACAGCACATGTGGAGGTGGAGCAGAAATGAAAGGCAGCTCACTAAAGTTAGACCAAGACAGTGGCAAGAAATATCTAAGGAGCCAGAAAGGAAATATGACTTCAATATCAGCTGAAAGCTGCTGTGAATGCTGCACACAATACAAATACATGCTGAATTCATCTTTCTCAGACTACTAAGAAATGACTTTTCTACATTCTGCTGACCCAGTTTCTACATGGACACATGTTCCTAAGTTCATTTCTGATACACCCAACTAAGGCAATTGGCTTTTTATCAGCCAAGGTATCTGTGGGTGGACATCTCTGGTCAGCTGCACATAACAGATGCAAAATCCTTTCAGGAAGTGTTGTCCCTGATCACTTTACACCATTACAGCCTTTCTCTCTCTTTTTTTTTAATTCTGACAGAGGAAACATATTTGAGAAAAATTATATAAGAATACGTGAAATCCCACAAGATTACAAAGTATCACATCAAAGAGCCAAGATTTTGCAAACCTCAGAGCAGAGTCAAAACACAAAGGCCCTGCACTGTCTGCTCATATGCAATTTCTAGCAAGGAAGTGAGGTCGCCTCCTTATAAGCCTCTTTTCTGTACGCACATCACATCCCATGTCAGTCTAGTGAAGAGACATTCTGTCAAGCTCCTACTTGGCAATTTCCTCTCGCTATAAACAGAGGGCAGGAAATCAGCCTTGGCCTGAGGATGTCCAGAGTCAGGGCCAACAGCCCAAACATGTCAAACCTCTCATTTTATATAATATTGTGCAGGCATGTTTAGTTGGCTAATTGTGAACGCTTCCACTGAGCCCCTCCGGTGGCCTCTGTGCTCGCTAATTCAGAAACTCTCCCTCTCAAATCACTCATTAAAAAATAAAACAATATGCAGCACAGTAATTAGCACTGGAACAGTTCCAATGAAAAAAAAAAATGGGCACAGAGACAAGATTGCCCAGATAAACTTGCCTGTAAATCTCAAATGACCGCCGTTTAGGAACCACTCTCATCTATAGACTTTGACAGCACAATAAGAAGAATTAGTCTGCTATGCAAACAGAATGGGAAGAGAACTGGGATCACACTACCCACTGGGAGAATCACAGCTGTTACAAACTATTAATATTTATATTAATGTCTTGAGGGAACAGCTGAGTTACAGATGAGCACAGAAAGCAACAGTGCAACATTTATTTGTGCACACACGGTACCTAGAACTGTGAGATTTCTCTCTCCTCTGCTTGAATAGCACTCAGTGCGATGAAACTATAATCATGGCTTTTTCCTCCATAGATGTACAGATAATGAGAAAAAGAGGGAAATCTTGTAAATGCAAATGGGCGTGCATCCTGTCCTGTAGCACTGTGTAATTAGGAGAGAAGGGAAACAGAGAGAAAGAAATCCCTTGCCCGTAACTACCACCACACTTCTGCATTTCTACACAGAAATCAAGCTGCTCTAAAATGCTCCTCAAACTTACGAAATTGTGATCATTTCTGTCTCCTAGTATATTGCAGAAGGAAGCAACAATTCAGCAACACTTACTGTCACTGAACTTGGTCTAGCCATATATTTTAAAACCCTGTCATTATCAACTTCTGCAATAGCATGTTCTTAACAGTGCAAGGTTTATTTCAGGGCTGGAGCAAAGCCCTGCTGGACCTTCTGGAGCTGAAGAGAAATCAGAGGATGTTTCACTGCTGCTGCATGAGGCACTGCTGCTGAGCAGGGGTCACAGGCACCCTGGGGAGGCTCACAGCTGCCCCATCACTCAGGGAGTGAGTCACTTCCCATCAGACCTCTCTGTCAACCTTTCTAGCACTGAATTAAAAGTACTGCTCGTCACTTGCTACTGCTTCGGTGAAAGTGGATTCAGGGCTATGTGGGAGAGCGCAGCTTTGCCATCTTGTAATCACTGAATTCAAGTGCTGTGACAAATGCAAGATACACAACCGAAAAACAAATAGGAACAAGAATTCCACAAATGTATTTGTTCTGCAGAAGTGTAGTCAGATATGAAATCACCCTCACGCTTACCAAGAGATGGAGGGTGACAGTGGGGAGAGCAAACTTCTGCAGAAAATCTGCACGCTACATCAGCATCTGTAAATTTTGTCTTAGTGTTTTTAACTATTATTACAGTGATACTTATAGAAGTTTTCGATTAAAATTCTAAAACAGACAGCACCTCCACTTCTTCCCCTTGAAAGCTCATTAAATTCTCCTCAAGGATCAAATAAGAAATTAATTCATACACTATGGACAGGAACCTTCTTACTTCTTAGGGAACCATCCAGTCTTTTCAAATAAACTAAACATGACTCATTTCAGAAATCAAAGCAGCTGACTGCAGTTCACTCAGGAAAGTGAAAACGCAAGCCTGCCATATAGACCATTTTAATAAAATCTGAAGCTCTTGTCAGCAAAAGAAGCAGAGAGAAGGCTTAGCTGCAATTCAGGAGACTTGGTTCTAGTCTCTCACACTGACTTTGGAGCATGCAATATCCAAGTTTCAGCCCAAATCTTTGCTCCTGCCTCCAGATTTTTTGTCTCCTTCAGCACTTCAGTGCTGTCAAACAGGCACTGAGCACTGACCAGCCACCTCTTAAACCCTGTGCTGTAAGAAATGAATCCAAACCATTCTCATTCCCCTTCAAGACTGTACACCATTCTGCCTCCAAAGAAACCAACAACTTCAGAAACCCAGAACAAAGAAGGAGGAAATAACAGTAAGCACTTGTGCTCCTTTCAGTTGCAAAACACAGTGGAAATGTAGAAACACTTTCAGTGGAGCACACCTGCACAATGTAGAGCAACCTGGACAGACATCACCTATATCAAGAACATTTCACTTATGGTGAGAGTCACAAGGGCTTAAAAATCTACAAACTGACAAAATTTCATGTTGACAGTTCTTGCTCATATATTCCATCTCACTTTCCAAGAGAAGTTATAATTTAAAAAGCTTATATTTAAAACTGTATTAGAATCAAGCTTGCGCCAAAAGACTTGAAAGGTTTGAGCTGAGGTTTTTTTTTAGACTTCTTGCTGGCAGAGAGTAAAATTTTTTAGAAATAAGTTTTTCTATCCTGCTTTTGAAAAAAAATGGTATCCTCCAATTTTGCTATGGAGCAGAAGCTGCAGATTCCTACCAAGATCAAGCTGCTGTTAAACTGTTTTGCAGCTGCTCTTGCAGTCATTGCAGAAAAGTATTCTGTGAAAAGACTGGAAAGGAGGACAGACTTACAGGAGGTGAAGTCATACATATCAACTGCAGTGTTAAAAGCAGCCCAGAGGAATCTGTGCAAGACAGAGAGAGATGATGCTGTCTTTGCTTGTGAAGCCGGCTGTTTTGTCAGTCATGAGTGACAGTGATGGCATAAACTGGAATTGACAGGGTGCACATCTGGATAGGGACAATGAGACTGAATTTGAAACTGTGAAATGGAGGAGCACATTAGTGAAGGGATTCACGTCTCAATGTGTGTGTAAACAGGGTGTGGCACAGATATACTGCGTGTCAGAGGGAAAGGAACCTGAAGGTGGGTCGTGAGAGCGGAGAGGATGCCTGCTGCTTTATCCCTCTTCAATTAGTTTCCAAAAGATAGTGATTTCTCCTACCTTCTGCAAGTACAAGACTGTTCCCTTCAGCACAGCATAAAAGGTTTTCCAGCCTCGCTTTCCCCAGGGAGCTGCAAAGGAAACAAATGAAAACCCATTTAACTCAGATCCATTTTTACACTTTGTCTAGGCAACAGGAGAGCTACATTAGTCCTGAGTTAAACCTCTTTTGTACTCTCCTTTTCAGAGGACAATGCAACTCAGCACAGTGCCTGCACATACCTACTGTGAGATAGAGTAATAAAACAACCCTGAAGACAGCACTGGACTGGATCAGAAGGGAACAGGAGCAATGCAGAAAGCGCGCTGGGGAGATCTGGTCTTTGTGCTCTGCCAGGTAGATGGACAACGCCCCTACAGTGGTCTGAGCTCTGTACAGTGGTGGTGGTTTTAGTAGGAAACACCCTTTCTCCATGTCCAAAACAGGTCGGCAGCCACAGCTCAGAATCAGTGTGACACTACTCAAAAAGCAATGCCTCCCAAGAGCATCCCTCCTTCTTGCAACTGCTGTTCACCCAAGTGGGCACTGAGCAGTCAGATGCCTGCTTCATCCCATCCCCTCTTCCTGCAGCTGCTGGGGAAGCCAAAGGGGAACCAGAGAGGAGCCAAATCAAATGCTAAGGAGAAAAAAAATCACCTCTCAAGAAACCTGAAGTAACACTGAAGAGCATCACAGAGGCAACACATCCAACCCACAAATCCCTAGGAACAAGAATGACAGGAAAAAATAAGGGGGTTGCAAGGAGGTCAAGTATGAAAGCTCCAGTCTCAAATTTAGCTGTGGTACAGGGAGAGAAGGCATGGGCTGTACAGTCACAGAGACAGAGACCAGAAGCACGCATCTAAGTTCACCCTCCACCAGGAACAAACCAGTGACCAACATCCACCTGTATCTATATGTTGCAATTAATAACTTGTACATGATTAAAGCATCACCCTCAAAAAAGCATCCCATTCTGATCTGACACCAAGCGGCAGTGAAAAAGTTATTAGTCACTGGCTCTACAGGTTAATCATTCTCATCTCACATAGCGGGCATTATTCCTACTTGTATTATGCAACCAATAGAATTTCACAGTAGAAATCTCTACATAAATTAACCTATTCTGAATTATGACAGTGTGCTAGGATACTTTTAAAGACAAAAGGTGCTGTTGCGGGCATCCTGGTTGTGCAGCTTCCTTGTGTTTTCATAGAACCACATCACAGAATGGTTTGTTTTGGAAGGGACCTTAAAGCCCACCCCGTGCTGTGGGCAGGGCTGCCACTCACCAGCTGAGGCTGTCCAGGGCCCCATCCAACCTGCCCTTGAGCGCCTCCAGGGATGGGGCATCCACAGCTTCCCTGGGCAGCCTGTGCCACTGCCTCACCCTCTGAGTAAAGAATTTTTTTTCCTAACATCCAACCTAAATCTCCCGTTTTAATTTAAAGCCATTCCCATCCTACCACTATTTGGCCATGTAAAAAGTCACTCCCCCTCCTGTTTATAAGCTCCCTTTTGGTACTGGAAGTCCACAATGAGGTCTCTCTGGAGTCTTCTCGTCTCCAGGCTGAACAAGCCCAAGTCCCTCAGCCTTTCTTCATAGGAGAGGGGCTCCAGTCCCCTGATTATCTTTGTGGCCCTTCTCTGGACCTGCTCCACCAGATCCCCATCCTTCTTGTGCTGGGAACACCAGGCCTGGACACAGTACTGCAGATGGGGTCTCACAAGGGCAGAACAGAGAGGGACAATTCTGCCCCTCTCTCTGCAGTCTCCCCTCTGCTGATGCAGCCCAGGATACTGTCGGCCTTCCAGGCTGCAAGTGCACACTGCTGGCTCACGTACAGATTCTTGATCTACCAAAATCCCCAAGTCCTTCTCCACAGAGCTTTTCACAATGAATTCTTCTCCCATTCTGCACACATATCTGCCATTGCCCCAACCCAAGGGCAGCACCTTGAACCTGACCTTGTTGAACCTCATTTGTTTCACAAGGGCCCACCTTTCAAGCTTGGAGAGGTATTTGTGGATGGCACTCCTTCCCAGTGTATTACCAGCTGCACCTCTCAGATTAGTGTTGCCTGCAACCCTGCTGAGGGTGCACTTGATCCCACTGGCTATGTCATTGATAAAGATGTTGAAGCGGACCAGTCCTGAGACTGACTCTTGGGGGACACCACTTATGACTGGCCTCCACACGGACACATATCTGTTAACCACAACCCTCTGACTGCAATCATCCAACCAATTCTCTATCCACTCTTCAAAAATCCTTATCTCTCCAATTTAGAAATAAAGAT
Source organism: Numida meleagris (assembly GCF_002078875.1). Taxonomy (NCBI): domain Eukaryota; kingdom Metazoa; phylum Chordata; class Aves; order Galliformes; family Numididae; genus Numida; species Numida meleagris. The sequence goes on from NC_034438.1 coordinate 54,141,851, forward strand.
GTGATGAGGGATCATGTCAAAGGCTTTGTAGAAGTCCAGGTAGATGATATCCGTGGCCCTTCCTTTGTCCATTGATGCTGTTACTTCATCACAGAAGGACACCAGATTGGTCAGATGTAATCTAGGTGAAGCTGTGCTGGCTGTCATGGATCACCTGTTCATCTTGCATGTGCCTTAACACAGCTTCCAGATCTGTTCCGTGATCTTCTCAGGCCCAAGGGTAAGGCTCACAGGTCTGTATTTTCCCAGATCTTCCTCTCTACAACTGGCTTTTATCAAGTTCAGTTTTCAGCCACTGGTCTCTATTGTGTCCTTCTCTTCTAGACTGTCTGAGTGTTTTAGCCCTTGGTACTCCTCTCCTCGGAAAATATGTATGGCACATAATCACAACACCTCATTAGCAAACCCATATATGCTGATCTCTGCCCTGCAGTAATTCCAATAGGAAATGAAATATTAAAAGTCCTAACTAACTTACAAAATTAGTTCATTTTATTTGCAACTAGAATTTTCGATTGTAACTTTTCAGGAGTTGCATGACAATGAGAGACAGACGTCTAATGTATACAGAAACTTCGGAAATCAAAGCCCTAATTACATTACTAATTAAAGGACTGTCAGCGGTTTACACGGTGGTTCAGCCCGGTTCTGCGACTAACGGGGTGAGGGGACTCACAGACCCACACCCTGGGAAAAGGGAAGGGTTGAAAAGGGTAGGGAGATGGACCTAAAAACAAAACAGCAGCAATGATCTGAGGAGGAAAGCTAATTTACTAAAAAGATATCGGAATGCAAGATATCACAATATAATACAATATAATACAATATAATTGGAATTGAAGCTAGTAAATCAAATAAAATGAGAGTGTGTCCAAAAACCAAAGGCCTTACTCTAATGCTGAAATCGAGACGCTGCCGAGATGAACAGAAAGTGAAGAGAAAGAGAAAACATCTCGTGATCTGCAAACGGTTTTATCTGTCCCTCTGAACGAAAAACAGAAAAACTACAAAGCAAAGTCCTCAGGGGTATGTAGTTCTTCTCTTCTGAGAACCAGGTACCCAGAACTATCCATGATCCACAGAACTGGAGCATTAACTCTTTAACTTCCAGTGCACTACATGATGTTATGATGTCGAATACCAATAACAAAAATCATAAAACCAAGACAAGGATTATCTCAAAAATACTAACATTCAATGAGCTGAATAGTGAGTAATTCTGAATATTTATAAATAAATAAGTGAATCATGGCAACGTATACAATTATTTATTAAAGTTAAATAAACAGAAGTTTAATAAAGAAGAACCTACTCAGAACATCCACTCATCACAAAGAATGAGGTCAGTTTGATTACACCACCACTTGGATTTAGCTGTACGGGTGTCAGCCTCCAGGCTGAAAACAGTGATCTCCAAACATACCTTCTACAATACACTAGCACAACATGCAAATACAAAACAACTTAGCTTAACTAGAGAGAGTTGCAGTTAATGGAAACTAACCACAGTCAGCTTTTCTCTTCAGGATTCACTCCGACAGTACGAACCATTAGTTGGTGGTCTTCAACAACAATAGGGAAAAATACAGATGTCCTGAGTAGCCTCTGCTGTTTCTAAGACTCTCAGTAGAAAACAAGCAACTGAAGATACCCAAACAACAAAACACATGCAGGCAAATCAAAGACCTTTGATAATTTGCACCAAGAATGGAAGTAGGACAAGATGGAAAAAGGTTAATTAAAAGTAAGTAAGAAACACAGCAGGATTATTACAAAGAAGGGGCAGAAAGAAACAGCATGGCATAATTCTTGCTGCTACTAAAAGCTGCTGGACTTGTCAGATATGTGATCCAAGAACGGGAAAGGAGGGAACACTTATAGGATCCTCCAAGCAGAGATGAACAACCTTTTTTTAAAGACAGACATAAAGGGAAGGGGAGATTTGAAACAATCTGGTACCACATAAGGAAAAGGAAAATTACCAAACTGCCACTGAATAGCTGTAATTCACTTGAAATTGTTTTCTCTTCTGTAAACCATGAGATTCATTTTCTTCAAGCACAAAAGATTCATGCTGCTTTGCTGTATCACATTACTCGTTATGCACATGCATTAGAGCTCCTGCAAATGGGACCGAACATTGTAAATCCTGGCCTGATAGCGAGAGTGTGATAATCCAATTGCTGTGTCGTTTGTTATTGCTGCAATTTTCCCTAATGAAGCAGCACTATTCGCCTTGAAAAGCAAACAGTCTCATCCTAAGTGGTACAGTGCAGAGATTACGAGGAAGAGAGATGTCACGTTACACATGAAGGATACTTACTTTTCTTTCCATCCATATCTGCATGGATTTTCCGAGCCAGAAATCCAGTTTTATACACAGCAGCATTGGGGTCATGAGGGATGTCCAGGAATGGGTTGTTAGAGTTTCCAACTCGACTTACAGCCTTTGTCTGATTCCCATTATCTTTTTCATCTGTACCATCCGAATGAGGTTTTTTTTTCTCTTCTTCATCCCTTAATGAGTAATGAAATACAAGAATGAACGAGCAACTGATCAGCAAGATTTCATTTCAGTAATTCTTGTACACTCCTTGTCAAAACTTACCTCTCTCTTCATAGGGGACCTTATTTGGAGAGAAACCTAGATATACTCTACAACATAGACAGATTATAGCAAAGCTACTCTTCATCAAGTTCACCAGCACAGCCTACAGGAGCTGAATTTTAAAGAAAGTCCAAGTCTCCCTTTTAAATTTCCAAAAGGCAGTCTTCCAAAAGTGTTCTATGTCCAACAGCTTCACTTATTTTTATTTCCACTTATCTGAGTGCTAAAACAGAAAATAGTTGCCTGCAAGGTTCTACTGAAAAAGCTTCAATTTCTTCAAGTGTTCACATGTAGCTGAAAAGAATTAGATTACTAGAGATCACTAGGGCCTACTCCTTAACTTTGCACGTGATACACAGACTCTACCTCCTTTTCTTTAATTTCCTCCACAGACTAGCATAAAAGCATTAACTTAAAAATAAAAACTACGGTAGGTGAATTGTCTTCTCTTACTTTAGAAACAAAACGCTGCTCAATATGTTACTTATTAGTACCAAGAATAACAAGGCAACCTATTTCAGCAAGTCACAAGCACTGCCCAGCTAATGAATGCCTTCTTGCTTGTCAGCCAAGAGCAAAAAGGATAAGCTAACTTAGAAAACAAAGGATGTCCACATTGTTTTCAGAGAACAGTCAGTCACTGGATCTAGGTGGATGGTGCATCTGGAGGAATCATAGTTAGTGTCAGATTACAGTGCAGCCCAGTCTCTTTTGAAGTCTCTGCACGCTCCTTTCCAGTTGACTGGCAAAGGTGCATCAAGCAGGCTGAAGGCTGGTAATTAAAGGATATGGTGGTAATGCTTCTCCTAAATCCAGCATCTGACAAAGAAATCATACACACTTGAGTGCAATGATAGCTATTTGAGGGGGAAAGTGAAAAGCTGAAGCATTTCATTGGGCCCACATGATTAGCACAGATGGCAAACTACATCAACCAAAGCAGAACTTCCAAACATGCACATGTTCACAGGTGTGCATCAGACAAGAATTAGCAAGGCATGCATCAGTCTCTTTTTGCAATATGCTGCAACCAGGTATGCAAATGACCACCCAAATAAACATCCTCCAAGACACTGCAGGCTATAGGGATCATCTGTGACGTCCCTACCCTTGCTGAAATGGTTTCCTGGAGAATTTAGTCTGAGGAGATACCAGGGTAATGAACTGTTATGACAACAAGGAAACCAAATCCAGAGGCACAGGTAAGATCTATCAGCAGTATGGATATGAGTGCTATACATTTGGCCAGAGAGCAACAGAAAGGTGTCAGACATTTGATTCAGTTGTAGAGATGTAGATGGTGATGCACTGTATATCATCACGGTGTTGCCTCGCAAAATCTTCTGATTAGTAAGGAGAATAAAACTTTTATAGGAAAACCGCATTCCTGCAAGGCAGACCAGTTCTTCAATCTTCTAGCCTATCAATATGCGTGTTCCCACTCCAGAACAGAGAGAGCTGCAATAAACTTCCTGTTGGTCAAAGCAGTAAGAATTTGAGCACAGTTCTGCTGAAGCCCTGACCCAAATTAAAAAATCTAGGAATTCCTGACAATTTTGACTGTCTCCACCTTTCCTTTCCTGTTCCTACCGCTCTGAGTAGCTGGTAGCAAGGCCAGACCATTGTGACAAGTACTTCTTATATCTGTCCATTTCAGGAGTACGTTCTCTCAACGCAAGTCTCTGTGTACTTCATCGTGCCTAATCTAGACTAAAATCTTCCCTAGGGCACTAGCACTAAGGCTGATTTATCACATAGAAATGCTTGTGAATTCTGGGATCTCAGCCAAGGACACAGCTGATTTCCCCTTGTCAGGAGAGACCTACTGCAGTAAAAGGCTTACGATTTTTTGGAATGCACTATCTTCTTTGGATCCATGGGAGCACATTATCCTATACAGATCCTGTCCTGTGGGAATGTACCTGCACTCTTATACAAGCAACTACAGCAGTTGTGACCAACAGGGATCCTAGACAGCGCTAGTGCTGGGAGTGGTACTCTCAAAGTCAGCATCTCTAGGGCACTAATAAGCAGGAATTCTTTAAAAGACAGATGTAGATGGAGCAGACAAGGATAAAATGGTATCTACTGTCCTGACTACTGGTCAGGGAACAGATCTTTAAATGGTCCTTCAAGCTGTCACTGAAAATGGGGCATCTTTGAGGCTCAGAAGCCTCCCACACCTAAGTGCTGGATGTTCTGACTGTTTGGAGGTCAAGATACATGAGCCAGTCTATAAGGCGCAGTGAAGGGAACCAGAGGGTGAGAGGGACTCATTATAGAGGACATGAAGGAATAGACGAACAGCTGATTAGCTTCTATCTCTCCCTGACCTTGAATATCTAATAGTAGTGGAAATAAAACCATGGGCTCTGGGACTCATTGCTTCAAATGTTTCATGTTACTTCACTGGTCAAGCGTAAGACAAAAGCTCTTATAAAATACAGGCTCCTCATACAGGCTCTAAATACAGGCTCTTCAGAGACAAAAAGGGAGCAGAGGACGTAGATTTCTCTAGAGGGATCCAAGATCTGATAACTATACACATCCTTAAGGTGCTTGGCCTTCTGGCTCATGTCACACGAAGCAGTTAAGGAACACTGCTCACTGTTTTATTTTGCCTAGCCCATTTCCCATACTCTTGTAGGGCTGACATACTCTTGTAGGGCCGTACAGAACACAAGTCCTTGGAAGAGCAGTCCAAAAATGCATAGGCAGTAATGAGGATATACTGAGTTTACTCTGCAACAGCTTTAGGGTATGGCTGCAAGAAGGAATAGGTGCAAACAATTCAGCTGGCCTGTGGACACATACACCTGAAAACTGATCTTTCCTTGAAATTCTAGACTGTGAAGGGTGAAACTAACTCCTCAACCTCACAAGGCTCTCAGAGATTACTGAAGTCCTGTAATGTCCCTAGCTTGAAGGTTTCTAGTGATGCAGATAACAGTCAGCAGGTAGTGCCTCTATGCAAGTATACTCTGAGTCATGGGCCTGTTATCACATAGGCAGTGATCACATTCCTGTCAAAGCCAAGCTCAATGCCTTGTACAAGATACAGCATAACCTTTGTGCATTTGGGTGAAAAAAATGCTGGTTCTAACACAGATTTCAGTAGCAAGATATTATTATGAAGTCTGCAAGAATCTGAAGAGGTTTTTAGTCCTTTCTGTCCCTCCTAGCAGAGGGTTATAATTCCTGGCTCTGGGCCTGGAACCGATACCTCTGGTGAGCCTCTCTGAGGAGTGAAGGCTGAGGACGGACAGCGACTACTAGCATCTCTGCTCCACAGAGTACTGGTGACAAGAAAAGGCTTCTGACAGAGCTTCTCCTAGACTCTCCTTATGGTAGGTGATATTTGCAAAAGGAACAGCTTGAGTTCCATCTTCCTTTATATTTCTCTTCGGAAAAGGACCTGCAGACAGAGCAATATACCAGACCACTGGCTGCTCATGAGAACCAGCACACCACAGCAAAAATCTGCTTGTTCTGTCCTTTGAAGACGCTGAACTGAAAGAGTAGTTTTCGTTCCTATGTGCCTGATGGAAGAAAAACAGAAAATGCCTGCCTCTTAAAAACAGTTTTGAAACATATCTAGAAATAAAGATGCTGCCATACAACATGTTTTTCAGGCTCTTGGAGAAAAACAACATACACTTCTCTCAGTAACAAAAACACTTCTGTACTTCTGTACTGCTCTGTGGCCTGATTTGAGGCTCTGCCTTAGAAAACACTCTAAACTGGAAAGAGATGGTCAAGCCTTCCATTTTTCTCCTCATTTGTTCAAGTAGAAAACTGGTATGACATAGCTAGAAAAAAGACTGGGTACATCAATTTAAAAGTCAGTTTAAACAAATAATCACATTTGTAGCATATAATTATACAAAACTGTTGGATGGATAACTTTATAATTAGGAAGTTGACTTGAGAAACCAGTGGGAAGAAGTTCCCCATGGCATCTTTCCCAAATAGAGGACAGAAGAAAGAAGAGCAAAGAGGTCAACACTTGACTGCTCTCTATAAAACCAATTAAGCTGCAAACAGAAAACATCCTAGAAATCAAGAAAAAAAAAAAGGTAATTATAATGTAAAGGTAAAAAAAGGTAATTATAAAAAAAGTTGAGCTTCAGTACAGATGTCATTAAAATCAGCCCAGTCTCAGCATCCCAGTTTGCAAAAGGAAACTCAGAAGTAATTTGGCAGGAGCCTTTTTCCAAAGCCTTGCTCTTCTCCAGCATCACTGTCTCAAACACCTATTTTTGTCTGGCTCAAAGGAGTTGATTTTTCAGTGCAGTTGATTACTGTTTTCACGTCTAAACTTCTGTGGAAAGAGAACTGTGTCATCAATTGGTCATAAACCATGGGATTCTCTTGAAAACTGTCATGTCCTGCTTGGAGGAAGCTATTACAGTACAACTAGCTCAGATGCAGCCATTTGGTTTCTGCAATTTTGTAAGCAGCAACTTGGGATTTCATGTATTAATTCTAGATCACCACTCAGTCTATTTTAAGATGATTATTTTATTACTCCTATCATCTGCAACAGGAAGCAGACATAATATTGCAAATAAAGGAGAACAACAAAGTTCATTACTGCATTTCCACGTAGGCATCACACAAATAAAACATATTTAGCTCTGCATCTTTGAAATCAAACTCCTTTTTCTTATCCACCTTACAGCTGGCAATAATTGGTGCAAAAGCCAAAGGATGAGAAACACCTACAAAACCTGGGCTGTAAAACTGTAGACAATGAGACTGAAGGGATGTTAAAATGTCAGCTAATCCATCTCTTTAGTTCCAAGGTTGAATCCACCCTTCCTAATCCATTATAGAAAGATATTTGCTCAAATGGTTCATGAAAACCTCCAGTGAATAAATGTTCATAGCTTGTACTGTCAAAGCTATTTCCAGGGTTACAAGGCTCACTAATAGAAAGTTTTTCTTAATGTTAAACCCAAACTTTGCTTCAAACCTAAGCTCATCCACAATGGATATGAAGAATAATTCACACCTTTCTCCTTTGCAACAGCCTTTACAACCTGAAAAGAATACACCCAGGTCCCTCTCATCAGTGTTATCTTTTCTAAATAATAATGTTCACAGGGTCTTGAATTTATTTAGTCTTACAGGAGATGCAGGGCAGAACAAGAGGTTATCATGAAACATCTTATGAAAAAAATCACAAGCCTTCAGGAAGTTTAAGAAGCATGAGATACTACAACACAACAATCATGGCTAAAGTGCATCAAACTGGGGGGTTCTTGTAACATCAGCACACTGAAAACAGGATATGTTGGACTAACTGGATGAAACAATAAGAGTAACTGACTGGATTCACTGCGGTCAGTAGGAATTTCTACCAATTATTTCACTGACTTCTCCTCACTATTTTGTGCTTGACTTGTGATTCAAGGAAATGAACCACAGTACAACAGACAGGATAGTTCTAGAATGGTATGCTGTACAGAAGAAATATGGAACAGGATAAGAAACAGAAAAATCATATATCTGATGGTTAATTTTCCCATACCACTTTTATCATGGCTGGTGGGCAAGAGGAAACAGCAAGTAATCAAAGTAAATGGCAGAACACTTCTTGGCAGTTCTACTGCAACCAAAAACATTGGGATCTGGAGGAGAGTGCTCTCAAGATCTACATTTACCAGCTTTCCATGGATTCAGGGTCTGATTCATTTGTTTTACAGATCATGGCAAGTGACTCGCTTTTAACATTTTGGAGAACTCAAAACTAGAACTACTGCAGAAAAAGAACTGCAATGCAATTTTCTCTTCCAGAGCTGTACTCGTGTTTCTTTATTCATAAAGTATAAAAGAATATTCCTCCTATTGAATGCCTGAGGAAATTAATGAGGAGCACATCTGCTGATTAAGGTGTCACTTCTGTTGACTACAAAATTGGAATCAGTCGTAGCCTTTTCTCTTAGTGGGCTTAGAACCAGACTGTAATTCTACTAGAAAGGGACAGTGACCCATTTAGGATGATGATACGTCTAGCTTGTAACTAGGGAGATAAGGATCAGGTGGCAGTCTTACCCATCACACTCAACACCATTAGACTCCCTTGCTTAAGGACTTACTGACAGTCATTAGTCCACCAATAATGCATTGACAGAGACACTCAAACTGTTGCCTAGCTCTAAGTGAGAGCCTTAGAGCCTCAAGGTTATTCTCGCTAGAGGAAAGGTGTTTCTTCATCATATCAGGGTCATAAGGGAGCTTATGCTGAGGTTTTGCAGCCCTATTTCCACATTGCCTCACTTCTCTGCCAGCTAACTCCATCAGGGGAAGCAAAGAAATACTCTTTGGAAAGGACAGAGAAGATCTTCCTCAGTTCTGTCACAGTAAAACTGATCACATCTCTTTCCCATCCACCTTTCTCTGCAAGAGAAAGTAATGTGTCTTCTCCCTTCCATTCAGGCAGTCCTAATGCTGGCTGGAGTTACATCAGCAAACAGCTGTGTAATAGTGAGGAGAGACATCCTCATGCTCCCTCTTCCAGACAGACCTCTGAGGCCTAAGGCACAAGGTACTACCTCTTTAGTTTTGTCCAGAATGAGCTTCATTTCCCACCACAGAAAGTAATTTTTACATCAGTTCCAGCATCCTTCTGAGCTGCTTTATATCCATACCCCAAAGCCTTATTTAAGATTCTGTTTTCCCCTTCATCTAGCTTGCTTGCATTTTTTTCCCCCAAAATAGTTCATTAGCAAGGGATATGGACTGGGCTGTGTAATTGCCAAAGGAGTTATTGCCTATACAAGAGTAGGCTATCTCATAAATCAACGTGACTGAAGCTAATGGGAACAGAGCCAGGTGTGAGCCAGTTCCTACCTGGAAGCTGCCCAAATGGACTGGACACAATATGGTCTCTTGCAAAGAGCTGAAAATTCTGAGATCATGAAAGTCATTCAGCAGATTCTGCTGGGTCTAAAATATCTATGATAGTGTTCTGCAAAGAGCTCTGATGTTGTGAGAGGTAAGACTCATGCACTCACTCTGCTTCTCGTAACTCTCGTTAGAGACTGCATTTCTTGGTGACTCTCACAACCAGTACATCTTCCTCACTACTCTGAAATTATCTAACAGACTTCCGAACAGGGGCTGCAGCCTCAGCTGGGTTTAGCAGCCCTTGCAAGCAGGGTTTTATGCCCTGACAAGATAGGCACCTGAAAATTAAAAACTTCAGGTAGATCAGAAACCAGTGAACCTGCAAGACTTGTGGCACTTTTAGGACTGCTAGCGCAAAAGATACATAAGCATGTAGTCTCAGGAAGGTGAGGCTTCAGGTAGGTAAATCCATGCAGGCAAGTATTTTGTACAGCCAAAATAAATAAAGACATCATTCCTCTATTTTACACCAAAATCCACTGTTCTTCAAGAGGCATGATCTAAAGCAGACTCTTCTACTCATTTCTGGTATACCCAGACCACATAGAACCTAATCACAGAGGAATGTCAATTTAACATGGTCAGAAGCAGAAGCTCTTTCTTATCCACAGTATTTCAGCAGTTAACATGTGTTAGCCTGTCACAAGCAGCTAATATCAGCAGATATCAGACTGTTCAGTTTATCATCTTTCGTAGTAGGTTGTTGTCAGGTTATCCATATTTAATCAGAAGACAAACCAAGACAACAAACCAACAGCAGGAAACTCAATCCAAGATGTGTGTTTCTATTCAGTGGTTCTGACACAATGTACTGAAAGATAAAGGGTGAAATCAACATGTTTTATTTATGCAGTCATAGGACAATGGAGGATTTAATTTCTCCCTTTCAGGCTGCAGTTTCCTACTAAATGAAATGTCCTCTTTCCTTACAAATGCAGTTGGCTCCTATCACTAACAACTCTCCCCTCACTGGAGAAACAGACGAGGCAGTATTGTCAGGCTGTTCAAAAACAGAAAAGCAAACTCACGATATGCACTGGCTATTTTCTAGAGGCTCTGGAGCCCACTCAGATACTGAAATAGGAATTATAAACAGATTGCTACACAGGTACTATTTTTTAAATTCCTAAATCCCATGCAGTATACTTACACTGCCCATTCAAGCTTCTCATTCTTGATTGAATTGTAGAGGGCCTGCAAAGGGAAAGAAAGGAGATGTGATTATTTTTACCTCTGCTACTCATACATTAATATGCTAATGAAAATTATTTAACTATACCAGCAAGTGAGATGTCTCTGATTAAGAAAGAACCATATCTGCTCATGGTAACACAAAAGTCTTGAGCAGAAATTGTTTTAGGAAAAAAAAAACAGAATAAAGGGTTTGAGAGGACACTCATTTTCTAGAACAGGATTATTTTACTTTTTATTTTTAAATAATCCCAAAAGTTTGCAAAATCCACATGGCTAGATTCCTACATGTCACTGTGAAATTCAAAGTCATATTTCATTCCTGATAAAGCATTAGACTGTTAGACTTTTTGGCAATTGACATTAATGAGGACAAGATTTCACCACGTGGGCTTTCCCATAAAACTACACCAGGATAACTATCCAAAGACTCTGAACCCCAGAGACATCTGAATACTTCCCCTCATTCAGATATAAATACATTTAATTTAAGTGTAAAACAGAAAAAAAAACTATAAGCAGTTTTTCTATTTGAAGATCGATGTCTTAGACTGCTATCTGCTAACAAAGTTTCTCTTTTACATTAAAGGACAGAAGTTAGTAGGTTTGACAACAGGGATCCCAATTCTGTTGTTGATACCAGCCTACAATGAAAAGGGAGGGTGAATTAAGCCTGGGAAGAGATCAAATAGTTGAGATGGATTCCTTTTGAGAGGAAGGACATGTATCACCTGGATAAGAGCATCTGATTTCAGCTCTTCATTAGCTGACACACACAACAGATAAAAGCCTGCTATTACTAAAAGCTAATGGAGTTGTTCAAATAGGCCACTTGCCTCAAGTGAAGTATTTTGGTATGGAATGTCCCTGATTCTTGCACTTTTAATCCACATTTGTGATTTACCTTATATACATAGCTAGATTTACTCCCTCTGGCACATAACTCCTACACAACCTTGAAATATGTTAATGTGTAGAAGAACTGTTGATGCACATGATTACCAAAAAGTAGCACATCAAGTACAAACAAGTCTGAAAATCACATACTATAATAGCTATGACATGCTCAACAGAAACATTAGCATTTAAATAGTTTTAAGTCTGACCCAAACCAAAAATAATTTGGAAGACTACAGAGCTGAAGCTAGCCTTGTGCCTTTATCACAATGGAATTCACAATGGGACTCCCATGAACATATCCCACTGCTCACCCTGTGATCCACTGACTCCCTTCTGTATATTGCATGATCTACTTGAAGGTCCTTAATATTTAGCTCTCTGAAAATCTGGCTTGCTTGAACCATACACAAGTAGGTCAAACACACTAGAACAAATTGTTTCATGCTGATGCTGCACATTAGCAACTTTTAGGCACTGTGCGCCATAAAAGTATGTTTCTCAGAGCAGTGGAACAGATATGACCATCAGGAGGAACCATCCACCATCCTGCTCACACTAGTGGAGAGGTTCCCACCACTAAAGCCTTTCCTGAGCTACTCATAGCAATATGATATTTTCAACTCTTGAGTGCTGTCTCTTCATCCAAATCTGTACAAGAATCTCTAATCCAAAGGCAAACAGCCAAGGTGAAGGAAAGGGATCTCCTGGCTCTTTGTAGGCAATTTGATAATTTTCAGATGTTAGTAAGAGATTGTAAGGATACTCTGCAGGAAAACAAACAAACAAACAAACAAAAACCCCACCAAACACAAAGGGCTTACATTTCTCCTACCATGCAACCAGCAGTCCTGAAGAATTACATGCACTTCCATTTTTCTGCATAAGCAGAAAAGGAGCACCAATTGCCTGGGGTTGCCCAGTACTTCAACTTAGGAGCTGCAATACTTTCAATGATTTAATCAAAGCCTTGTTATTATTTTTGAGTTGGCCTTTTTGCCCTACTACTATCAAAGCATTCTCCTACAGCTTGAAGCCAGAAAGCCACTTCTCAGTACAAGGTAAAGAGGCAGAATTTTTCCCCAGCTGGCTGGACAAGCTTTTGCAACATAGCCTGCCCTGAGGTATCAGAAATGCCTCTTGTTACTCTCTGGGCCAAACAACAAATTGGGTCACAATGTCTGAAAACAAACGCTTGCCCTGTGCAGTATTGATTTTTATGGATTTTGCTGCTAAGGAGGTCTCCAAGGATCACTGCAGCCAAAGAGCAGGACACATAACAGCAGAACTCCAGACTGGTGAATGAACAACAAATGCCCCAGGCTTTTGTCTTGTGGAAAGTGACACATGTTCGTCCCAATCTTTAACAATGAGCCAGACTCCATTTTCCTTCCTTAGAGAGTAACAGACACGAATCCAGTCATATGGCATACACTGGAAAAAGGACACAGTGTCCTCCATGGAGCATCAAATGCAACCTGTCAGAAAGTCTCCGCTCTCAGCAAAATGGAAGAGCAAACCCTAGAAAGTATCCACAGCCCAGTCAGCTGTGTACAGAGCATGTTCACTGAGACCTCGGTGAGCAGACCTCTTAAGAGATGGTGATGCATCCGCTCTCAACCTTGAGCCCTCAACTCACCTCTCTAGCAGAGATTGCTGTGCATTGGCCACTAGAAATATGAGTCTTTTAGAGCTGCTTTGCGCTCTTTCTCCAACACTGCTTATTCATTAGCATATTCCCAATATCTGCTGGGCTCTCTTATGATACAGAGATTAGTTTCCTTCTCCCATATTTTAAAACCAGTAGCAGACGTAAACAGCCCAGCACCTGCTCTGTCATTTCATGGCTGTTTCCCAAGACTCTGATTCAGACAGGAGCTCTTTTCAGCAGACATCTCTCTGGAGTATGATTATATCAAACAAACTTGAACACAATCACTTAAATGCTTCACTAGATTGCACCAAAGCTGATCAGAGATTATGGTGGGGACATGACTTTTACTGTACTTGGCTTGGTGCAAGTGTACGTTTTACAAACTCATGTCTCTTTCTCTGGAAAATGAAAAAAAGACCTTGATTTAAAGCATAGTTACAATTTGACAACAATCGGAGCTTCTTACCTGCTAGCCTGGGAAGCGTTTGGCTGATTTACCACCTAAGCCAAAAACCAGAGGCTGAACCACAGTAGGGAATGTCAGAACTAATATTTTACTGGTCTCACCTTCCAAGCTGGACTGATACCACTTGGAGAGATACCTTCTCAGCACCCAAGGGTACTGTAAACAAGATCCAGACCCTCAGCTACTAGCTACTCAGCAGTGTCCAATTTTACTGCTTTATCTTCTAAGCTGTATTACCCAGACCCCAAAAATCTATGGCCTAGAGTTTTTCCTTTTCTGAGAACTGCTGATCTCTGGGTCCATCATACTCAGCACTTCTCTGAGTTTCCTTGAGAAAAAAGAGCAATTTTCAAGGGAGAATAAAAAAAATTAACTGGTGTATAAAACAGAGTAGTACAAATCATCCTCAGCTCCAGTGCTGTTTCCTTCAGCTACAATTTGACCCTTAACAGCATGTAGTATTAAAAAAAAAAAAAAAGAATAAAGTGGGATTTCTTTGTTCAAAAACTGGACAACAAATGTGGACTTCCTTTTTTTAAAGGAAAGCCTATGGCTCCATAAGAAGTCACTAAATTCCATCCTCATCTACCCTTTGGTAAGTAGGTAAACGAGAAATCTAGATTTCAACAATCTCTCAGCAATCAGTAATTTTATCGCGATTGGAAAGAGATGCAACACTACGCAGAGAGTCCTCCTGAAAACTCCCATTTATTTACAAAGCTGACAAGAAAAAAACAGAAAAGGTCACTTTGCATCATCACCTTCCTCAAAACCCCACCACATGCAAAAACCACTGAACCCATTTAAGCAGGCTGCTCTCAGCACCTGCCAGCTGCCTGTTGTGCTGTGCGTCAGTCTCTGCATGCAAAGCAGAGAAGACACAACCAGGTGTGCATGCAGAGACAAAGATGTAGGGAAATACAAAGGTACTCATCAGGCTGAATTGCTTAGGTAACAAAGCCTGGCCAGTAGAACACAAGGAAATGAAGATCTCTTGGGGCACGGCATGAGCCCTTCCTTCAAAAGGCATACTCTCTGTAATTGCCAGTTTATGGTCACACTTGCACGTATCCAGAAAAGCTTGTCAAGAAGAAAATACACCATTGGTACTTTTTTACACCTGCTTTGTGCACAAAAGGGAAGGTAGCAGAAATGACTGCCAAGAGCAGGTAAACAGGCAAAAACAAAACCAACTTTGGAGAGCCAGAATCACCCAGATCTGTTTTTTGTTTGTCAGGCTCTCTGCTCACATCCAGTTTTGCTCTGATTTCTGAAGTCACTGTTGGGGAAGAACCATCTGACCATTGCAGGAGATGAGAACATGACACATGGAAAATATAGATGAGGTGACTGATGGTAACAAACATGGCTTCACCAAGGGCAAGTCATGCCTGACAAACTTGGTAGCCTTTTACGATGGAGTTACAGCGTCACTGGATAAAGGAAGAGCTACCTGGACTTGTGCAAAGCATTTGACACTGTCCTGCACAACATCCTGGTTGCCAAATTGGAGAAAAATGGATTTGATAGATAGACCACTCGCTGGATAAGGAATTGGCTGGGTGGTCGCACTCAGAGGGTTGCAGCCAATGGCTCAATCTCCAAGTGAAGACGGGTGACAAGTTGTTCAGGGTGTTCCTCAGGGATTGGTACTGGGACCAGTGGTATTTAACGTCTTTGTAGGCAACACGGACTGTAGTATCAAGCACACCCTTAGCAAGTTTACAGATGACATCAAGCTGAGAGGTGCAGTTGATGCGCTAGACGGAAGGGATGCTATCCAGAGGGACCTGGACAGGCTTGAGAGCTGGGCCCATGCCAACCTCATGAAGTTCAACAAGCCCAAGGCCAAGGTCCTGCACCTGGATCAGGGCAATCCCAAGCACAGATACTGGCTGGGTGGTGAATGGCTTCAGAGCAGCCTTGAGGAGGATGATTTGGGAGTGTCGGTTGATGTGAGAATCAACATGAGCCAGCAATGTGTGCACACAGCCCGGAAGGCCAACTGTATCCTGGGTTGCATCAAGAGAAATGTGACCAGCAGGTCGAGGCAGGTGATTCTGCCCCTCTATTCTGCTCTCCTGAGATCCCACTGGCAGTACTCTGTCCAGTTCTGAGGCCCCCCACTCAAGAAGGACATGGAGCTGTTGGAGCAGGTCCAGAGAAGGGCCATGAAGATGATCAAAGAGCTGGAGCACCTCCCCTACAAGGACAGGCTGAGAGAGCTGGGGCTCTTCAGCCTAGAGAAGAAAAGACTCTGAGAAGATCTTATTGTGGCCTTACAGTGCCTGCAGGGGGCCTACAGGAAAGCTGGGGTGAGACTTTTTATAAGGGCAGGTAGCGACAGGATGAGGGGAAATGGTTTTAAACTGGAAGAGGGTAGATTTAGATTAGATATTAGGAAGAAATTCTTCACTATGAGGATGGTGAGACACTGGAACAAGTTGCCCAGAGAGGCTGTGGATGCCCCCTCCCTGGAAGCATTCAAGGCCAGGCTGAATGGGGCTTTGAGCAACCTGGTCTAGTGGGAGGTGTCCCTGCCTATAGCAAGGGAGTTGGAACTATATGATCTTACAGGTCCCTTCCAGCCCAAACCATTCTGTGATTCTATGAGATGCACCAAGTGATCTTTACAGCTCCCATCAGATGCTCTAGACAGCCAGGAGATAGAGGATGAAGCTGCAACTGTGTTCTTAGAGGCTTGCCCATGCCACCCTGCAGCTACTGTCACAAGTCCTGTCTGAGGACATTTCTTCTTCATTTCAGGCTGGTAGCAGAATGGCTGATCTCAGGCAGACAAGGAAGCCCCAGACACACCTCTGGACAAAGATCTCCTGTTCCCCAGCCTGGAAGCAGGAAAGCTCGCAGGTCATGGGAGGGGGCAGGCTAGCAATGGAAAAAGCAGTCTGTGCATACCTTCAAGCAAGGCAAATTCAGAAGCATCTCCTCCACCTGTCTCCTTTGTGTTCCATAGCTGAGAACAGAGTGAACCACAGTCCACTCCCTTCTAGCCTGCATGCCAGCGCAGCTTTCTCACTCATTCAGAACCAATCCATCAGCTCTGCCCCAATGACTACAGCAGTTAGCCAGGCACCAGCCCAGATCCCACCATGCACCATTTACTGAAGGGAGAAGCACAACTTAAGAAGCAGATACTACAGGAATGAAATAGATTGCAAAAGCAACAGACACCAAACATCATAGATGTCTACGCACAGTCCTGACAGGTGTTGTACTTAACATGCCAGTCCTCTGGACCGGGGTGTCTCTCAGTGTCACTACCTACCAACAGGTTTGAACAGAGTCAGACAGACAGCTGTACAAAGACATCTGCACCTTGAAGGATAACCCTCTCCCAGAAATATTAGCTGAATACAGATCTACATTACTTTGCCATCTCCTATTTGCTACCTCGCCCCAACATTCAGGTCTTTAAATTTTCTTGTCTCTCCATGCATGGATTTGTAATGCCTGTTGAGATGAGTATAAGGACTCTGAACATAGAGTGCCTGTATCATCCTGCCAGCCTCAAAGTCTGCTTATGCCTGATGCCTTATGCATTTTCTCCTTCTTGTCACAGAGGTGCAGAGAGGATGCCAAAGCAGTACCCCAAGAAGCCCATGGGTTAGTGCACAGCAAGGCATGTCTGCTGATATCACTCTCAATTTTAAATTCCACTGGTTTGTACAACAAACATTCTTCTAACAAGCCGGCATACATTATTCATAAAACAGCACAGAGCTGTTCAGCAGCATATGGAACCAATGAATGTTGTTTTGGTGTGGGTGGAGATAGGGTTGATAGAAATGTTTTAGAGAGAAGGAAAAGAGATCATTTCACCCAGGGAATTTCAAGTGCGTCACCAACTGGAGAACATTTCTAAGAGAAACTCCTCTGTTAAAAAATCTGGTTTGTGTGGAGAAGATGGGGAATAGGGGAAGGAAAAAAAAAAAAGAAAGACTGTGTCAGATACGTCATCATAAAACAGAAAAGGGTGGTTAGCTGGGGCTCCCAAGAGCCAAATTAATGATATACAAGAAATGCTTCTTCTGTAATCTTGACTCAAGGGAGTTGCTAGGAAGATTTTCCTGTACTAGCCAGAGTGTTTCATTAATGATATTGGTAAAGGCAGCATACTAAATTATTAAAAATGAACAGAAACAAATGCTAGAGCAGTGTTTCTTGACAGTGAAGCACCCACACCGCTAATTTCAGAAACTGTTTTACTAGATTTGTGCATTTGCAGGCAGGACAGGTACAGGCACTCTGCAATTCCGTCCGTGGCTGCAGGAAATCAGTGTCTGTCGGAAGATGAGATTGCTGAGCATGCTGGATCACACAGAAGACCCTGAGGTCCTCCAACTTATTCTGCCTGCAGCCCAGGTTTGACAATACTCTTCAGAGAATAAGAAAACATCAGTTTACAACATTGTTTTCACAGGTTCTCTTGCTGTCCTGAGACTGTGATACCTCCCTATAATATACACCCAGCATGTATTACCTAGTGAAGCCTGTATTCTTACAACAAGCGTACATGTATGCGTGTTCACAGAAACATTTCCTAATTTTTTAAGGGAGATGATGGGGTCTTCGGGCTGTCTGACTTCTTTGACACTGGCAGCAAGTCACACACAGTCTCACACACAGTCACCATGTCGGTGCCTTGTTCATACTGGCTAGAGCACAAGGGTATGTTAATACTCCCCAGATTAGCAAAATAGACTGTGATGTAAGTGCAAAGGCATCAGTGGAATATGGTTCTGGGGCACAAATAGATTAAATCTGTCTCCTATCCCTGGCAGCTAAAGCAGTTACAGAAACAGGTCTTGAGTACCGTAGTTCCTTTGTGCTGGGAGCAGATAAAGTACAAAGCAGTCCAGACAAAGGGGAAAACACATCCACAGAGATATGACGAAGGACAAGCCTGCAAACCAAAATCTCTGAGACAGAGGGGACCAACATGGTACTATCATCCAAAAAAAAAAAACCCAGCATAGAACTGAAGACGTTTTGTGAGAGGTTATATACAAGCATGTACACATGGACTTCACTAATTAAAAGACCTCCTTCGCAATGCTATACATAGGCAGTAACTTCCAGTGATACAGCAGTAGAGAAGAGCTAAAACTCAGCCATAAATCAAGTCCCTAAATTGGTGACATCCGAATAAAATAGTTGGTCAGACAAAGAACAGCAGAGGGAAAGGATCCATGGAAAGAACACGGCTGTCCAAAATCACACATCCACTCAGTGGCAGAGCCAGAAATACAAATCTCGCTTGCAGTCCTGTCTACAAGAAATGTCACAGCCTGTACTAGGGACAAAAGGGGGAAAACAGACTAGAGGAATAAACCCATGCATGCTTATAATCTTATCAGCTGGGCAGGTACCACTGATGGGCAAGGAGGGAACCTTCTCAGCCCTCCACAAAACAGCGTTTACAGGTTCTAGGTACTTCACAGATACAAATATCTTAATATGAAATAAGGTAAGAGAACCACAAACAAAACAAAACCTGCAGTATGCTTTAAACTGCTTGAGCCAGGAGCTCAAGTGGCTATATCCCTCACCACAACCTTCTATTCTCAGCACTCACGAGGGAGAAATGGGAATCCCACAGAGGGATGATCACAGTGATCACCACTGCAGCAGCAGCTATCGGTGTCAGACATCACTCCAGGGAGAAAGTCTTCCTTCTGAGGACATTAGACCATATCTACACAGTGGACACTAAGCCTGGGACAGGAAGCAAGGAGGTACAGAGATTAAGTGCCTCACTCACTGACAAAGTCTCAAGTTTCTCCCACAGGCAGAGACTTCACATACAGAAATCCTCCCAGCAAATACACTAGATTTATTCCAATACCCAAGGTGAAAGTGTTTGCAAGAGCAGGGTACTAAGGCACTTGCAAGATCCACCCCTTACTTTGGCATATGCCAAGGTAGCAGTATTTAAGTAGCAGATGCTGCATCAGCAACAGACCAAGAACGATGGCCATGCTATTCCTCTGCCATACCTTTACCATTACATTGTTTCTTAGTTATGGTGAATATGTCTCTCAAAACAGAAATTCCTAAAGCAAGACTGAATAAAATATCAGTTATTTCTGTTTGCATCGCTCTGATTAAAGCTCTGCAGTTGAGCCTCTGAAATTCCATATAACTTGTAAGCTGGCAGAGTGTGATCTGCCAGGAACTCTTGCACAGTGTAACGTTTTCCTGATAGCAGAGGAGGTTTCTCTCAGGACAGATAGAGGATTTAGAGAAGGGACAGTACAGGGAGATCCGTGCGTGTGCCTGCTTCTTTGCATGCATGCAGACTCAAGACCTGGTTAAACATCTTTATCAGTCCTGAAATATTTCAGCCTCATTCAGCATACCTCAAAAAATGATTGTATCTTTTAATCCCAAACAGAATCAATTTGCAGAAGGAATGAAATTAGAGGCATATCTGGTCACTGCATGAAGTTCATCCAATCCCTAGAATCACTGAGCATCTCTGGAACGGAGACAGGTATTAAAGCCCTGCCCGGAGGTTCCCAGGTACCTCTCAGGAGTGATGGCATGAGGAAAGAAGCGATACCGCATGAATTGGGGGTTGTTCATCTCGGAAACAAACAACCGTGCTGGGCAAGAAAATGCTGAACACAGCCACTGTAGCAGCTGGGCATAGCCTGTGCCACTGACAGACAAGCAATCTTGTATTCCTATAAGCACATAAGTGATGCGCTCCTAATAAATACTTGATGGCAATGTTTAATCATGCATGCGAGACGATATTTTTATCTAGCATCCATACCTACTATAACACAGAGCTGCAGAGAAAGAGCAAAAACTATTTTTCTACAGAAAACAATTCCAATTAGGTGGATAATTGCAAGGACATTGCTTGCTAACTCAGTCTCCTTTCCTGAAGCTCCAATTAGCATTCAGTAGCAAGTTTTCACTGCTTACTACTGCACCAAGCTCAGTGACAGGGCATTCCTCTAAAACCTGACCACTGCCTCCACACACATCAGACCTTTTCCACTTTCAGTCTCTCCTCAAGCCCAGAGATCTTTCTAACTTGACAGCAACTCTGTGATCACTGCAGATTATCAAGAGCCCTTAATTCCTGCAGAGCGTAACGTTCTCAACATCATCACCTCCATTCTTAGCAGAGAGAAACACCAGAAATATTTAGTTATTTACCTTGTTTTCTTTAGTAGAAAACTCAGAAGAGTTGGAGATTTTCATAGATTTTGACCGATGGGACTGCCGCCAGAGAGATTCTTCTCGGGAGTATTTCACTGAACCTGTGGCTCTCACCCGGACTTTGCTGGTGCTCTGAACACTGTTAACTCCAATCATTTCCAAAAGTGATGGTACGGGATGGGGAAGAAGAAAGCTAATGGCACTTCCCAATCCCCTGCAGAGGAATTGGAAAAGGTTGCGTCTGGAGAGCCCAGCTCAAGCAATCAGTGTTTGCTTAAAATGCACTAGGCTGTTTCCTCCAGCATCTTGAGATACACTGTTTAGAGCCAGCCTGATTGTTCCAGGCATTGCTCACGTCACTGCATAGGGAAAAAAAAAAAAAAGAAAGAAAGAAAAAGGATGATAGAAACTCCACCCCTGCTCCACTCCCCTCGTCAGCACAGACGCCCCCTTCATACACACAGCAACGGCGAGAGGGAGAGAGGAGGAGAGAAAGATGCTGGAACAAGTGCCAGCATACCAAGCAAGAAATTCATTTTCAGTTCACACAGCCACACTTCCCTGCCTGCAACAGCCTGCCATGCTCATTACTGTCTGAAATAACAAAGGACACTGCGAAAAGAGTCTTTAGTCACCTGCCAGGTACAAGCTCCTGGGTGCTAGAAATACTGACAGGTTCCCAAAGCACTGGAGGAACAAGTGAAAGCCCATAGCATCACGACGAAGTCTGGGAACCACACAAGCCCCATGGAGATGCCCCATCACATCCATCCTCAGTGAATTTGTTCAACAGCCTGAAGTATTCTCACTCCTTGCCCAGGGCCTCTCACTCCAGTGGGGACTTTGGGAAAAGAGATGCTTTCCCCACGCAGACCTGCAGCAGGGCTGCGAGCACGCAGCTGCGGGTCCCGCTCTCCCCCTGACATTACTGGCAGCTGTGACCACATCACTCTGCTAGCAAAGCGTATCCTCCAGCGGCCAATCCTGCTCACGAGCTGCACCTTGCTCCTCCCCAGCAGGAAACCTACATGGCTCTGTGGCAGTGGGGCAGTTGCCAGCATCCATGTGTGCAGCTGGCACTGCTCAAACCCCTCAGTGGGTCAGACTTGCTGCCAGCATACAGAGCTGTGCTCTCCCAGGCATAGGGCAAGGGGAGGCCAGCACCAATTGCAGCCATCACTGTCACTGGAGTGGATGTGCTGTATAAGGGGAAAGAGAGATGTTTACCTCGATGTTGCAAAAGCACCATCATTTCTGGCTCCTGGAGACCCAGAGCGCAGCAGACTGTGCATTGCCATGGCAACATGCTACGATAAGAGAGAACTAACTCTACTACACTCAGCACAGGGTTGCAGCAGCTGATGGACACATGCTGGGACAGGTGGAGCAGCTCCTACAAGTGCCAAGGCAGAAGCAGACAAATGGCACATCATGCTAAACTCTAGAAAGGGAAGCAGCCTGCTGAAAAGGCAGCACAAGGAACCAGGGTGCAGGACAGCGTGGGGACCTCACCCCAGCTAACACTGGATTTGGTGACCTGGCCAATGACAGGTGAGGCCAGGCCAGCAGCAGGGTCACAGGTCTGGAGGACCCCAGAGCCTGTTGTCCCACCGTAAGGCACCTACCACCACATGCTCAGGTTCTCTGGAGAAACTCCCCTCATCCTGTCCTCTCCCCAGTGAACCAGCACCATGCCCGAAGAAGCCAGGCCTTATATTCACCATGTGGCAATCGTACATGCCAGTGATGACTGCAGCACAGGACAAGAAGCCACTGCCCTGGCACAAACACCTCACACTGAACCACATTTGCCAGCTAGGTGGAGGGCCTCCAGCCTTGATTTGTGCCCAAGTCACACTCAGAGTCAGCAGAGCCACGCCAACAGCTTGCTTAGCCTCCATCTGTGCTGCAGCACCCAGAACTAAAGAAGCTGATGAACTGAGTGGGTGTTTTACATAGTTACACCTTCCCAGCCACTTGCCATCAGGCCTGAGTGGACAAATGACTAGACAGCCACATCATGTTCGTAGATGTGTTTTTGCCTGCAGAAGACACCACTCTCTCCCCAGCGTACACCAGCAGTCACCCTTTGCTCATATTACACCAGGGATGCTACAAACACAGATACTGACAGCAGATCATGATTGCTGTGTGCAGTGCTGAAGGGCAATGCTCACTGAAGCAGGGAACAAAGAATCAAAATATCAGAACAAAAATACTCCCTGTGAAATTTCTGATTCTCCACAGGTCCAGCCTTTGTCCTGCTTGACTACCAACTTCTTCCATCTAGTAAAGAAGCAAAATGCATTTACATTTCCATGACAGAGTGGTCTAAAAAGGCCATCCCCATCTCACACATAAGCATCACATTGCAGACAAGCTCCAGCTGTTCTACACAAACTGACCTTGCAAGGAACGCAACAGAAGACCCTTCTACTCTGGCAACAATCAACTGCATGCTCAAAGCTACTTGAACCGCTTCCCAAAAAGCATTTTATGTTACTTAACCCAACTGAAATTATCCACTGCTAGTGCAAAAGCTTTTTAAAGAAAATCTCCTTAGTGGAAATACACTGCAATCAAACAGCTCCAGAAGAGCTATGCAGCAGGTCCCGACAGGTGCTACATAAAAGGCCACAAATCACTCCCTAACCTACCAGCCCCCTGCCTAGGCAGAATATTCTTGCTCTCAGATTTATAAGGCCACCTCCCCAAGCACCTTCAATGCATCTGAAATAATTATATTCCTTAAATACCACATGCAGACCTAGGCCAATATGCAATTTGCAGAGCAATTTCATTATTAAACACAAGCTAGACTGAATCACAGAAACATTTCTCTTTCCTTGCCCACATCAACACCACATAAGTGCTACAGTTCACCATCTAGCATCCTCCAAGCTAAGGTTAGCAGATCCTGAGGCTGGATGGGAACCTAAATTTACAGGGGATCATGTCTGGTTCAGCTGTAAACAAGAAGTAGTCAAAAACATCAAGGGTGACAGGTTGCCTCCTGCTCTTTTTTTTTTTTTTTTTTTTTTTTGCCCTAAGACAGAGCACGGAAAACACTTGTCAGCTCATGCTTTCCAACAGAGAGAGCTCCTTGAGATCGTGCTTTTGAAACCTTAAGTATCTTTAGCCTAAGAATTCAGCTATTTTATCAGGATCCCTAATTTTCATCTGTACATTTTAATACAGTCATATAGTCCTGACTGAGCAAGTAGACCTGTGTACACACAGTGATTGTTTTTCCTCTAGGGAAAGACCACTCTTGAACAATAGAGAGGTCCCACCATTTTAGAAATTACCAAGCACACAGGATTGATTTGTGTCTGTAACTGAGCAACAGGGATTTCTGAGGGAGAAAATAAGTGGGTTGTTGATGTAAAGGTGGGAAGAAGTAATTTCTTTAAGGAGGGGCTGGTATATCTGTGCAATAACAGCAAAAAATTAAAGCTGCCTGCACTCAATGGAATCTCCAGTTGAGGCAAGAAGCCTCGGTCTTCTTCTTGATCAGAGATAAGCAAAGATGTGGTAGCCAAGGAGCAGAACAGAGATACCTGGTTGGCACTGAGCCAGAACAGCGTGGTGACACCTCTTGGATGACCTAAAGGACAGTGATGCTATTCATGGACACTTTCTACCAGCATCTCTAAGGTGCAAACCATAAGCTTGAAGGTAAATTTGAAACTCTGGGCTATATCAAATGAAGGTGGGTTAGGGGCTGGAAGGCAGAAGCTCTACTATTCTTTCCATCCCACTTTTTTTAAAGCTATGCAAAAGCTTTTCACCTGTCACAGACACTGTAGCAGACTATGCCAACCATATAAGTAACAGGCAGTCGTGCCAACTTACTGTGCAAAAAGCTCCTTCCCATCTTTTCCTCCCACCAGTCAGGTTTCCCTGGCAGGCCAAATTTACTCAGTCCTTGCTTCGTCCTCCTAATGTTACTCAACAAATTAAAAACAAAAGAAGAGAAGCCACGGAATTCAAAGTGAAATTTAATACTAGTTTTTAAGGACCAAATCCAAGGACCAAGTTATTGTATCTGAAGAACTTCGATGTCCTTAGACAAACCCACAGAAATCCATAAGTATCATATAAGCCTTATCCCAGAGACATTGCTACCACAAAAGCTAATGAAACACATACACACATCAATTACCTAAAATATACTCCCAAGAGCCAGTAATCACATATTTGCGCAGCACAGGAAAGCAGCAGTGTTTAATACCGCTATTATATACTGTCGTTTGTTAAATAAACATTAAATCTTTCATAAGAAGATTGCTGCTTCTTCCTTCATGCCTGGTCTTTTTCTTCTCCCCAAAAACAGATGTGGAGGGGAAAGTTAATTCTACTGGATAAACTACTCATACGTGACGGCTACAGAACTAAAGCTCAACAACTGATCAACAGTGACATTATTTAACTGACATTACAGTGATATTAAAATAATGATTTCTGAAGTCTGATAACCAAGGGGAGCTGACAACCAAGATTAAATCTTAATGTCTCCAACTGCCATCCCTGTTAATAGCAGAAATACTAGAGCAACAGCTTTGTTTCTACATGCATAAGCAACCAGGCAACAAGGAAACCTAATACGGTAACAAGAATTTTCATGTATGGCGAGAAAACAATGGGCATTGACTGAAATTTTCAAAATTATTCACCAAATTATCCACCTAGTTTCCCCCAAAATATAGTTCTATTTTCCACTATCCACAGGAGATTACTACCTGACGTTTACAGAGATGCTTGATTTTACATCAATGTTAGCAAATTTACCAGCAAAAAACACTTGTTGATATCCTCAAGAAAGAATCTTTTGCTGGTCATATTGTAGTACTTGTGTGACATACTCTGAAGGAATCCCTGGAGATGACTCTGATTTCTCATACAGTATGGAAAGTAATCCTTACAATAGAAACCGGTCAAATTAATACAGCCTAAAAGGCTATCCCCTGTCAACTAAGCTATTGTAACTGCACGAGCATGTGCTTTGAGACCACCTGAACCACGAAACAAAGCACATAAAGTCATAGTACCATAAAAATACAAGCATTGTTCCTATGAGCCCAGGAGCGTAACTTAAGATTGTATGTTTTACTTTACACAAGAAGTAGGCTAAAAGCACATCTGTGATCAGCTGACTTGCAGTTACAGACACTAACATTTACTACTGGCTTTTTACATCACTAAGTCACTAAAAGAAGGCTGAGTGATAAAACCATCTTGGATGGTGGAGTAACCAATCAATTCTAGTACCTCTGTCTCTCCAGAATCCATGCTGTATCTTGAGCCAAAATAAATTATTCCTAAGATGTACTGCCTTGCTGAGAATGATGGGAGAGCACAAGTTTAATGAAAAAAGCTCTTTTATAATAACACAAGTGCAAAGAAACCATGCCCCCTTTACAGTGATTATCATTACAAGTGAAGGGATGCAGTTTCCCATCTTTATTTTCTTCATAGCATATCACAAAACAGCTCAGTCTTGCAGACTGGGGCCCCGCTGAGTTCCTTGGCCAAGCAGTGTAGTCTCCAGAGGAAAAAGTTTCTTGTCCTGCATCATTCTTTTGGGAACTACTGTCTACTGCAAATATGGCTGGCAGAAATGAACAGAGCCATATAATAAGCATCAACTCACAGTGACCGCCAAGTTCCTAAAGTTAAAGCTGCCAAATGTAGCTACAGAAGAGAGCAGCATCCAAAGAAAATCTAGAAACATCCAACCCCCCCCAAGAAAAACAAGATTCCTAAGTGGCTGTAACAGAAACCCCCAGTAAGGCAAAACAAACACCTCTGCAAAGCCAACTGACTTTGTCAGCCGCAAACAACTGCTGCCTCTGTAGCTA
Organism: Numida meleagris; assembly: GCF_002078875.1. Classification (NCBI taxonomy): domain Eukaryota; kingdom Metazoa; phylum Chordata; class Aves; order Galliformes; family Numididae; genus Numida; species Numida meleagris. The sequence goes on from NC_034438.1 coordinate 54,168,634, forward strand.
CAGAGAGCACACTACAGTCAACAAAACCTAAATAAACCCCTCACCACCCAGCACTCCCTTGCGAATTGCATTAAAAAACAGCCATTTCTCAGTGCCTCCCTGTGATTCAGACAGCAAACACAAAAAAAAATCCAGGCCACTCTGAGAGCCACAAAAGTTTCACGTGGGTGTTGCCTGCACTGCAAGCCTTGCACCGTGGAAGGAGCAGCCCACAGGGCATAAACAGGCACAGCCTCCAGCATCCCTGTCCTCCACCAATGCATATACCTATGGAGGGGTGTCTGGCTTGCCTCAGCCACAGGACCAAGCCAACACAGCCCTCACAATGCCTGGCAAGGCCAGTCAGTCAGTAGGGCAGAAAACAGGTGTCTTGGATTTGCCTTGCATTTTTACCAGGATCTTAGAAATATTTTGTCACCCAAAGAAGTGACTTCAGAAAGAAACTAGATGTTCCATTTAATATCAATTTAAATAAATATTATATACATATATATAAAAACATATATAGAAACTCAAGCGGCAACACAGTGCATTTGCCTAAAAGGAAACGTGTAACTAGGTCATAAAGAAATCCAATGTCATTTCAAAAGTGTGATGACTAACAGAAGGTAGAAATACCGAAGATTTATGGCAGTAATTCCCAAACTGGTGGAAGTAATGTTTTCTCCTTTTTCTTTTCCTTTTTTTTTTTTTTAAATATGGTATAAATTATATTCCTACTCCTCCTTCCCTCGAGTTGCTGTAGAGAACTAAAATTTCAAGCAGATCAGTGGGTGGAAGATCAAAGAATGTTTTTCAGAATTTGTTTTCTACCTACATGGAGGTGGGAGTAATATGTCATAGGGACCAAAATGTATGTGTGACATTGTATTAGAGATTTCCCAGCTCAAAAAGAGCCTACAATTCCTTCTTTAAAGTGGCAGAGCACAGCACTGCTGAAGACTACCATTCTGTATCCTTCACAATGACAGCACAAGAAATGGGAAGCTCTACGCAGAGACATTTGTCCTCGGGAGCTGCAAAGCGTTTTGGTTAAACCAGAGAATAACTGACAGCCTTGGCTACCTGACAGGATGGAGAAGCTAAACATCAAATGATTCACTTGCCTGATCAACTTCCACAAGATACTACTGAGACTTTGCCTACACAGATGGAAATTACCCCCCCACACACCCCTAACAACATTCATTAGGAGCCTGGTATTGAGCCATGTAACTGCAGCTAGCCCTAGCAGAAACTCTTAGCTGACTGCTTGGGTTTCACTTCTTGCTGACACAAAAGCCTGGTGGGCTAGGTGAGATCTTTTGAATAACAGTCTGAAAGCACAGAGATAAAAGGCTGGAGAGGAAATATATTTCAGAGAAATGCAGTCCATGAAAGCAGAAACAGACCCATCTTGAAATGCCCACTTCCTAGCAGGATAAGCAATCCCTCACACCACCCCCAGAACACACAGAGGAATCATCATTCCTGCATCACCATTACAAATTTTACATTTTAAGGCCTTTTGAAAGTTTCAACTTTCCTGCTCAGAGGCAGAAAGTCAGTGGAGAGCATTAGACTTTTTCTTATCTTATGTTGCTTTCCTAGACATAATCATAGAATCGTAGAATCATAGAATTAGCCAGGTTGGAAAAGACCTACAAGATCATCCAGTCCAACCATCCACTTACCACCAATAACCCCACTAAACCATGTCTCTCAACGCCACATCTAAATGTTTCTTGAACACCTGCAGGGACGGTGACTCCACCACCTCCCTGGGCAGCTCATTCCAGTGCCTGACCACTCGTTCAGAAAAGTAATGTTTCCTAATGTCCAGCCTAAATCTCCCCTGGCACAACTTGAGGCCATTCCCCCTCGTCCTATCACTAGTTACGAGGGAGAAGAGGCCGACCCCCAGCTCACTACAACCTCCCTTCAGGTAGTTATAGAGAGCGATAAGGTCCCCCCTGAGCCTCCTCTTCTCCAGACTGAACAATCCCAGGTCCCTCAGCCACTCCTCATAAGGCCTGTGCTCCAGACCGACCCCTCACCAGCTTTGTCGCCCTCCTCTGAACACACTCCAGGGCCTCAATGTCTTCCTTGCAGTGAGGGGCCCAAAACTGGACACAGTACTCGAGGTGGGGCCTCACCAGGGCTGAGTACAGAGGGACAATGACTTTCCTAGTCCTACTGGCAATGCTAATACCTGAGCTTGTTTGAGAAAAGTGTATAGTTTTCGGACTTTTCATTTTATATGAATTGAACCAAATTCCTGGAACACAAAATGAAATAGATGTGCATGTTGCCTTGGGAAAGGAGTGTCAGAATCCATGTTACTAGTGGAACCCAAAGCAACGTGCACATCACCATAACCTGGCTTAATTGATAGTTCCGCATGGGCATGCTTGAACTGGTTACTATCCCTACAGAGGATAAGCTACAACACCCAGCATCACATGCCAAAGGAATCAAAGCTTATCGCCACAGGAAGGTTCTGGCTGAGGATGGAGGAAACCAAAAACAATCCAGGTGTTCCCTTCAGTCACTGTTACTGTGGCTCTTTGGTGATGGAAAGGAAAGTGTGTTTTCATTTATTCTGCATTCCCTGACTTTTATACTGCTGGATTAGACTCATTTGTGTCCTAGCAGCTGAAAGAGGCCTTCAGTAACAGATCTTTCATTTCAAACATAAGAAATGGCTGCCCCAGAAACATTATCCCAGCAGAAACATTTTAAAAACGAAAAACTTTATTCTGGAGGGGAACCAAGGAGGTACGTCCTGATTCCTGCCAAGCAGTATTCTGACTCTTCTAGCAGAGCACAGACATTTTGTCCCCTCCGCCCCCATGCTTTGCCCACAGCTGCACAGTGCTCCAGCAATAAACGCTGTCCTTCTGGGGCCCTTCTGGCATGCTGTTACAAACTCTCTTCTTGTGAATTTATCAGGCTCCCTTTCCCATTCAGCAATAGCAGGAAGGTGGAAATTCCTTGCTGAAGAGCATTGGCCACAAAATGGAAATGTAGATACTACAGATGAGCAATTAGGAGTGCACACGGCAGTTTGATTAGTGTGATTTCCTCTGAGTAAACAAGAGGGGGACAAAAAGTTAGCTTACTGATGCTTACTCTTCTCCTCAAAACACCTGAAATGATGGGAAAGGATCAAGCAAGATGCCAGCAACTCTCTTTTAATTGAGTGTTTGCCTTGGGTGGTTTTTAAGCAGGAAAGAGAGGAAAAGAGATAGGAAACAAAGACTGTGGCGAAAAAATGTATTCCTTAATTAAAGTGCAGGGAACTAACAGTAAAATGAGATAAACTACCTTGCAGCTTCTACAGGAAATTGCATATCCCAAGAATCCTAATCAAGAATTAATATCATTTAGGAAATTAAGGGAGACTGGTTCTTCAGAAGAGTTCAGCACCAGTAACTCCCACTTAATTTGGTCACTTCATTACAGTGCTTCTCCAGGAGATAAAGCCTAGCCAAAAAAACAGCCCTTGAGAAAAGGCAGATATTTTATGCAGGACTGGAGTCTTATCTCCATCAGCATTCCCTACTGGGACAGCTCTAGCCAAGTCCCTGTCAAGCATCCCAGCCCCTTCAGCGTTTTGAGGCTGCCTGGTACCCTGGGTAAGAGCCACCACTTCCACCAGAAGATACGTGGCTGGGCACACCTTGTGTTCAGTGTTCCTCCTGAGGGGCAACACAGCCACCACAGTCAGCCAGCAGCAGAGGTACTGCAGATGTACAGAAATGAAGGTAGACTCCTAGTAGCTCCTTCCAGCACAACCCATGCAACTGTGTCACAACAAACTCCCACAGTTCTCCGTAAACAAGTTATCTTAGACACTACAGAGGCCAAGGGCATTTAGACATATGCGGGACAACATGGGCAGGTGGTATCTTCGCACACGGCCTAACATCAGACTGTTTTTTTTTCCTACAGTGGAAAGCATTGCACAATCTAAGCACTGCCCAACAAATGCAGGGATCCATTTCTTCAGAGATGACGCTGCACACTCTGTGGGATTGGGTTGTCACTTTTCCTCCTTGTGTAAGAAAGGTCTTGTTACTGCTTCCTCGCTGGAACAAGGTGGCGAGAGGAAGACACAATGCCCATCATTTTACCAGCACAGCATTAGGTAGGACCACACTGCTTGTGGGAAATTAAGCATAGCCAAAATTAGATTATTTCCAAGCCAGCCTCACGAAGCCCAACAGTAGAGGAAGACAACAGTTACATAACAGAGTACTATCAGTGGAAATGGTATGACTACACCCGGTTAAAGCTGGTGTGAGCATGAGGAGGAATTAGCCTGCAGTAAGCTATTCCTGCAGCATAGCCACAAAATTCCTGAGGTTTCCTGATATTGCCCTAGAGTGACTTCATTTCCCTTCAAAGTTGCTGGGTACTAACCAGGGCCTGCCTTTCTGCAGGAATAAATGAACAATGATCTGGTAACGGATTCCCTCTGGCTAACAACCCACATGTTGCATGTGGTTGTTGTTGTAACTGTTTCTGATATGTTCAGCTCTCCTTCACTAATGGAGCTGCAGAATCTCTCCTCCTGCTTTCTTCACCATCCACAGGGGCATTTGCAGTAGCTAACCTGGGGTTTCAGGTACATCTGCTATGGCTGAGTCCCTTTGTGTTTCTTGGTCTTGGTAAACCTGTCTCTTGTCTCCACGTGTAAATGCTGATAAGTATGTGATTCACAATCAGCCTCAGGAGTGAGCTCTGAGCCCACCCATACCAGAGAACTGCTGCACCAGCCAGAACATGGGTAGTCACAATTCTTTGTACTCAAAAGCCTTTGCACTCCTTCCAAGGCTTAGACTTACCACGGCAAAGGGACCTTTGCTACAGACCAAAGCTGAAAAGAAAACACTGCTAGTATTTCAGAATCACCTTGCCCAGCTTGATATAAAATAAAATTATTTGTATGCTTGGAGTGTGACAGCTCAGAGTCAAAGGACAGGAGTTACAAAAGGTTTTCTTGACTCTGAAAAATTCCATTTCAATAACCTTAATCTGCCTGGATTTAAAAGGCTTGATTCACCTTTAACACCAGTCAGCCCTACAGAGATAGTTCTGTGATTCAGAGAATCACAGCTTGGGATGCTGCTTCTTATTTACAAGGAGTTGCTCCCACTTTGAAGATATACAGGAACCCTGGAGTAAGTATAAACAGCAACTCTCAGGTCTACGTGCACTGACAGCACGTAATGGAAATCAGGCTACTGTCTCTACTTCTGGTCTTTACTAGCAGTTGATGGTAGATTAATGGGATGTGTGACAGACGGTCAAACCAGAGCTAAAACGGAATAAAAGGGAAGGTGCATTTATCTGTCTGCCCAGCAAAGCACTGAATATATGAATACTGGAAGCAGATCCCATGGGGAGAAACACACTATTAATCAGAGGCTTGGCATATCTGCCATTTTGGGTCCCAACTTCAAAGGCATCCTCAGATCCAACAGAAGGAGGGAGAAGGAAGAAAAAAGGACATGAGCCTTGCGCAGATGGGTGCACAAAAGTGAAACCATTTTCACCGTTAATGAACAGACAAAAAGACACACAGGGAGTGAAACCAGATTAGCATTTCTCATTTCCCTGCTAACCAGAAGAAAATCCCCATTCCCAAAGCTCTATCAGTGACACTGGGAATCAAGGTCTGAACTACAAGGACTGATGGTGTTTACCACAGTGGCCTTATTGTTGGGAAAAAATAAAAAATAAAAGTTGGGCCCTTCATGGGAATAGCGGGGGAAAAGTGCAATCAGATCTCACATCCAAAGCTTTCTGAGGCTGATCACGCATAAAGGAGAACTGAATCTTCTCACATGTTCACATATGCCCACTGAAAGTCTTTTTTCCTATCCAGACAAAATAAACACTCAGGGTTGCACTCCATGCTCAGTGGAACTAAGGGAAATTGTAGCAACTGATATGACTTCTGCCCGTATGCTCTGTCTGTTCTGGATATCTCAAGCAGGATTTGCAGCCTCGACTGACTTTGTGTATTGGGCCCATCACAAACGCTGCAGAGTACTTCCAAGTCCTGGATGAATGCCACTTGCAAGCCCCTCGTTAAGACTTCTCCCCTCTTCCTTCAATTCCAGCTCTGCTCAGCTTTGCTTTGGGGCATAGCTATGCTTAGCTGCAGACTTCATACAGTGGTGCAAAGCTCATCTCAGAACCACGAGGGGAATGCAGGAAGACCAGAGGCAGTAAGCAAGATTACTTCCCAGCCAGCTGTCGTGGGTGACAGCATCTCGCTCCCACAGGGGCACACTGCCACCCTGTGGAAATGGTCCTTCTCTCCCAGACACCTTGAAGGGCTGCGAGTAATCAGCCAGCAGCCTCAGCTGCTTGTCATTAGCTGTCTTGCTAAAGCCAAATGTGCTTCAGCATTGTGCTGAAGCAGGGCTCTGTGAATTTAATTTATTGACACTAATGCAAATTTAATTTCAGCTAAATCTTTGTAATCACACGTCTAGTGTCAGGCTAGCTGCTGTGGACACAGTAATGTAGCAATTGAAATGCACATTTACTGCCACATGCTCTGCTTCCCTTCACCAATAAATTGAAAGAACAAGGGGCAGAACATCTAGAATATCTTCAGACAAGTCAGATGACAGGCCGAAGTTGGGTGCTACATCTGTCCCCAAAGCATCAGGGCAGCAAGCAGAGAAGGGCAGAACATCTCAAATGAAGCAGGATGCTGGCACTAGGTTTCTTCCATCCTACTGCCTCCAGTACATCTTGAGTCCCATTTTCTTGCTCTCAGTGGGCTGGCAAAGAGCCAGCCAGCCTCAGCATTAGTCTGAAGGTCAACAATAAACACCAAGATTCAGCCCCAACTGTGTACTTCTGTCAGCAGGAAAATAAACAGCAGGTGAGAACCAGTGGAAATCTCTCCTTGGTACACTCAGAAGGTTATTTAAACACAGCCTGGAGACCTTTTTATTCAATAAGGGCTGCAATTAGCTTACAAATTAATCTCAACACATCTTTCTATGACAGAGTAAGAAATGAACTTCCTTGAAAAAAAACTTAAGCGATGCTACTGACAGATAAGCATTCTGCATTCAGATTTTAAAAATAAAAACATGAAAACTAACATCAAGGGGTTTGAGTTTACATTACAATTCTTTACAGTGAATCATAGAACCACAGAATCACCAAGGCTGGAAAAGACCTCCAAGATCATCCAGCCTAACCATCCACCTACCACCAATATTTCCACACTAAACCATGTCCCTTAGTACAACACCCACACTGTTTCTGAACACCTCCAGGGATGGTGACTAATCCACCTCCCTGGGCAGCCCGTTCCAGCACCTGACCACTCTTTCTGAGAATAAATTTTTCCTAATATCCAACCTGAACCTCCCCTGGTGCAACTTGAGGTTATTCCTTCTCATTCTAACACTGCTTATGCAAGAGAAGAGGCTGACCCCCACTTCGCCACAACCTCTCTTCAGGCAGTTGTAGAGAGTGATGAGGTCTCCCCTGAGCCTCCTCTTCTACAGACTGAACAATCCCAGGTCCCTCAGCTGCTCCCCATAAGATCAGTGCTCCAGACCCTTTACCAACTTTGTTCCCCTTCTCTGAACATGTTCCAGGGCCTCAATGTCTTTCTTGTAGTGAGGGGCCTAAAACTGGACTCAGTACTCGAGGTGCAGCCTCACCAGAGCTGAGTACAGGGGGTTGATCACTTCCCTGCTCCTGCTGGCAGCACCATTTCTGATTCAAGCCAGGATGCCATGGGCCTTCTTGGCCACCTGGGCACACTGCTTGCTCATGTTCAGCCAAGCATCGACCAACACCCCCAGGTCCATTTTTTTCCACAGAGTCTTCCAGCCACTCCACCCTAAGCCTGTCCTGCTGTCTGGGGTTGTTGTGGCCAATGTGCAGGACCCAGCACTTGGTCTTGTTTTCCTCCCCAAAAAGCTGGAGAAACTGAAGAATCTACCAATATCAGAAAACAAAGTCTGCCACTTGTGGTTGTGCAGGTTCATCTGCAACTCACAATAGGCCTTACAAAACCCACAGAAGAGGCAGCAGTTCTTTTGATTTACTTCAGTAGGCTTTCGGTCAGACCCCAGATGCAGCAACCTCTCATTATTATTTCCATTACCAAAAAAAATTATGAACTCTGGTGTATGCACTCCTCTCCTCATTCAAACAGACTGCTGTTTCATGCCAAGAATCACACAAAAGAGAAATGAAACATTCTCATTATTATTGACAATGAAACAAGATTCACCCTTTTCAGCCTCTTCCACAGTTCTTCAGATTTAACTCCTGGCATAAACTTAATGAATAAAATCTGAAGCAAAGCAGTCTGTACCAGACAGCACATTGTAATCTGAAATTACATCTGCTCTGATGTGAAAACCCCAAAGCACCTTTGATGAAAAAGCATTCGCCTTCCAGATAGACAGCTCAGGATTAGTCCTTACATATTCAATAGTCAGAACCAACTGGCTGCTTCTCTCTGATTTAATCAAGAGACAGCAATCTGGGACTGCATGGCCACCTGAGCTTATGACATATGGCTCTGAAGCCAGCCCCACTGAAGTTTGGTCTTGCCTGCTCATGCTGCATGAAGTCTCAGTCACGTCCAAGTAAAGGCAGAGGGAAAACTATAAAATACACGTCATATGTACTGCATATACTTTAGGAGAAGAAACACAGCCTGTCCTGTTTTACAATTAACATTCAGAAAACACAAACAGGGTGTGAGCTCTCTCTCACTAAAACTGAGATCCACGTTCTGCAGTTCATTTCTTACCTTCAACAGTCCTTTTTGGAAGTCTTTACCATCGTTCATCCCCTGGAGGTTAGCAATGAATTCTTGGCAAGTCATCTTTTTCCCAATGTTCTGGAAAGGATGACAGAGAAACAAAGCATTACAGCCATGCTACTTTATAAAATGACATAAACATGCAACATCTCAGATAAATTACATCTCCCGGCTTTAATTCAAGCCCAAGGCAGGTGTTACTAAGAGTCATTCCCAACATCACTCACAGGCAAGCATCACTTTGTGAACTTAGCTGGAAAACGCAAGATGCATTTTGACCCGTCTGAATAGAATCATAGAATGAATCATAGAATGGCCTGGGTTGAAAAGGACCTCAAAGATCATCGAGTTTCAACCCCCCTGCTGTGTGCAGGGTCGCCAACCACTAGACCACGCTGCCCAGAGCCATGTCCAGCCTAGCCTTGAAGGCCTCCAGGGATGGGGCATCCACAACCTCCTTGGGCAACCTGTTCCAGTGCATCACCACCCCCTGAGTGAAAAACTTCCTCATAATATCTAAACTAAATCTCCCCTGTCTCAGTTTAAAACCATTCCCCCTTGTCCTGTCACTATCCACCCATGTAAACAGTAATTCCCCCTCCTGTTTATACTCTCCCTTCAAGTATTGGAAGGCCACAATGAGGTCTCCCCAGAGCATTCTCTTCTCCAAGCTAAACGAGCCCAGTTCCCTCAACCTTTCTTCATAGCAGAGGTGTTCCAGCCCTCTGATCATCTTGGTGGCCTCCTCTGGACTCGTTCCAAGAGCTCTGTGTCTTTCTTGTGCTGGGGGTCCCAGGCCTGGACACAATACTCCAGATGAGGCCTCACAAGAGCTGAGAAGAGGGGGACAATCACCTCCCTCTCCCTGCTGGCCACTCCTCTTTTACAAATCTGAAAAAAGCTATATACTGGAGGGTAATGAAGAGGGTGGTGCTGAAGCTCACTGGTATACGCATGGTGCCTTCCACCCCCGCCTCTCCAAAGGTTCTACCAGCCTGAGAGAAAATATTTACTTGATTCTGCTGTGAGGCACAAAGAAACAAAAAACTGAGGCCCTTTCCAGACCTTTCTCTTATGCTTTCCAGTCCTCCAGTAGCAACTGCCTTGCAAGAGTTAGATGCCTAGGAGTGGCCATTTTCTGAGTTACAGAACTGAGACTGCCTTGACATAAAGCTAATGTCAGGGGAGGGTCAGGGGTGTGTTAGGAAAAGGCTCTTCACCAGAGCACAGTGGGCATCAAACAGGCTGCCCAGGGCAGTCATCATGGCTCCAAGCTGCCAGAGTTCAAAGAAGTGTTTGGACACCATTCTCAGACATAGGGTTTGAATTTTGGGCAGCGCTGTGTGAAGCCAGGGGTTGGACTCAATGATCCTTGTGGTCCCTTTCAACTCAGGATGTTCTATGATTCCGTAACATTTCCAGGTAATTGTTTTTTCTCTCTTTCTACCTCATTCATTGTCTGAAAATTACCCAACAGTCCTACAATCATAAAGCAAATGGCTGTTGGTCCCAAATCTCCTCATGTGGAGATTCGAGGCTGCCTTTAATTGCTCTTGAATCCCAGTCTCAGTTGGCCTCCAGAGAAAGTGTCTGTGCTAGGTCTGCCTAGTGCCCTGCATGCTAGAAACCCCAAACTCTCCATGTGGGAAGCCTCGTGAGTGGGCAGAAATGGTAATATCAAACTGGTAAAAAACAAAGCACAAGAAGAACTGAGGAAAGGCAAGCAGCCTGGAATGAGCTCTGAAAAATGGTAGGAGCAATGGGAAACCAGGGCTCTCTGATGACCACAGTATCTTTACGGATGCCAGAGAGGACAAGGTGGTGAGTCTACTCCATGGTCAGTGTATGCCTTGGCTGCAGAATAAAACCTGACTATGAAGTTCTAGGTCAACTCAGTTAGCCACTGTCAGGCTACCAAGCTGCAAACCTCCATCTATAGTACTGTGTCCCAATATGCAGTACTGAACTTGCTCCCTCTGACTAATGAAAGTGTGTTACAAGGTACATGCCTTGTTTCTGCATGCAAAACAGACTGCTTACTATCCCCTTGAGGAAGCAGCCTTCCAACCTCATGACCTCTGCCCTGCCTTGCCAACAAAATGTGAAATATTGACAACCAACAGTGGAAGAGCTTTATGCAGACAGGAGTGAAAAGCCAAGAAAGGGATGAGTCAGTAATACAGATTATTCAATGTTACAGCTACATGGTTGCTTGGGCTGCTCATCTACACCCATTCCATAACAGAGGACCAGGGAAAACTGGAAAATCAACAAAGCTTGACTATCAACCTCACCTACACACAAAGGAAGATTCCACAGTCTTTGGCCACATAGTTCTGCAAAAAGAAGACAGGCAGAAATACTCCTCGACAAGAAAGGAGATACTTCCAGAGGGGCACACAGTGCACTGCTTCCTACATCAGTAAGGATCTTAGCAACATAGTAGGGCTACAACCCTGGCTCCTTGGTTGCTGAACTTTAGAATACAGCTCATAAGTGCAGTCTTTGGGTGCAGGCTGGAGCTGTTCTCATAGACTTCCAAACATCTTCTTTCTTCCCTGTTGGCAGCCTGTTTCTGTTTGTTTCCTCCGCAGCAGTTTGTAATTTCCCACACTGACCAAGCCCAACTGCAGTATGGCCCATTTTACATATTGAGATAATCAGCATTCCAAATGAATGGCTTTTCTGCTTCAGGACCACAGCTAATGTCTCCACACAGTGCCATGCAGGTTCCAAAAGATGCACCTGGAAGTCTAGAGCTACCCTGAACACAGTTACCTCTCTAATATGATCTTACAGTCTGAGTAATGGCCTGCCTGCAGAAAAGTGAGCATGCATCTCCAAGACATAGCTAGCAAAAATGATGTATTTATAAAGAGAAAGAAGTGTGGTAAAGCAGGGACAAATAAAGGAAAAAGTAAGAGTTTGTCTACAAGATTTAAGGGAAGGTACAGACTGGAGGCACAGCAGATCCTACAGCCTTACTAGAAGTTGAGCTTACTATGAAACAAAAGCATCTGCGGTTACTATTAGTATGTCAGCAACAAATAAAACTCAGTGCAGACAAGCTCAAACTCATTTGTTTACTGCTCTAGCAGAATCATGCTTAGGTCAAGTTGAAGCATTGTGTCTGTGTTAGGAAACAGGCAATTAGTATATTTGTGCAAGGGGCTGCATTCCAAGACAGAAATGCCCAACTTACCACCTATGCAGAAAAATGCAAAACATTAAGAAGAAAACCAAAATTAAAGGAAATCCCAGAGGGACACAGAGAAGCAACACACATGCATTAGTCTGGCAAACTTCAGACCTCCAGCTGCCAGTATGATATATCTCCAAAATTACACTGTGCATCACTCAGTCATTCTAGCTTCAGCTGCAAATCAACAGCAGCAATGAAGGGTCAGAGCATATCTCTCACTCCAATATCTAAAAAAGGCCTACTAAAGCATCATAGAGAGCGATAGGTAACACTACCAGCTCAGGCACAATACTGAGTCCTCCCTCCCTGGTGTGCCAGGCTGCTCACTGCCCTGCGTGACAGGATACCTGTGCATTCAGCCTCCTATGCAATCAAGGGAAGCAGAGAAGGTTGAGACATACACCAGGGCACCCTCCCCTACTTCCACTCACAGTCCCATGCAACTAACATACTTCGAAGCTAAGGTAAACCCAGCCTCCGGAGACAAAATTCTTTACAACTCCCTTCCCCCTCCTGCACTTACAATTTTCAGACAAAGATCTTCAATTAATGTGAAGTGGGTGTCAAAATCCCTGGGGAAGCACACAGAAGCCTTGGCTTCATTACCTGCACCCACTGCAGAGCTGTACCCCACAGGGGCTGAGCAACCCTTGCAGGCAGACCCACCACAACGCAGCCCAGGCCACGCCTGTCCCCAGGGACAAGCCTCTGCCCCCTGCTGCCCCATCCATCATCCTTGTTGTGTAAGGACAGAGAACACCTCCCACCACAGGAATACTGTGCATAGCAGCCTATTGCACCATGCGTGATGAAAGACATGTCCTACGGCTGATGGCACCCTGCTCCAGTGTGACTAAGAAAACTCCAGCTAGAAAATTACTTCCCCCAGGCAGCCACTGAGGAGAGGCATGTGGTGGGGGAATTCGAGGCTTCAGCTCAGGATACCCACGCCCCTCCTCAGCTTTCTTGCCTCCAGGCACACCCATCAATACCCTGGCTGAGCAGAACTCTGGTTCCACCAGATCTTCCCCCTGCAATATGATGCCTACAAACATCACCTTCCCATTGTGACTTTCCTAGTTTCTCTTCTCTTCCTTCTTCCACTTTCCCAAATGTTTTTACATACTGAAAAGGAGAAATCAATCCCAACAACTGTTCCCCAGTCAGAACCACCTGCCATCACCAGAAAACGATGGGAATCAGACGAGTAAAGAAGGAGCTCAAGGACAAGGGGCATCTTTACACATAACGGCAAAATCAGGTGCAATACCAGGCCTAGACATGTGTGCTCCAGGGCATGCTGGACAGCTCAGCCCTGTACTACAGCAGTTCCAGGGAGAACAGGTTTGCTGTCTGCAACAGACACGTTCAGAGTGTTTTAGGATCAGGCCACCAGCAAGGGAATTCAGTTGCCAGAAGACCACTACCTCCAGGCACAGAGTTGTCAGGAACAGTCTACATGAAGCTGTGCATACTCACATGGCCATGCAGGTCAGTGTTTAGCAGCATCAGGGCACACGTGAGACAGTGAACTCCATCTGCAGAGAGATATAACCAGTCACATACAAACTCAAGACTGTTACCTTTAAGAATGGATGAAACCAAGCCTCACAGTCTAATTGAGTCTATTCTTTTAATGAGAATCTGTTTATCAAGAAATACTCATAAGTAAATGAACAGTGAGGTCATTCCACAGTTCCCAAAACAGAGCAACCTTTCTTTCATCTTTTAATGAATGTCAAAACTACCTTGCAGTACTCATGAAGCAAACTAGACAGGAAACCATGCTGATATCAGTACAACAGCTTGAATCAGTTGCCTCTTTTTTATCTGTTAAGGACAGAAAGTGAAGACAGAATACACCCGTTCTTCTGTACAGAATGATGCAATATAATAGTTATATGTTTTTCTCCCCCTCTGGCCCTTTCCTCATTCAGTAGAGAATTCTGAAGAACTTCAGCCAGCCATTTACACTGTCTAGTCTAGACTTCATGTTGGGTAGTGAATACTCCAGCAATGTCTGAGGAGGGCTTGTATGTAGCACAGGTCCTCCACAAGGTACCAGAAGAGACTATGTATTCCTGACTGCATCCCCGGAGTCACTGCAGTAGACCTTGGAATGTCAGTGAAGATCACCACTAGCAAAAGTAGACACCACTCTCATATTCCTCATTTTCTAGGCATCTCTTTTAAATTCAATCCCCAAAAGCTTAAATTCAGTTTCCAAACACTGATTACACTAGGAAAAATAATTTCTCCATTCTCTTGTTTATAAACACCAGGTGTCATTTTCCCTTCTCTCACAGAGGTGAGAAAGATGGTCATTTATAAGACAGACACACTGCAGTGAGCTGGAAGTAAAATCTCTTGTAGCCAAATCATGTACAGGTTCCCCTGTGTTGTAAAAGATGAGAAATGGTGGATGGGGATAGGCCTAAGGCCATTACAAAAAGACACCCCCCCAAGGCAAGTATCACGTTTTCTTATCATGTTTGTACAGGGCCTAGTACCCAAGCAATGTGGCAGAATTCTAGCAGAGCACAGAATGAAAGAAGCACTATTATCGTCAGTAACAGTGGTAAGTCTGAAGCAGCTTGAATCTGGGAGTGTGGTGTCTCTGTTCAGGTCTACACATTTCTCCACAGCAGCCTGCCTTCCCAATTCCAAATCACATATGTATTCAGAGGATTAAGAAGGGAAAGGGGAAAAGAGAAAAGCAAATGCAATCCAGGATTTCCACCAAAAGAAACAAACACCACATTTCTGCAGTGCACCACTTGACTACTGACAGTGGAAATCCAGAATCAAAATTATTAAAACCCTACAAAAAGTCTACAGAACTCACTTTAATCCAGATGCTTGTTCAGGCTCTGAAGTGGAAATGTACTTTCTGCAACTTGGACTAGAGTAAGGCAGCCACATCAAAACACAAATCATTGTCTTAATCTGTAAATGACACACTTGTTCTTAACTTGCTGCCTTTCCTGACTTAACATAAGAAAGGCATAAGAAAGAGGACAGAGATGGTATGGGAGCAGATAATGTCTTATTGCTACCTATTCTCTTGTCCGATAGGCAAGTCAGTAAAGCTAGAGATGCAAGGAGGGCAAATACCATCTCACTGTAACAGGGGTTAATCACAAAGCAAGGGATAAGTAAACAAGACAGTTCTTATAAATGCAGCAGCTCCTTCTTACTTGCACTAGAGACCAAAGGCACATCTCAGCCTGTGCATATTTCTTTCTCACCCTCCTTCCTTTCTCAGCTTTCTCAGTGTATGATCAGCCAGCACTGGAATTACAGTCACACTCCTCTGCTGGTTTGTCTGGCTGAGTGCAGCAGCCACACCAGCGGACAAGTCAGACCTCTTTTCAAATGCCAGCTTTCTTGAGTTTGATCTGTGTGCTTGTTTGCTTCTCCCATCAGTTTCCATAATGACTGAAAACACTGGCAAGGAGGCAGCATTCTGACTGATGTTAGTAAAGATGAAAACATGCCAGGGTTTGGATACAGCACCCAAAATTCACCCCCATAACTGGCAAGAAAGGGCATTTGCAGTGCCAGTGTGTGAGAAGAGACAAGCACTGAATGGTGTATGAAAAGTGAACAGCATCACTTCCACATAAGGTGGTATTCTCATTTCTGTGCCTGTAGCTAGAGCGCAGGTACCCACACACACTCAGAGTCAGTGAGACCAAACAACAGAACTGAAGACATTTAAATCCGGAGATGCTAAAACTAAGAATTTACACTGAGGATGCCTAAAGATCTTGCTTGTCAGGGAAAAAAGACAATTTTTCACATGATTACGTGTGGACAATGTGAAGAGTTTCCATGCTCACAGTGGGCAACTTCTAAAGCATGGCACAGCAATCATACATCACCATACATGCAACCATAAAACAAGGTGAGGACAGAGGGAGACTAAACACCCTCTTATAAAAAGTAAAGTTACCTTCAGAAGAAATGGTGTTTGGGTTACACTGATAGTATCTGCTGGAAAAGTGGACTAAAATTCTCTCTCGTTCTTGAGTCTCTCCAATAAGTGAAAAGGCTTTAAAGAAACTCCTAAAAGAATTGCACAGAAAGGAGAAATTAAAATCATAAATCCTTTTATCCCCCTTAGACAGGAGGGAAGCATATACAGCTATACAGTTCAAGAAATACAGAAGCAAATGCCCAACAACTGGCTCTAAGAAGCCTGTCTAAGAAAACAGAATATCATCCCATGCACAGTTAATTCCAACATCACAGTACACGAACCAGGAGTTAAACTACCATTGGTCTTAAACATGGAATATACCAGCTAACAAGCAATTTTACTAATTGAACTAGTTGTTCTTAATTTTTAGAATTTTCATTTCTTCAGGGAAGGACCTGGGACAGGTTATGTACAACATACATCCATGATATTCTCTGCCCTTTTTGCCTGCACCTTTTAACTTTACAGCCATCATTATTCCCATGAAAATCAGAGGAAGTAATCCAGGCAGTGAAGTGAGGTACATGCACTGTGGACTTGGATTCAGGACTGAACGTGAAGTCCTCCTTCTGGTGGGACATGTAACGCAGCAGCCATGACCCAACAGTCACCTTGCAGAAGGGCAGTGAGGCCACGTGCCCTGCAGAAGATGTGAGAAAGAGGACAGAAATTTCTCCTACTGTGCTTCAGTCACAGAAAGAGCAACCTGCCCTGTTACTGCTCATGACAGTCCTGGGGAGAGGGCAGACACATACAGGGACACAGCCTGTACAAAGAGAGGGGGCATCTTCAACCGCCTCTTACCCACCCCACTATTCCTCCTGCTAGAAATGCTAGCCTTGCAGCCAGTTCTCATGAAGAACTTCTGCACTTGCCCAAATCCCCACATCTGCAGCCAAGAGATGACCTATCAGCCTATACTCATTTGTCAAGATGCTTTTAAGAAAAGCCTGAAGACACAGACCCTCTGGGTCAGAAGCAAGAAGGCATATTAAATCAGTGCCTAATAAACAAATTTTAAATATCCCATAGGACTGAAATGAGCACCAGATCTGAGAAGTGAGGAATATGCTGCTGAAGCACTCCAAGTCTATCTGGCCTGGAAGAATAACTATTAATTGTTTTTCTTTCATGTAAGGTCAGAGACAGACTGTACTTGCAGTGATCTCACACCCATACAGAGTGTGATATCCCTGGTAATAACTTCATTTCACATGCAGTGTATTGCAAATAACTAAATTCACAAGTACATTCAACTGAGTCTCTGCAAGGTTTCTCTTCCAATCCTATCTCATGCCCTAGTGAGACATTTTGAAAACTAGCTGTCCCAGCTCTTCCAGCTCAGGCTCCCTCCAGCAGTAGCTCCTGCTCATGCTAGTCACCAGAGACCCACAGGCCCTTCCTTGTCTTCAGGACATTTACCCACCTGAAAGACCCCTTGGACTGGCAAACGGTGGAACAACATTTGGTAAATAAACAAGATGCACGAGTGACACAAGGTGACATGCAGATCCAGAGCGTGGAAGCAGAGCTGGGCAATGAATGATTGTACTTATGTCCTGGACTCTCCATCAACTGTGTTACACACTATACAACAGCCTCACACAGCTGGGGGGTAATGTGGGTCTGGGCTGCTGCCATGGGCTGTGGTGTGCCAATACATCACCATGGTTTAACAAACCATGGCTCACTAGCAAGCCAGCAGTAATGGCACAGCTTCTTCTTGATCACTGCCTATGCAGGGCAGCATAAACCTGGGGTTCAAGCTGATGCTTTGACTTCAGTCTCTTCTATGCGCTTACGGTGCCTGGCAGCCTCTGCAATTTGGCTCGGGTTCTCTGAGTGTCTAAGTATCATACCAGAGAGAGCATATTTTAGAGAAGGTCACAACTATTAATATTAACCGGAGATCCACAGGGAGAAGAGACCGCCTAAAAATGTGCTGCAAAATAATTAGGTGTTGGATTTCACAATTTAAAAGACGGGTATATTTAGAATCATGCCTCAGGGCACCTAACACCCAGAACAAGGAGCCAGCATCCTCCATCCTGCACTAGGCTGGTGCTCAGCTCCTTGGAGCATCCAGCACTGTAGTGCTCTGTTAACCCTTCTGCAGGTGTGTACCCACTGCTGTTAGTGTGCAGGACTCAAGGGTTTTTTTTCCCTGCGGACAGAGGCACAGTTCAGGCACAGCTGCCAGCAGCTGACTCCCTGGAAATTATTTGCAAGGGGACTGACAAAACCCACAACCTTCCAGGGTTCATATAGTTAGTGAAAAATAATAACCCTCTAGAGTAACCCAAGCCAGATGATTGAAACTCACTTTAAATCCCTCTCCTTTTTCTGTCAGCACTTAACTATCCATCAACTGTGCCAACAGGCTACTGCTACAAAAATTTGGTATGCTGCTTCCTAAGAACAAATACTGAAAACAAACATTTTAGGCCTAATTCCAGTGTAAAAAGGAACAAAACTTGAAGGATGGGTTTTCAAACAGCCACACCGGCAGCTACCAAACTCTCACAGGCACTTCCAGTGCAGAAGCTTTTGCTGTTCTGCATATTTTTAGGTGCCTGCTTTGCACAGTGCAGCCGAGCAGAGCAAGCTCCAAAAGGCATCAGTGAAAAAGTCATTGAGCACCACGCAGCTCAGCATGAGCAACACCTTCATTCCTCATCTGCGCCTGGCAGTCCTCCTGTTTACTGATCTGTCATTTTTCTCCCTATCCTCTGTGTCAAGGATCACATCTAAGCAGGTCCACCCAAAGATCTCCCTCTCCAGGAAATGCCACTGCTCCAACAGCACTACAGTGGTGGCACAGCAAACCAAACAGGAGAGAAATGCTCCATCCCAGAATACGTCAATTCCCTCTCTTTACCCTCTGGAACTTCCACTATTCAATCAGGACAGCACAGCAAACAACACTGTCATTAGAACAAGCACATCCGGTTTGCAAAGAGACATATACCTGAGTGAGAAGTCCAGCGTCATGCCTGTGAAATCAAAAAACTTAAGGTATTCTTCGGCCACGAGCTTGCTGAATTCATTGCTTTGAACAAAGAAAGAAAGGTTAGTCATTCAAGAGTGAACTCCTCCAAATCAGTAACATGAACAACATGGCATGCATCCTCACGTCAGCACGTACTTTTTACCCAAATGCTTTGCCACATCAGAGCGCTTGAATCTGTCCAGATGGTAGAGGCGTTTAGCTAGGTGTCTGGCTGCTTCCAAATCGCTGCTGTTGCCATTGCTGAGATCATGGCCAAGGGCTCCAGCAGCATCTTTCTCCTGAAGTTTATTGCTCCCCATTACAGCATTGGAATCTAACACCATATTCTGTAGTTCAGCATTGCTGTGGGATG
The DNA here is from genome assembly GCF_002078875.1 of Numida meleagris. Lineage (NCBI taxonomy): Eukaryota > Metazoa > Chordata > Aves > Galliformes > Numididae > Numida > Numida meleagris. The sequence goes on from NC_034438.1 coordinate 54,187,980, forward strand.
CAAAAAATGTGGAAAGAAAAAAAGTAACATGACACACAGTTTAGAGAAGGATTTAATCCCACTTAGAGTAGAAGGTAATTAACAGTACAGAAGTGATATTATGTGATAGAGCAAGTACCAATTAATTGCAGAAGTTGTGTAGAACAAGCACTTTTTTTTAACTGTCATCACAGGATAACGTTAAACATGGAGACCCAAACATGGGTTTTCCATCCCAGAAACACACTGTGCTCCGCACTCACCTTTTGAATATGCTGTGTCCAAAACCCGCTTACTGCACAGACAGCTGTTTGCTATAGTCAACCTACAACTGTACCAACAATAATGACTTCTCATTTACTTCTTGAACTATTACTTTTTAACCCAATCATCTTCAAGCAGCAGGTACCCAGTGTGCTCAGCAGCTCCACGCTGACTCGGCAGAATTCCCTTCCTCATTCTCCCCCAGTTGTCCTGGAAACAGTGCTACTCCCCAAATAACCTCCCCAGAAGTCTCAGCAGCATCCATGCAGCCCACGCACTGCAGGCATCTGACTGGGAAGCTCCACCAGTGACAGCAGCAGGACTTGGGGTGAGGAGCTTGCCAGGAAGAACTGGAGAGAGACACAAACCACTGGGCCAGTCCAGAGAGCTCTCGCTTTCCTCCTGTTCCCTCACGGCAGGAGTGATTTCCCTCATCAGCTGCTCGGAGTCAGGATGTTCAGTATGTTCAGCAGTCCCAGGGCACTTTATATAAATCATACATTTATAGATTCCTCCCACTTCTACTACCGGAGGAAAGTTCTGGCTAAGCTGCATATTGCTTCTCCCCTCAAAGAGGCAAAAACCTTCCACATAAGAAAGTGTACCCCCACATACACCCTCTGCACATGGAAAAGTCTTTTTTTTTTAACTCTGGAAAAGCTTTTCTCAGATACTTGTGTGAAAATTCTTGCACAATCTCAGTTCTGTGTGTGCGACAGCATTTCTATTAAAAAAAAAAAAGTACCATGCAGAAATTCTTTCCACTAAGTCTTAATTTACAGGGGGCTAACGAGTGATCAGCAGAGGCCATGTGCAGGGCAGATATGAGTGCAATGAGTTAAAGATGATTTTAAACACAACACTTAGACATGACATAGTTTCACATGCCACTGTAATCTTCAGGCTTGACAAGCCACAGTCAGCACAACTGGTCACTCCAGGAGCAATTACCTACTGATTTACTGGAAGGTCTGCTAGCCATTTATTAACCCTTAAATGATGAGATTTTCATGCAATGTGAACTAAAAACAAAAATATTTGCTATTCTGCACACCTCCTTCAACACATATCATCACCTGTGCTCTTCCTCTCTTCTGATGCATGGTTTAAGTGAGGGAGGTGTGCTGTGCTGCTAGAGGAAGAAGACCTACAGAGTAACACCAAATGGAAGAATCAAACAGACATCCAGTACAACTTCTTTTTTTTCCTTTTTTTTTTAAATCTTAACCAAATATCTGGGGAAAACAGACATCTTTTTCTTACAAATTTGCATTTATTTAAGTGTAAATAATAAGGTGCTTCATAAATAAAAGGGCTTCATTCTCAGTGGTCTGTCATGGGATTAATGTTGAAAATACAGCATTGAGAACACTGCCCACCAGCCCCCCCAGAAAGCAAACAAAAAAAGGCCCTCCTCATACTGTTGTTTTGGGAATTACCTCCTCAGCCCTCTTCAGCAAAGGGCTAGCCAACATCTGAAATTCCCTTAGAAATAACAAAATCGTTAAATTTGGCCTATTCCAAGCTTGTGAAGAAAGTAAATTCCCAATTCCTCTGACACATGGCCAAAGCAACACCTTATCCATTCGCATCTGCCACAACAGGTTTCAAACACTCATCACTAACATTTAACAAGAGCAAAGGATAACCAGGTGAGCTAATACACCCACGGTGCCTTCCACACATAAATGCTGTTTCAAAAGCCAGGCCAACTCATGTAGCCTTGTTCATAAATCACAGCCCTGCTTCACCACCACTCTTTACTAGAGGCAGTATTTATAGCCTTGAAAGATGGCCAGAGCTGACAAGGAACATCTGCACTCTGCTAGGAACCAGTGCACCGCAAGAGTCAACATTACCACAAACCTCCACAAGTTTAGAAACAGAGGAAGTGCCAGCATCTGCCACTTAGTGAAATGAACCGTGCAGGAGCTGCAGTCTTCTGTTCTGCCTCTCGGGCCTGCCATTTGGATGCAGAGCAGGAACACCCAGCAAGAAACTGAGAGAGCTGCACAGAAACCTCATCCTCCAGCTTCCCCGATTTAAACTCTTCATCCTCATCAGGAGTGCTGGTACACAGAATCAGATCACAGGTTTCCTTCCATCACTCTGGCAATCAAGTAACTTATTGCTTCATTAATAAATACAAGAAGGTGGTCAAATCGATAACACAGGTTGTCTGTAAGCCTCGTGCTCATGGAAATTGGAAATAGACTTCAGTTCTCAAGTTTCTTACACAGTGAGTAGACACTGCTCGTGTCACCAAAAGCTTTGGCACACTAACACCCTATGTTCACAGCACTACTACTGCAAGATGTTACTTCCATGTTCCTCCTGGACAGGTCTATTTAACAGAGACTGGAAGGTGCCTCTCAGAGGAAGGGCTAACATCTCCAAGCACCTCCAGGTTCTGCAGGTATACTCTTTCCATTTTCCCCTCACTACCGAATGAAGATATTGACATCAGCTACCTTCTGCAAAGTGCCTACAAAGGACTTAAACCAAAGGCCAGAAGTGACCCATGCTGCAGGCAGGCCTGTCTTCTGTAGTCTGCAGCTTTTATACATCTTCAGTCCACAGCAGCATTACTAGCTAAATAGAGCCAAGAAAGGACTTGAGAGCATGACTGGACATGGATTTCTCATGCAGCTTTACTCTTTGTCACATAAAATGAGAAACTTTCACTGACAAAAGGACACTGAAAATGTAGTAAATTATATTTCACTTAATCCTGGATCCAAGGCCAAACTGCAACAATAGCACTGGTAATTGCCTGCGCAGCAACAGCTGCTGATCTTCATCGAGAGGCTCTTGTATTAATTTCTTCTATCAGGAAACAGAAGCTACAGAAAAACAGACCTCTTCAGTTTCACAGGGCATGGGCTCTGGCTTGAAAACAAGTCCTTAGATGTCCTTTCTGTCCCCAGCAATGATCCATCCTCCCAGCCACTTCTGCCAAAGCATCCTTACATTCTCAGTTGAGCATACACACGCTCTGGGCCACTACATCCACCAGAAATTACAGCGATTCAACAAACAGCCGCTGCAGTAAATTTAGTGCTTTCTAACAGCAGCAACCACCCCTCCACACTCACAGATGAATCATGCAGACAGCAACATCTCCAAAGCTGCATTCCCATAGCACGCCTCAACAGCCAGGAAGGGTCTGAAACATTTCATACTGTTGTCTTTACCTACTCCATCACTGACTGTGCGCATGGGGATTTAGCTCCTAAGGCCAAGGTATCTCATATTGTGCTCAGCACTTGGCACACTTGATCTGTTTAAGAATCTTCTGTACTAACTTTTATTTTTTTCTTCTTGATGTTGTTTGCAAAATTCAAACCTTCCATACTCATGCTGAAGAGGGCTGGTGAACAGCTGCAACTTTCCGACAGCACCAGAGCAAAACCACTAACCCAGAGGCAATGGTCCTCACACGCTGCATCTTAGTCTCTATCTTCCAGTCTACAGGACTGCAAATGGAAACCTCAACATGAGTACCTACACTGTCAGGCACATCAGACCTTGGGATGCTCTTAATTTTCAGCAAACCTGTGGGGAAATAATTCTCTGTTTTGTCCCAGAGAAAAGCATATTAGCATTCCGCATTATGGGGAAAGAGCTCCTGCTCAGGTATCAAATGGAGCAGCCAACACAGCTGCCAGTCAGAAGATGCTCAGGGCTTGACATTCCTGGGCTTTTTTGGACAGAAATGAGGAGGGAAGGAGCAAGGGGCTCATAACACATTTTTTCTCTCAAACAAACATGCATGCCTTTAGTGTCAGTTTTGCTTCAAAGCAGGCTAAATCAGGCATTTGCCAAAGTCTATCAGAGCAAAAACACAGCAATCATTAAAAATAAGGAAGGGTGGAGAAGAGTTCTGGCTCACTGAAGCCAGGGACAGAACAAACGTCTGCAGCAGGAACGCAGTATCTGCCTGGGAGCAAAACCAGAGTTGATAACACTGCACACTACACTGTTTGTTGTTTGAAATGCCTTTGCCCCAAGCCTTTTGGTTCCCAAACAGCCCCCATGGTTGCTCTCACCTTGCAGAGCAGCACAGACATCCGAAACAAGGGGACCATAAACAACAGCCTGGACTACTGAGCCCAGTTAGGCTGTGTGAAAAAACCCTCCCTAAGGGAACAAACCGCTGCCCCACAAACTTCCAGAGGAATGCTCATACTCAGCCAGCAACACGCTTCCATGCTTCAGAGAGGATCAAGAACAATTTGTGGCACAGGCTGAGCTGTGTTTTGAAGGAGCTGAAGAGCAGAGCTTGAACAGGTTGGTCCTGAAGGAAGAACCCCAGCCTCAGACAGAAATTAAACCCTGGCAGCACGAGGGCATGACGACTTCGTTCCTGTTCCAAATGACAGGCTGAGAGCTGCTCTGAACCAGGTTCTTCAGGGCCAGCAGTGAGCACAAAACCATGTCAAGCAACAATTTATCAGTCAGCTCCAGTTCCAGGGCTCTTCCAAAATAAGACCACAGGAAGGTTATAAAAAAATAATGCTTTTTCTTTGTAGATGACTCATTGTGCAATTTCACTCTCAACTGTTTAATCAGCTTTGAAGTCCTACGAAAGAGTTCTCTTCAAAGGCATGCTTTGAAGTAGATCACTCTTTGAGGACTGGAGCAGCTGCACCTCGCTGCTGCTCAGTTCAGGGGGTGCCTTTCACACACAGCATCCATGAGCATGCATGGAGGGCTCATGGACTGCACAGCCCAGACACCAAGGAGCTGTGAAGAGGTACTTACGCTGCTTCATGTCACAAAGAGCAAAGACAACAACAGATAAATCCTGCAGTCTATTATGAGTTATCAATGAACGTATATGCAAAGTCACTTCCCAGCACTGAAATGAATGCATTGATTAAAAATAACCTCTTACTCCCTATGATCAGATGCCTTTTTCTTTGATTAAAAGAATGCCTGCCAATCACAAATACAGAGCTAACTGCTAAAATGTTCAGAACATGCCAGTTCTGGTAGGCTTGCATTGCAAATGCTGCCTTTACTGGATTGCAGCGCTAGGACATAAAGTCCTGCCGCACCAGGGACAGGATTACAATCGTTTCAGGAGACAGCATGTCCTTTATTATGCTGGCTCACTGCCACCCCACAAGTGTTTTGCTAAAAATACTCCAGGTTTGTTTTCCTTTCAGCTTCAGGCTCCTTACATCGCTATGGAAGGGTTAGAGATGGTAAAGTGCACACAGGTCCCCATTCTTTGCCAGCGCTGCCACCTGCTCTGCCTGCCCGCATCCCAGTGGCCAGACCACAGCAGGAGGAAAGGAACCCACAGTACCTCGAGGCTTGATGGGCAGCCAGACGTGGCCAATGGACATGGCAGCAGCTGGCAGGTGCCTGGGCTTCGGTGAACAGGGGCTTCCTGACCCACATGGCTTTGACTTTAATGGAGATATGCCAACACATGCCAGCTTAGTGGAGCTGCTGACAGCTTTATACAGAGCGCTTTGTGCAGTGAACTGATCAGCTGCTCCATGTTCCCCCACACCCGCTTTTTTGTCTCTGTCAGCTCCTGGGTATTTGTTTTGTTTGTTTTGCTTTCGGAGGAGGCTGGGAACTGAAGAGGCGAGGAGTCAGCAGCCGTTTTTTCCTAAAACAACAGTTTATTTAGGAGCTGGAAGCACTTTTACAAAGTCTCACTGAACTTGTACCACAAGCACTGCGTTAACCTGAGCAGGGCAAACCCACATTCTGTGCTGAGAGCCTCACCATGAGATACCACGCCACCCACCTCCAAGGGGCACTACAGTGACCAGTGGCTTAACATTTCTAACATGACAAAGGGACAAATCCTTCGCTGCTGAAAGGCTGACACAGCTTCTGAAGAGCCCCAGTAAGGGGCTGAGAGGCAGCAGTATGCTCAGGTGGCCAAAAAGGTCGAGGGCATCCTGTATCAGAAATAGTGCAGCCAGCTGGAGCAGGGAGGTGATTGTCCTTCTATACTCAGTATGGTGAGGCCGCATCTTGAGTGCTGCATTCATTGTTGGGCCTTTCACTACAAGAAAGACACTGAGGCCCTGAAACATGCCTAGAAAAGGGCAATGAAGCTGTGAGGAGTCTGAAGCACAAGTCTTATATGGGGAGCAGCTGGGGGAGCTGGGATTGTTCTGTCTGGAGGAGGCTAAGGAGAAACCCTATAACTCTCTAAACTCCCTGAAAGGAGCTTGTGTGAGGTGAGGGTTGGCCTCTTCACCCAGGTAACAGCGACAGGAAGAGGGAATGGCCTGTAGTCTGGATGTGAGGAAAATCTTCTCCAAGAGTGGTGAGGCACTGGCACAGGCTGCCCATGGAGGTGGTGCAGTCACCGTCCCTGGAGGTGTTTAAGAACCATGTGGATGTGGCACTGAGGGATGTGGTTGGTGGGCATGGTGGGGATGCACTGACAGTTGGACGTGGTGACCTTAGAGGACTTTTCCAACCTTAGTGATTCTGTGATTCTACAACTCCAAAGAAACCTACCCCTGACTGACAGATTCAGCCACTCGTGGACAGAAAATGCACTCCAGTGTAAGCGTACTTGCTGTATGGCTGCAGATTCATTTAATGCATTCACTCTTCTGTAACAACAGCAAGCAACACTTCTCAGAGTAATTCTCCTTATTGCAGGCATTCTTGCATTTTGAGAAAAAAATATAACAATGAGCGTAGTAGTATCCGCACCTTTGAGAAGACATCTGAGAAAGACAACAGCCTGGACGCATTGACAGGCAGGCTCAAGAGTGACTTCTGCTCCCTTAAGTCCCCTCAACCCTTTCCAGAGAACAGCCCCATCCACAACAGAGTTGCATCATTCTTTCTTTACAAAAAGATGAGCTCACTTCCTAATTCCTGAAACTGCAACTGCCACTGCTGTCATTGCAGTGATTTGAGAAGTAGCTTCAATTTTCTAAATGGGCATTTTCAAGGGAGAATTGGCGGAAAAAGGCAACTGTGGAGATCTCCACTTCTGTGAGATGCTGCCAGCAGCCGGCACAGCAAGAAGCATGACTTACCCATTCAACACAGCAGAGACAGCACACGAGCAACCACACAGCCAAAAAGATGCCAGCTTGAGAGGAAGTTACAACTGCTCCAAACCAAGCATTGGGCTGCAGTACGCATTCAAGCATCCAGTGTTCATCTGGACCAGCTTTTATTCACCACATGCTTCTCCATTGGTCCAAAGCAGTGGATAATGAGTGGCAGTACCTTCTGACATCCCCAGCTCTCCTAGGTCCCCAGTATCATTGTGATGTCACATATGAAGGTCAAAACACAGTCACATCGGAATATAGGGATCTTAGGCAGATTTCGTGCTAAATGAAAACACACAGTCAAGTCATAAGGTTGAGTATACAAAGGGGAAAAGTCCTACCAGGCTGCAGCTGGATAGGCTAATAAAATGAACGAAGAAAGGCTACACATTAAGTATGCGAGTACTGCCTCCCACATTTACACTAAAAATCAAATGTAAGCTACTCCTGGAAAAATAAAAACAAAGTGCAAACTGAAACCCAGAAGTGTAAACAGCATGCAGAATACTAATAAAGTGGGAGAAAACTTAGGAGAATCAGCCATGAGAGCAGATTAAAAACTAAGTTTATCTATCAACAAAGTTTACTATCTCTAAGAAGGAGTAAGTAGACTACCAATAAAGAAAGCACTGGAAATGATCCACATGCAGAAGAAAGAAAACAACTGGGAACTACTATGAGAATTAGAGAGGTCCAATCCATTAAGAGTAACCTGACAATCACTGGGAACCACAGCCAGCATTCTTCTGCATCTGTTCCAAGAACGAGCAGATTGTTTTAGGGAGTTTGTTTCTCACCACCACCCCTTGAATTACAAAAGAATACATATGAGACTAAATTTGTGTTTGCATTGCTAGAGAAAAAAAAAATAGCAGGACATGCAAAAATTGCTGAGCAGCAGCAGTTCTTTGAAGATGATGGCAGGTGGCAAATAGTTAGAATGTTTCAGGATTCGGAGCTGCAATACACTTTTTTTTCTGCTCTCTCTAGATTTGGAAAAATGTTGGGCTATGTCCTACCAACAGAGACCACACCTTCCAAGACAACCTGGGAAGATAATGTCAGAAGCTGGATTTTTTCCTTTTTTGTTCTGACAGTAGCATACAAGGGAAGACGGAAAGCAAAGTCTGCTACAAAGAATGTACAAAAAGGATTAAAACAAATTCTCTGTGTGAAGTCAGAAAGTAGAAAAGAAATACAGTGATCATTGCAGAGAGAACTTCTTACTTTTAGACACAGTGCTGCTCAGTTGCTCACTGCACACATAGTAAAGACACCTGAGGGAAAAGTGAGTTACAGCTTACTGCTTTAGAGATACGTATCCTTTCTCCCACTCTGATTTAGTATGAATGATTACACCTATTTTGGGCCATGCAAACTCAGGCTCAGTGTCTGGGTAGAACCTTGGAAATACTCTTCTTTATTGCCTCTGAGAAACAGTAAATCCCAGGTGCTGAGCCTGTGCCTCTCTCCTTCTCAACACAATGCTGACATAAGGAAGGAGCAGTGCCCTACCCTGGCATACAGGTGCAGCTGTAGGGATAGCTCACAGGTAAGAGGACCAAATACCATCCAAATACAATGTTATTCCTGCTGCATGCCTTATGAGGATGCCATGATGTTCTAGCAACATGAAGGCTATTAGCACATCCAGAACCTCATACACACTCCCCTTCCTCCCAGTGCAGCCCCCGTCAGCTGGGGAAACTTGAGCCTATCTCAAGAGCAGAAATTTGTTTTTCCCCACAGAAATGTCTCATACATAATTAAGAAAGAGATTAAATTCCACAATAATGACAAGAGCTGGAGTTGTTCCCAAAAGAACACCAACTGCAAGCATATCTTCCTCGAGGTTCCCCCTTCTCCCTGCCTCTGAGCCAGACACAAGGGGCAAAGAAGCTCTGCCGGGGAAGGACTGCTTCTCAAAGCAAGCCAACCTACTGAAGGGGGCTGCACAGGCTCCCCGGGCCAGCTGCAGCTCAGGGCAGCACCGCAGGCCCCTGCAGCTCAGCCCTGTGCCGCTTGCACGAACACTTACTGCATTCAGCCACGGCCAGCAGCTGGTAAGGATGAAGTATCCGGATGCAGAAGAGCCCATAGAAACTAGCAGCCCGCAAGCCTTTAATCTTTTTTTTTTTTTTTTTTTCTTTTTTCAGTTCTGAAGGCATGTGACTGGCCTTCACATACCAGGGCTGACCCCTCCCAGAGCCAGCGATTTCCTAAGAGCTGGGAAGGATGGTACCCTCCCGCTCGCTCAACAGAACACGGTTATTGCGCGCCGTGCATTACAGCCTCACGCCACCTAGGGTCCGCGTGCCATCAGTGCCCGCGATCCTTCCCGAGAGCCGCACGAGTACCGTGGGCCGGCTCTGCTCGCAGGCAGCACGGCCGCCAGGAGCCCCCGATTCTCCTTTTGCAGCAGGGACGCTGCTGCGTGCCATTTCCAGGTGTAAAGCTCTCTGCTTCCATTTCCACCCTCTCCTCCCAGAGAACCGAGAACTGTCAGTGTTCTACAACCTGTTTCCCCACCAACTAACGCTAGTACTGGGAAGTGCACTCCGCCTACGCGCTTTCCCACGCGCTCTACATGTCATCGAAACATCCGCGCGCAGGGAGCTGCTGCGATTTTCGCTTTCGGTTTTTGTTTTCCTCAGCTGGAAGCACGGCTTCGGCAGAGGAGGGGCGGGCTGACAACCGCGCTGCTTTGCCCGCCCGCCCGGGAGCCCGCGCCCACCCCTCGCTCGCCCCGCTGCCGGGCGCAGGGTGCGGGGACCCCCGGCGGCTCCGCGCCGCACTGCAGGCGGGCACGGGCCGGGCTGGGGCAGCCACCCACCCCCCCGGTGCTCGTGCGGGCACTCTGCCCTGCACAACTATGGCTTTGCAAAAAGACACCCTTATGACAGAAGTCGCCAAGGAGCCGCTGCGGCTGTCGTGCAAGCATCACGCGTGTGGACGTTTGGTGGATACGGCAGTTCAGGATCACTTCGCAGAGTCACAGAATCGATTGAGTTGGAAGGGACCTTTAAGATTATCTGGTCCAGCTCCCCTGCACTGAACAGGGACATCTACAGCTACATCAGGTGCTCAGAGCCCATCCAGCCTGACCTTGAGTGTCTCCAGGGACAGGGCATCCACCACCTCTCTGGGCAACCTGTGCCAGTGCTCCACTACACTTACTGTAAAAACCTTCTACCTTATACCCAATCTAAATCTGCCCTCCTTTAGGTTGAAACCATTTCCCCTTGTCCTATCATGACAGACTCCACTAAAGAGTCTGTCCCCTTCTTTCTTCTTTCTCAGGTCTCCTCACAGCCTTCTCTTCTCCAGGCTCAGCAGCCCCAGTTCTCTCAGCCTGTCCTCACAGGAGAGGTGTTCCATTCCTGGGATCATTTCTGTGGCCCTTGTCCGGACACGCTCCAACAGGTCCATGTCTCTCCTGTACTGAGGACTCCACATCTGGATGCAGTACTCCAGGGGAGGTCTCACCAGCACAGAGCAGAGGGGCAGGATCACCTCCCTTGCCCTGCTGGGCACGCTGCTTTTGATGCAGCCCAGGATACAGTTGGCTCTCTGGGCTGTGAGGGCACACTGCTCGCTCACGTCCAGCTGCCATCCACCAGTACCCCCCAAGCCCTTTCCAGCAGGGCTGTGTTCAATTCCTTACATCCTCCAGCTTGTACTCGTCATGGGTGCTGTCATGAGCCAGGTGAAAGACCTTGCACTTGGATTTGTTGAATGTCATGAGGTTGCTTCAGGCAACTCAATCACACACACAATCCCTTAGCAATAATATCTGTTGTTTGCTTGTCAGCTGCCTCTGGTTCACCTGAGCATCACAGTGATGGTCCATCTTGATCCTTGCCTAAATAAATCCTATGCAGCCCTCGGCACTCAAACTCCACTCCTCAACAGCATGCTTCAACACCACAGTTCTTCTATGGCTTCAACAGTACAGAATACATGATTTGCCAGCCATCTGTGCCCTGGTGTAATACAACACAATTTTAGACTGTCAGAATCAGGGATGGTTAATTGGACTACTGTTTGGAGGATTATCTATTTGGGCACACCTGTGGCTGGCTGCTCTGCTGTAGCTACACTCTTTATCCATACTCGCCATAAGACAGCAAGCTCTCAGGCTTGATCACAAACCCGTTTCTGTGAACATTTTCATTTTTTTTTTAGTAACGAGACGAGAGAAGATAATTTTTTAAAGTTTCTGCTGGTATTTCTCTATCTCTGCAAATTTAAACTCAAATGAACTTAATTCCTAATGAAATCCACACTAGGTGGGCAACCAACATGTTTCCAAGCTCTGTCTAAGCTCTCTGTGTCTTCATGATAACTTCTGTCTTGATAAGCCAGCGTGGACCTCACCTGAGGGTACTTTTTAGCATGAGGGTCACCTAAGGCAACAGTGGCGGGGTAACATATCAGGGTGTGCACATGCTGCTTGTCTTCCACTGCTCCACAGTCTTATGGCAATTGCAGGTTTCAGTGGAAGAAGTAGCTGCAAGTGTCAAGACTGACCTCAGTTTCTGGCTCTAAGTTCCTTATGTTCTAAGATCCTTATGAAGCTGACAAAACCACCCCTACTCAGTGAGTAATTTCACACTTGCACAAAAGGTCTAAACACATAAAAGACCTCCTGCTACAAATGCTCTGGAAAGCTCGGACTATACAGTCCCACCTAAGGGAATAGTCTAAGGGCTACTAATATAATGTCATGTCTTTGGAAGGAAGAGACCCAAGGCACCTTTGTCACTTGTAAGATCTCTCACCCCTCCACTGCTCTTGGCTGTACCCCTGTGTTGTGACCTGTCCATCTCCCCATCTCTCTTTGACAACACCTTATGAGGAAAGTTTGCTCATGGAGTGAGTTTCTATAAATACACTGAATTTTCTGATTACTTAGCCCAGTGTTTGCTTCTCACATAACTCTTCTTACTCATCTCTTCCTTTGCCTGAATTTTCAATGTTTTTGCAACACTCCTTCCTCTCTCAGTCAGTTTCTAGTGCACTAGTTAAGAAAATCAGCTAACTAGTGCAGTTACTAGGGCAAAGTGGGAGCCAAGCCTGACCTCAACAGAAGTAACTGGAAAAACTCTTGCTGATCTCAAGAGAGGAAAAGAGAGACACCTTTAACATCCAGATCATGAGTTTGTTTAGAAAACTCATCAGAGTGCACAGGATTTTACTTTTCCTAAAATTGCTGCTAGCAAATTCAGGTGTAAGTGAAAACGAGAACGTTCATCTGTATCAGGTCACTACCACCTCTGGGACAGAGGTGCTCAGAGACAATACAACTCATCCTTTTTCTTGTTGCAGGTATCACACAGTAGCCTTCAACAATTTGTAAATTTGTACTTTCTGATACACAACGGGTCTGAATGGCTCTCTTCTCTTGTGCAGCTCACTCTGTTACACTGGAAATCATTTGGGGTACAAAGCATGCAGTGTGCAGAATCATAATTACACTCTGAGATGGTCTGCTGAAGTACACAAGGATTAAGAAAAATTAAGCACAAAAAAACCCCAAAAGCTCAACCACTATTTTTACCTTCCCAGATGAGGAACTTCTGTGACATCTCCTCTGAAGAGCGTTTCACTTACATTCCTTAAACCATTGGCGATACCTTCACAGCAGCTCTTCACTTCCCCGTCAGGGGGAAGCTGAAAGACATCCATCTGTCCCGAGGCTGAAGTCCGCTCCAAAAACTGACTGCCCTCCTTCATACGCTGCTGGATCATTGGAGTGAGTGGCATCTCAAAACTGAAGTAGCTATCAGGCTCTGAGTATAATGTCTCCAAAGACTCCGCACTATAGTATAAAGAGGCATTGTCTAGGATGTTTTCAAACTGCGAGCTGTACAGATCGGTGGAGACATCAGAGTGCCTCTGTCCAAGGACATCTTCATATCCTCCCATGGCTGCTTCCCCGTCCTCCATGATCCTAGAAATTAATCACAAACACCTTGTTTCAGTTTGGCAGCTAGGTCTGGACCTCTGAGCCAGACCTCCTTGTTCCCCACCTTTGTGAAAAAGGTCTGTGCTTTGTATAGGAGAACATTCAGTGGACAACACACTAGCATCTCTCCTCATGCTGCCTCCACTTCTGGCAGCACCTTCTCCCTCTCTGCTTTGTTACACGGGAGACATGAAAGGATACAATCTGCTGGGCAAGAAGCAGCAGGTGAAGCACTATATACAGCCTAGTGTAAGGTAATGTCAGTTTCTGCACTCACAAATTCACAAGCTTTCCACTAGCACCATTCCCGCTGGCCATGCTAGAGGCTGCACAGGCCAGAGCCACATGCCCAGGTGGGCATTCTAGAGGGCTGGAGGAAGCCTCTCAAAACTGTGAAGCAAGCAAGATCCCAGCCTGGGTCCTGTGGGACCAGAGCTAACACAGCATCAGGTAGGCAGAGTGCATTCTGGTTATTTTTTCAAGCTTTCCCCCAGCTGAGAGAATCCAGCACCTTTTGCCATGTCTCATGATGAGACTTGTGTGCCCTCACATGGCAGCAAGGGCCTGAGGCCTGGGGGCAGATTTCAAGTGTTCACAGTACTCATCTGCCATGAGGGCTGAAACCAGAGTGGCTCTAGCACTAACTAGAGCAAAGTGCTCCAGGACCCAAAGGGATGCATACTGGCTGGCCTGCAGCAAACAGGGCACCTCTCATTCCATTACAGACATGATCAGTAGTGAAGTGCAAGCAAATCAGGACACCCTTACAAAGAATGGCCCACACCACTCTTTCATGTGCTTGGCTCAAAACCAAAACATCTAGCAGGGTGCATGTGGGCAGAACTATGCACTGCCTAAATTTAATGATACACCAAGCCTGGATGCTACTTACTCATGCCACAGTTTCTTCGTCACACAATCATTACCAGGCAGACCGCAAGAGACACTTCCACACTTCCAAATCTGAGCCTCATTTCCAACTCCAGCAGTGTGGTATGGACTGGGCTCAGCTCAACCCCTGGCACTGCCCACCACTGTACACTAAACATTACTGTTTCCACCGTGCTGCAGGCAGAAGACAAAGAAAAACTGCTGCTGATGGCAAACCAGAAGCTCCTAAATGGGCAGACACAAGCCCAATGCTTGCAAGGAGAGACACTCATCCTTTCACCCCCAAACCTCTCATCTCACCTGCCATGGCCTCTCGCTAGCACAGTGGTCTCCTCCTTGCTGCGGTTCTTCTTGTCCTTCACAAAAACTTCATCCTCCCCACTTTCATCAAGCAGTGCCAGAGGAGTGGCTCCATGGGCAGCTCCCACCCTGGGCTCTTCCCAGACCTCGCTCTTAGCACCGTCCGGCAAGGTGACCAAGCTGGGGACAACCATCAGTGGCACCAAGTGGCTAGATGTTTTAGGGAACACTTTCCTCTCCACAGATGTGGTCTCCAGCTGCGAATGCTTCTTTCTGCTCTGCTCCTCTGCTTTTTGCAGCCACAAAATCTCCACCCCTTGAAATTCTACATGTTTGCTCACAGCTGCCTCCTTAGAGAGCCTCCTCTCAGGACCCATTCGCATTTTGCCTTGACTGTAAGCTGAAAACTCCTCAAATTGCACCCACCCCTCCGTTCTGCTGGCTCCTTCCAGGTTTGTCACAGATGGTCTATGACAGCTTGTCTCCTCTGCTGTGCAGACCTCCTCAGCTTTATTACTGGTGGCTTGTAAGGACCCGGACTGCTTTTCATCAGTCCATATTGCAGCCAGATCTTTCTCTATGATCAAATGCATTTTTTCCTCAGCTGTTCGCTCAGATGGAAGAGGCATATCCGAGGGTTTTTCTTGGCCTGCTGCAACTGGTTCTCTGGCTGTCTGCACATTTTGGCAGCCAGGAACACTCTTTTTTTCCATGTGCTTTTCTGAATCAAGAGAAGTATTTGCTCTCTCTTGTACCTTTGTTTCTTCTAGCTGTCGAGAAATTTTCATAACTTCTGGCAAGTTACCCACAGGTTGCAAACCTTCTTCTGCAGTGAGCAGCTGTGCTGTCTTAACCTGAGCTCTAGACTCATCCGCAGAAGCCACAGACTGGGGAAGAGACCTGCCAGGTACCTGGTGACTGTCCTGTCCTTCTGGACTGCATGTCACAGCCTCTGACTGGCTCTTTGATGAAGTCCTCAGTGTGTCTCTACTTGCCTCCATAGTGCCATACTCTGGAAATTCATTGATGATGGTGTGGGGCAGCAAAGTATTACTTCCATGGCCACTACCTGCAAAAAAAGAAACGAGAGCATGGATTCACCTACCACATGGATAAGCAAAAAGCCTAACTTTCCCTCCCAGCCTTCTCATTAACAGAGCAACTGTGTTCACTCCTGCAGGGAAAATACCATTCTGTTTAACTCACTTCTGCATGCTCACACTGCAGTTATCCACAACAGGTCCCTCTTACATAGGAGTTTTTGGGCAGCCCTACTTTAGAAGTGTGCACTGCTGAAGAAGGAATGCCAAAAATGTCTGCTACACTTCGGAAAGGGTCCCAGTGGCCCATGAATATTCTAAGGCCATGTGCCAAACGCAAAAGCTGAAGAAAGCAGATATTCTGACATTCAACATCCATCCACAGCATGTGCCGTACACATCAGTTTTACTTAAAAAATAATTTTTGGTAATTTTCACTTATTAAGATGAAACACAAGGAAGGTAATCGGCCACACCCCATAATAAATACTACAAAACTAATTATGAAAAGTGCATGGCAATTCAACTATCTCCCAGTACTACTCTCCTGCTTTAACAACTCAGGTAACTGAATGCCATGTTGCAGAAACGCATGCATACCAAGTAGCTCACATTTTCTCTTTAAAAAAGTAAATTCACTGCTTCACAAAAAGTGTGCTAGCACTCCCTCCTCATGCTGTTTCTCAAACCAATGTAAACAAAGAGGGAGAGAAAACCTATGGTGGCATTTTCAAAGGAGCCGAGCACCCAGTGGTCCCTATTGTTCTCGGGTAACACAGAACCAGCTGTTCACAGAGCATGGATGAATCAGCATGGTTGGCACACTGACGCCTATCTGGCCATCTGATATCATGGTCCAAGGAGGAGCTGAGCATTCAGAAAAAGCAGCTGCAGTTGTGTTCACTGTACACTTAGAGAAAGGCCTGGCCTTAAGTTTAAATTGCTTTAAACCAAACAACAAGGAGGCTAGATCCAAACACTACTCTGAAAAACATGGGACAGCTCTGAAACCACATTTTCATTTGCATTTGGATGCTTCGCCCAGCTTGGGGTGCTGTTCTACAAACACATGGCTGCCGCTGCTCCAATCTGGCCACAAGCCACTGCTGAGTAGAAACTCATGTCTCTGTTTAATGACAGGCTCAGTTCAAGGTAAAAGGGAGCATAACTTAATGCGAGTTCAGCATCACAGAAGTGTGGCTATATATCTGCCAGTGGTTTGTAAAGACAAAGAGAAGCAGCTCACATCTAGCAGCTAACTAGACAGTAGCTCTAACCACAGGTTTAATACTGCACATAGAATCATAGAATCATAGAATCACAGAATGGCCTGGGTTGAAAAGGACCTCGAAGATCATCGAGTTTCAACCCCCCTGCTCAGTGCAGCGTCGCCAACCACTAGACCAGGCTGCCCAGAACCACATCCAGCCTGGCCTTGAACACCTCCAGGGATGGGGCATCCACAGCCCCCTGGGCAACCTGTTCCAGTGCATCACCACCCTCATGACCATCTCACATGAGGTGAGTGTGCACAGGATCAAACCAACAGACTCAGACTGTGCCGAGACACAGTTTCTTCCCTTGTAGGATCTCTGGTATCTCTGCACCCTTGATTTATTCACATCAGAATAAAACTTCAGTGGATCAGATTTCACCAAGATGACTCAGCTGCCACTGAGGACAGTGTCTGGGCCAAGTAAGGATCTCCTCTGCTGCAGGATTCATGCAGCCTCAGACCAAACAGTAAGATCCCACATGGCTGTGAAGAGCAGAGATGTTCTGTCCACACCTGCACTGCTAGCCTGGCTCCATCACAGGGTTTCCAGCTCACAGGTGGGCATGCACAGGAGGATTTAGAAGAAGACAGTGATGTATCCTTCCCCAACATGAGCACTTCTTGGCGTGGTGCCTTTTCTAAATGCCTGAGAGCTCCAGATAAACAGCACCCACTGCATGCAATTTCAGCAGCACAACCACACAGGGGTTGCATCCCCTGTATGTTTTATGGCACCAGTACCAGGTCACCATCTGGACACACTTCCACCAGGACAAGACTCATGAACAAGAACAATGCTGTGTGGTTGCAGTGATCCCATACTTGCACCAGGACTAGCTCAACCTCAAGCCAGCAAAAGGCTCCCCACCCTAGAAATAAGCCCAGAGCATCATCCCCCCTCCAGACCTCCATGGGGCTGAGATGCAGCCCATGTGTGTTGGAGGCCAGTCTCCAACAAGGCACCACATACAGCTCATGCCAAAGGGGCCAGACTCATCTCTGCTAATTGTTATCTTAACTTCTGAACTGAGATGAGTGAAACAGAAGTGGCCTTGTTTCTAGCAGTGAATGCTGCACACATTGCTGCATGCCCCATCTATCGCTGATGGCTACTGTACACAGCAGTAAACAGTCCCAAGAAAGGTTCTGGTTTGCTTCTCCTCCTAAATGTTTTCCACAACGTACTCCCAAATAAATGTTACCCTCCAGCAAGCCCAGTACACTCAGGAAAACCCAGGCACACAGAACAGACGGTGTATATGCAGGCACACAGAGACACACAGGAGGATGGAGCACAGTACACCTCTCTGATGAACATACAAGCTGCAAGTGTTTCACGTGGGCAAGAGGGAAGCACTTTCACAGTATAAAATTAAGGCACTTTCTACAGTGATGTCCACAGCAGCAAAGCTTTGGCAGGTCCTCTGCTGCTGCAGTGTGACCACAAGCAAACGGGATTTTTGCTTTCTCAGCATCCTGGAGAAACATTATCTCATTCAGAGATGAATGGAAAAAATTCACGTGGCACCAAAGCAACAGCCTGTTCCCACTGCATCAGGTAGAGCCACACACAACATTGCTGCAGTCTCTGCTCCACACAGCCGCCAGCACCACCTGCTCCTGCAAGAGGCAAAGCCTTCCCCATGCTCTGCACATCGCTTCAGGTGCCAGCATCTGGAGCAGCCTGAGCTCTTTAAGGGAAACTCCTCCCTTATTCCCATCCACCACCACAGCATCATGTCTTGCCGCAGCTACTGGCATATCCTGTGCAACCCCATCCCCCAATATGACTGCATTACAAACAAGGCTAGAAAAGCAACAACAAAATTTAAGGACTGCACTGAAGATGACCAGGGAATAAAAACACCCACCACCAAACAAACAATGAAAGGACACACATTCTCAGGTAACACCAATTTCTACTTTGCATTGAAAGCAGCTTCTTTCAACAAAGCAAAATTACAAGGAGAGAGAAAAGGCTAAAATAGCACGGGGGTGAGCGGCTAGAAAACGGAGACCGGGCGAATATAATCTAACAGCAGCTGGCAGCCTTTCTGGTGACTATAGGCTGAAAGAATTCATGACTTAAATCAGGCATAGATATGATATTTCATAGATAAATAACCACTCCAATTCAATCAAGCTTGTCTACAGCATAATAAAAGGAAATTCTAGGAAGAAAAACACAAGTTACAAGCATAGACAGACAGTTTGTTTACAGGTACATTTTACAAAAGAATGGTGTGAGTGTCTCTCTCACTACAGAATTTATATATATATATATTAGCTAGGAAGAGAAATCAGATATATTTGCTTGAACAGTCTCCTTACTCACAGAGGTTACTGTAGCTCCAGCAGTTACCCATTGGTCAAAGAAATAAAATGCACAGATCATCAGTTTATCTATAGCGATACCAGCTAATTCAATTGCTGCTGTTCTAGTCAACTGGAATCAAAATAGTTTCAAATTTCCTGGCAGCTGCTGCCCTGCACTGCACACAATGATGTAAATGGAAGCTTTCTGAGTATTATGAAACTGATGGGGGGAACTGCAGTCTCATTCAGTCTATCGCCGGAGCTAAGGAGTCCACCTTGGCAGCTTGTAGGGGGAAAAAAAATCTCCTCCAGTGAAGGCTGCCTGATGATCTGCCAGGGAGATGTTTGTGCTTAACTGCCGCTTGCTCTAGCTGCGTTCATGGAGGAATAAAGGGGCAGAATGGTGATCTTGAGAGTGCTGTGCTTGTTTAGAGCAGAAGGCATCCAGCAGCATTTCAGCATTACTGAGCTGAAGGTTGCACACAACAATGTAGTCATCCTGCATCCTATTTCTCTGCAGCTCTCTGCACTGATCACTAGCAACGTGTGGGTGAAGCTGCATGCAGAATCGCAGCAGTGACCTCTTTCTGCTGCGGGCATCTGTTGCCTTCCTTTGTAAAAGCCAAATTAGGGCAGTATAGACATGTATGTTACAAGGAAATGAACTCTGGGTGACAAAGTTTAATGAACAAATCACAGCAGTTGCAGCACAATATCATTATTGCACCCATACAGAGCAGGGGCAGCCACACACATCGCACACTGTCTCCAGCACAACTTCAGCAGTAACTAGAACTAACCGGATCTACAGGGCAGCACCTGCGCAGGCTGAGCCGGAGTGGCCCCTGCCTGTGGGAGTGCAGGGATGCTTCCCCACCGCAGTCAGCAGCTCTTTTTCCAAATGATGTCATTCTCCATTCCCTGATAGTCCTCTGCTAGCCAAAGCCAAGGGATTTACACAATGTGAGCACTGAGCTTTTCTGATCAGACTGCAGGCATCCAAACACCAGGCAGACTGTAGCTGCTCTGGGCTTTTGGACATTGTGCTCACCTGGGGAAGCTGATGCCAGGCCTCCACCTGCACACCAGCACAGCGCAAAACATAGTGTGGTGGAAATATACGAGCTGACTGAAGCAGAGGGAGAAAGGAATGGGGTCTATAAAGTAAGTGCAGTTTAAACGCCACTGCTATTTCCACACTCACTCTGGCAAACACCCAAGGAAGGTGGAGGGGAACCAGAAGGGCCTAAGCAGAAGAAGCAATCACACAGCCTGGGATCCCTCAACCCAAAATAAAAGAGCGTCAGAGAGGGTCACTGACAAGCCCCAAGGGCACAGACCCAGTGGTGGCTCACAGCCCAGATTGATCCCACAGTTGGACTGACCAGCACAGGGCAAGACTCTACCTGCCAAGTTACCCCATGCTGCTCAGGAAGTCCCTGGTCCACAGGACGTTAGAATACCTTGCCAGATAAGTACGGCTCTATGTAGTTCTCTGTTCCCTAAATTCTAGTTCTGGCCACAGGAGGCTGCAGGAGGTGAGCCTTCAGGCTGCTCTCACATCAGATACAGATACCAAGAGCCTCTGCAGCTGCAAGCAGTGTGCCAGCTCCCGGACCTCATGATGTGGCACAAGTCTTGTGAAAAGGAGATTGAGGAGGGCTCTCAGACTGCACACTGAAATACTGTCCATTAGGAAAGCAATGACCAAAACAGCAAGTCATTTATTTCTCTCACAGATTTTAACTTTTTTCCCAGCAGTAAATGGGGTTTGGAAGCTTCCAGTGTAACTCAAACTGCACTGAACTACAAGTCCGCCACTGGGCACGTCACTGTTCCTCAGGCTGCAGGAAGGATGGCACCTTGCCACGGCAGCTTGTAGGCCCACACTGAGCTCAGAACAGGACCCAGTCCAAAACTAACACACAGCACGTGCTGGGAGAGCTTAGTAGGAGGGATTATACGCTACAAATTGCTGCATGGGCCGCAGATGGTCAATGAGATAGCTCAGTCCCTAGAGTCATTACCCTGGAAAGCAAAAGTGTAGAGTGAAACAGCTGCTAGCATGAGGGCGAGTGGGAACGAATACAAAGGGAAAAACGGCTTCTATTGTGATGTGGATAAGTCTTGCTAAGTGCAATGTATTTTTCTTCTTTAACACCCTACGCCCCCTGACCCCCAGTGACTGTAAGAACATCGAGTTTGGGGTTTAAAAGCTGGAAAACATAAACACGAAACCCAAAATTCAAACGGTAAATCCAGAAAGAATCCAAACTTTGCAATTTCTCCACTGCAGAAAGGAAGCTCCTAACAGATGATTTTCTAAGTTCAGACAGACGTAGTGATATCAAGAATTATTCTAAAAACTCCCTAAGCACCTCCAGCTGACAGAGCAAACTTTTGGAGCTGTGACAACCCACAGCTGCTTTGACACTCACAGAGCCTACTAAGTGAGGACTCTGTAGGTCCCTGTATACACTTGTATTTAAGTATTTAAAATGCTGCATTTTTAACAAATCTTTTAAAAACAGCAAAAAAAAAGTTTAAGTAGAAATACAGAAAAACCTCTCTAGATTTCAAGGTAGCAATGATGTCCTAAAAAAAAAAAAAAAAAAAAAACCTATACGGTTGGTCACAAATCTGAGAAACTCTTGGTCCTTGCAGCAGCCGCTGAGGAAACCAGACACACCCACAGGAAAGGTTGTCCTTTGTTGCATTTTGAGATTCAGGATCAATTAACCAGGCTACCAGAAGGCATCCTATGCAGTCATCAACACATCCCGGGAGCTGGGTATCAGGTTACACGCTCGAAATAAAAAGAGGGCATGGAGAGACACATGCATCTCCCAGCCTCTGCTGCTAAAGGTGTGGTTGGACAATGCATGGGAACTCCTCAGGAACTGGCATGGTGAACAAGATTCCCTTCCTCAGGAAGGTGAGCAGTGTTAAATAAACACAGGGTTCCAGCAGAGAAGCTGCTCTGTGTCAAATGGTGAATAAGAAAAATATTTGTTGTACAATGTTATGCTTTTTCAGTATGATACCACAACAGAACTGCATCTACCCAGGCAGTTATAATTAAACATCTTCTACATGCTGATTATCAAGACTCCCCTAGCAGCAGGACCATTCCTGCTATTCCTCCAGAAGCCTTTAGAGATGAACCAGGGCAACAACCTGTCGCAGGGCTTGTGTCTGCGTGCTGCCACCCTCGTCTGCCTCAAAAAGTGACTGGGCTGAGGCAAAGAAGTTGAGAGGTGTCCACGGCAAGGACAAGCAACGATGCAGCCATGCCCCACTGTGCCTACATTTGGCTGGCCAAGTCAGCCGGCAGAGACCCTCCTTTTGTGCTCACAAGCACGGCTCCATCATTCCAAGAAAACGTTTCTACTCAGCTGCTGCTGCACTCAGCCTGCACCACTCAGGGTGCTCAGGGCACCTGAAGGAGAAGAGCCAGCACCAAGGGCTGCTGGCAACACCAGGCCCCCAACCATCAGTGCACTCATGGCAGGGTACTCCCCTGCTTCTGCTGACAGCCAGCAAAAGGGGAGATAATTACTGCCTCAACTCTGGCATTTCCTAGCTGCTGAGTGTTTAATTCTGCACCTTTAAAATCAACAAACAAACAGCCCATGTTTTAACTATAATTCCTACTAAACCCCTACCCTTCAAACAACTTTGCTGTTTACTGAGTCAAGGATGTGGCAATCTCCTCCCTGCAGCTGTAGGTTATGATAACTTGAACTACCCAGCTTTCAAGTGTAGGTCACAAGACGTGCAATTTCCTCCTGCAGAGCAGTGGGCTTCTCATAATGTCTCACTGCCTGACAGAGACAGCAAACATGAAGGACAACCACAAGAAAAAGCAGTGATACCACACAACCATTTGAAAACTCCTGCCAGTTTTCAGCATGTCACAAACAATGGTGGGACCCTAGAAACAACAAGAACTTAGCTTATACTTTCAAGTACACATAACAGAATGATGGAATTTCCATTGAGACTGTGTGAGAACCACATTTTAGCTTTCCAGATTCCAGTCTTATATGTGTCCCTGCTAAATGTTGTAGGACGTATCTCAAATGCCATACTATCTTCAGGGGCTCTGTCCGCTGCAAAATGGACTTGGAAATCTGGTAGCCCTTCAATCCTCAGAGAATGCCCATTTGCACCTTTTCAGGAAAGAAAAGCTGCAGAGGAAAACACCAGATCAGGGACGACAGACTTTCAAGACTGCTTGGAGGTGGAAAGAGTGAGAAAGAAAAACATGACAGAGGGTGGTGTACTGAAACGGAAAGGGACATGGTTAAAGAGCTGAGGAAGACTGCAGTTAGTCATCCACACAAATATGAGAATGGTGCAATATGTGAGCAAATAAATCTGATCTAAGGGAACATTTGAAAGCTGGGGTCAGGGAGGTGCCACTTTTGTGGAGTGCAAGGAGGATGTAGCAGAGATGGACATGCATGACTGGAAACGATGAAGACAAAGAAAGCAAGGCAGAAGACCAAAGAACAACCTAGAAAGTTAGTGATATTTATTTTACTCTAAGTTACAGGTGTAACTTTCTTAAAGCTGCTTAAATCAGCAATAAAGGACCAACAAAAGGGTGTGCAAAGAAGCAACATCGGGCTTTTCCTAAGCTCTTGAAACAAGTCAAAGAAATCTACAGCAAATGCACTTATCTCCATGATTCATGTTCAGGAATAAATACATGGCATGGATTAAGGTATGTATTTCATTCTCTTCAGCATGTCAGCTCTGGCACTGTTTGACCACCTGCAGAGGCGATTTAGCAGGTATTGCCAGGAGAAACTATGCCTTTTGTTAGACCTTTTTTTACTAAGTTTTTGCTGGATTAAGCTTGTTACGAAATCAGAAGAGCACAAGAGTTAGCGTGAGGTAATCTGTGGCAGCGTGTGGCTGGAACCATCCCTTTTGGCAGAAGCAAGCTGTTACAATGAGCTCAGCTGCCTCATGACACCTCACTGTATACAAAACAGTGAGTGACAGGCTTTCCAAAAAGCTATTTGTTTCACCAGGAATTCAAAAACAAGCTTTTCCCAGCAGCTGTTGGGAAAGACCAGATTTGCATAGCAACACCAGAACTACTTGTACAGGGTTTTTTTGTGAAAAAGGAGATTAAACCCTCTGTTACAGAGGAGGAGTGAAAGCTTCCCCTCCTGGAAGTACCAGAGAAAAGAATTCATGAATTTTAAGAAGATATTTTCTTAACAACTCCCTTAGATTTCTCTCCTCATAGGATAGGAATTAAGAACTTCTTGGATTACATGTTTCTTGTAGGGCTCCCTACAAAATAAGGTAAACACTTCTTAGGACGGTCATTTTGCCAAGACTCTTTTTTCGGCATTTAGATGTATGAAGTGCTAAGTCAGAAAAATCAGTACTCTGCAGCCTACCAAGGCCTAAGAGATAGGGATGTTCAATAGAGACCACTGTTTGCACGGCCAGATCCAGAGGAGGATATGCTTCCAGACCTGAACAAGCACCCTTTATGTTAACAAAGCTGAGAAGACATCTTGTGCACTCCTGCCGAGTTCAGATTTTAGAGAATATTTTCTTTTGCTGGAGGCAGAAAGCTGAGGCTCTGCCGAAGAGTATGGTGAGGCAGTGCTGGGGCACGTGGCCACAGAGACCATGAGCAGGACTCGGCAGGAAAATGCATGTCCCCTCATCCTGACTGGATGAGACAAGGGTGCTGGGGGCCTGAACCTGCTTCTGTGTGGATATGTCTACCCACTTCCCTTGAGGACGAGGAACAGCAACAGAGGAGAAAGAAAAGAAGCCAGACAGAAGTCACACACTGAAGTCAGAGAGCACGAGTACAGACCATCAGGGATTGCAAAACTCCAAGACAAAAGAAGACTGAGGGTAGCAAAGAGAGAAATGAGGAACTGTTTGTAATGTGCCAGCTTTATTAGCATGTACAATTGAATAAAGCAATTAAGCATCTCTTCTACATGCATCTAACTGGATTTCCTCCTCTCCTCTGTAAAAATGACCACAAGCTTAAAACTGGAATGTAAAAGACAGTACAGCAGCTTGTTAACCATGTCTGCTGTCTCCAGAGTGAGACCTGTGCAAACAGAAGTGTTTGCTACGCCTTCCCCCAGTCATTCTTCCCTCTTTGTGAAGTGTCTTATCCAACACAAGTATTTCACTACCCAATTAAAAAAAAAATTATGTTCTCAACAGCATACAGCAGGGTTTCAGTAATAAGGTTGTTTTTGAGAGAAAGGATAAACTGGGAGGCAGAACTAATTAAGCTGTTCAGCAGCTTACATATTGTGCTCTCATTTTCTGAGGCCAGCCAAGGCACGGGTGAAACCTCGTTTGGTTAGATAAAAGAAAGTTCAGCTCTACTGCTCACAGCGACAAGCTGTTCTTCTGATTAAGTTTAAACACAAGCGCTGCTCTTGGCCACTATCCCTGTCACTCACTCACTTGAAATCTTACATACTCTGGCACACGAAATGCACATCTTTCTTTTAAAAGCAACTTTAGAAAGTAGCAAGTTGGTTTGGATTTTCAGTGGTGTTTTTCCCTCCCCACCTAACACGGAGAGAATTCCAGGCATAGCTGCTTGCGTTGAAACAGTTTCCACCTGTTGCAGTTCTATGACAGAGTATTTAGTATACTTTAAATCAAGGGAAGCTGGGCTTTGGTGCACAGGGCCCCGAGCTCATACTGCTGCACTCAGCCAGCTCCGTACTCATTAATCTGCAGTGAACAACAAACTAAAGCTCTCTGGTTTGAAGAAAACAAGTAGAAGGGGCAGCACCATCCTGTGTATTTGTTTTGGTCAAGCATATTCCAGGAGGAGGAGGAGGAGGCGGCTGCATTTGCCTGTGACAGCAAGAAACAGGTTTGAATAGGCATAATGCCACATAGTAGGGAACCTGAGTTTTGGGCAGCACGAATAAGCAGCCTCTAGGAGAGCACATATTCTCATCCCAGCTAGGGAAAATGCACAACAGGAGTACGGTTTAGTAAACTTCTGTTGCTACCCAAGGGACAAACAGAGGACTGCAGATCCCTTCCTGGACAAGCATAAGTCTTCCTGGCTGGAACACAGGGCAAGGAGACTTCTTAAGGTCCCATATGGAGCTCAACTTCTGCCTTTCTGGCAGAAGAACTCACCTACTGCAATGTAAGGGACCCTTTCTGAGACTCTGTATGGTATTTATCATAATCATTCATTCTGTGGGCATAATGGTACACAAAAAGCACTTGTATAGCACAGTTTTTGGGTATGATTCACAAGTGTTAGACATTAACCACCTTTAAATTATTTGGAAAAGCTCCATTGCAGTCTCTCCCTTTTCATTAATTGTTAGCCCCTAATAATAGTTTCTAATTAATGAAGGTACAGAAGGCAATTCAGATACAAGGCAAGAAGCAACACAGGAAAATTATGGTGAAGAATACACATAAGCCAATACTTCTGGCTGATACTTTGCCACCCTTTCTTTTATCGCTAAGTACTCAAAATGACTCTGAATGCCCATCACATTTGCTAATTGCTTTGGCTAGTAACAATAATAGACTCACTTGGATTTATTAGACACAGAATACTTCATTTAATGCCAATCTCTGGAATTGTACTAATGCCTGCTGACAGTACTCTCACATTGTCTATTACCAAAGAAGAAATGAGGTCGCTATGATTCATGTAATAATGTGATATACACTTTAGTGGCAATTTGTAGAAGTTTTTAACATTCCGAAATAAAGACATCTGCTGGGTTTTGTGTTTGCAAACACTCTGCAATTAGGATTTCCCAAGTGGAAGGCATATCTTTAGAAAATCCAGGAGAAACATTTTACTCACTTTCCAAACTTCACTTAGGTTTGGGTTTTTTTTTTCCTTTTTTCCCTGACTGAAGTGGAAGGGTGTACACAGCTTGTTGCTGTGCTGCCCTTCTCTGGTAGGAAGAGAATCTTCTTTAATTAAAAGTGACATTCCAGAAAGTTTGCAATTAGAAGAGCTCAAGATGCAAAGAGAACAGCCTAAGGAAATACTTTTGCAAAGAGGGCGGGGATTGGTGGTAATTAAAATGAAGCAAAAGAAACAGATAAAGTAACTACTTTTTTTTTTTTTAATCTAAACTTGGGTTAGGAAAAGGTAGGATACACCCCTACATTTGAAAGAAGAGCACAGAAACAAGACTGATCCTTAGGCATAACAGTAGATATTGCATCTGAAGTACACGAATTACTGCACACAGAGGAGGGAGCAGTTCAGGTATACCTAGAGTATCTAAATTAAAATCTTATCTACCTCTAGCTGTAGGAACAGCAGCGTGCAGCTCATGCAGGGCATTCCTGGAAGGACTGCCAAGCAGAGCTGTGTTTTGGTATGTGGAGTGCAGACTCATGGCTGAGATGACTTCACTGCATAGAAGTGCCAGGCTCCATCTGCCAGCCTATCACCTGCATGCGACTGGCACATGAGCCCCCGCTATCACGTCAAGGTGGCCCAGGTGAGCCAAAGAGAAAGGTGAGGGCATAAGACAGAGAACTGCTGTAATTTGCTGTGGCCGAAACATTGGGCTCTTTTGATCTGGTACTTGCACTGCATGCTGGCAAAGGGTAGCATGGCACAGCAAGTGAGCCCTTGTGTGGTCAACAGCTTCTGCAATTCTTTCCTGAGGCGCTTCAGGCTGTTTTTGCACACATTAGGGATAAATAGCACTTACCCACTTCTGAAGGCTTCTCTTCTTCCAAGCCAAACAAAAATTCATATTTGGCCTTGGCAACAGACTGGGCATGAGCTGATATATCATTATCCCACACAAGTGCTTCTGCCTGTAGAGTCAAAATAAACAAAGCTCATTTACTTTCCAGTGAAAAAAAAATGGCAGCAGGAACATGAGTGGGTTGTCAGGTAAGGTTTAAAGTGCCTGAGCAACAGTATCAGAAACTGTAAATTCAAACGTTACAAAACTAGAACCCCTATGAAAAACCATAAACAGGACAGGCTGTTTTGGAGCTAAAAGAGTAGGGTAGCGAAAGGGAGGAGCAAGAGCTGCAACAGGGAAAGTCAGAAATGGGAAAAAGTATAGGGAGGTGTGTAAAAAGGTGCCCAGGGATGTCTGAGGGTCTCTTGTCAGGCAGCCCATGCCTGACCACCACTGTTTACATCAGGACAATAACCCAACCGTTTTATGATCCCACCACACAAGTTAAACTCGTTTCTGCAGTCAGGAGGAGGCACAGGGTGGTCCTCCTGGCTCCCACGGAGGCATCTTGGGGGATGGATGGATGGATGGACAGATCAAGAATCCAGGCATCACACAGGCTCATATCCACCCGACACTTCTCACTCATAAGAAACAATTTTACACACTAAGTCCAGTTTCTCAGAGGAAAGAAAGGCTGCATGACTAACATTAAAATTAGTTTTCTGAACAGGTGAGGACAAATCAAATCTCCAAGACACACTCCAGCAGTAAACTGTAGTGCAAATACTGTTTGCAGTCAGCACTAAGTTTCTACCTAGCTGGGCAAGACAGAGCCTGTAATTCTTGTTTGAGGTGACAGATGAAATAAATCATTAACTCTATAAATTCTTCATCAATCTTCATATTCATATCTTATGTCTGAAGCAGGCAGTTCTTACAGTGTAACAAGTCATTTCACGGTTCACACTGGCAAAGGCCTTCTCTTACAAAAATACTCTAAAAGGAAAAAAAAAAAAAAAAAAAAAAGGCAGATGGAACATCCTGCCCCCCAGGACATTAATAACTTCTGTGCACTTCCATCAAATACCTTAAGGTAAGCATCAGCTACAAACAGAAATTCAAAGTATAGGAGACACATAATTCACAAG
Organism: Numida meleagris; assembly: GCF_002078875.1. NCBI lineage: Eukaryota > Metazoa > Chordata > Aves > Galliformes > Numididae > Numida > Numida meleagris. The sequence goes on from NC_034438.1 coordinate 54,216,916, forward strand.
AACACATGGTCTTTAATCAGAAATAGATGAAATCACAAGTCTATACTTTCCCTCAAGGCCAGCTCTCCAACAGCTGCATTTTCTTCCAAGACTGTAGTGGCAAATAACCATCTTGCCCCATGCCCTAGAACAGCTCCTGGCTTTCCTGTTGTTTTTTTGTTTGTTTTTTTTCCCAATTACCTCTCCCACCTCTCTGCCTTGAGCCAGTGCTGAAGAATTTGGTCCAGCACACATCCATAATAACTGAGCAGTAGATCATCTATGAGGTTCTTGGATGTATTAATCATTCATTCACTGGTCTAACTATTTATCACTACAGCTCTTACAGCTACTTTGATGGATCTGCTAACATTAGCCTGCTAAATAATTCAAGAAAATACAAAAACAAAACAACAACAACAACAACAAAAAACAGAACAAGGACTTTCTGGCACAAAGAATAGTATCATGAGCATAAAATATAAGCATGGAAGAAGTTCCACGTCTCTCCTGCTTTTTCAGGCCTGCATTCATTTGCAGGATTTGCGTCAGGAAGGGCTAGAAAAGGGACAGCTACATGCAGGAAAAAGCTCTTAGAGATATCCTGGTGAGGAGCAGCTTACGGAGCCAGATGAAGACTCACTCTACTGTCATGGTTTTGTGATTTTCGGTTATTGGTATTCCACATCATAACATCATGTAGTGGATGTACCTAGTTCTCAGAAGAGAAAGACTACTACAGTCCCCACGGCACTTTGCTCCTCTGTTACCATTTTTCCAGCCGGAGGGAAAAGATAAAAGCTCACAGTATAAAAACTTGCAGATCACGAGACCTCGTCCCTTTTTCCGCTGTCTCTTGTCTTGGCAGCACCTCGCTCTCCAGCCGTCTTATCGTCGGTAGTAGAGTAAGGCCTACCTTGATTTTGGGACATTCTCTCTCTCTGTATTGGATTTATCAGCTTAAATTGTAATTATATTGTATTATAGTGTGTTGTTTTGCATTCCGATATCTTACTTAGTAAATTAGTTTGTTTCTCGTCAGATTGTTGCCGCTGTTCTTTGCTCTCAGGGCCATCTCCTTACCCTTTTCCCCTCTTCTCGTTTCCCGGGGCGTGGACCCGTGCATCTCCCATTCCCTTCGTCACAGAACCGGGCCGAACGCCCGTAAACCGTTGACATTTTTGGTGGAGGATGCGGGCAAAATTAAGGCAAAATTAAGGGCAAAATTCTGCTTTTTTAGCTTTTAGAACAAAGCTAGGATTGCTTTTTAGCTCTTAGAATGAATCACAAAACCATGACACTCTACCCAGACTGATGCTAAGGGATGCAATGGTTAGATTTCTAGCTGATGCCACAAATGAATGAAACGGTGAATAAAATGGGCAGAACAGACAACTTCCTGGGCAGTCAGGAATTTCTGATCTATGCACCTATGCCATACAGCATCTCCATCTCTCAGCACTGCTCTTCAAGACTTCACAGATATCTGCTGCACCGAGCTTCTCTGCCAGCAAACACATTTTTCAAGGGCCTACATTTGCCTATACCTTATTGTAAAGCACGGACACTTTGGTTCACAATGCTCTCTGCACTACCCAATAACAAATAGAAATGAATGATTTTTCAGTGTACCGAGCCACATTTCACAGTCATGTGCCTAAGCAGGGTCTGCAAGACCATCATCTTGGCACCTGAAAGGGATAACTTGATTTTCAGAAGCGCTCAGAAGCTGATGAGAATTCCATATAAGCAGTTTGTGTACAGAAACAACTAAGCCTAACATCTATTTAGGCTGTTATAGCAATATAAAGTTGTGTAAAGGTAAAGCAGTTCATAGCCTCCGGACCCAGGCTTAATGATAAGGCTATGTTATTTCATCCAAACAAGAGATATTAAAAAGAGAGAGAGAGAGAGGGAGAGAATGAAAATGCTATGAGGTATGAGCTGGTTTTAAGATTATTGCTTTATTGTACTTCTTCCTTAGAGACAGCAGAATGAAGAGTTAAAACTGAAAATCAAGAGAAAAAAATAGCTCTCCTTTCATTCTTTCACTCTGCCACTCACCTAAATCTTGCTGAAGTCATAATGCCCCTGAAACCAGGAGCTCAGAGAAGGGCTGGGCAAACATTCATGGAGCTTTCCAGGCTGCATTAGCAAGGATTAAAAGCAAGCAAGATTGGAAGGGATATAAAACTCCTGCTTAAGCCTTCTCCTTCAGCTCAAGAGCAAAGAAAGAGCATCCAGGTCAGCTCATTTCTTAATTGGTTCTCTCACAGGGCTTTAACCACCAACTTTGATGCATCTGGTGATTGTCACTGCCACAGAAGTTGACACTCGCACAAAGCATCAATCCCCTTAAATCAGCCCAGCTGTACATACACTTCTCATAAGCCACAAACACACTGTTTTTCAGTCCAGACTGAGCTCTGGGCAGAAGAGCAGCAAGTCCTTGCCCATTCACTCACCACTCTTGCAGCACTTTCTGCATGTTTGATCAAGCCTATTCCTTGGGATCGTGGCTCTTAGTTGGGAGCTGGAGAGGCTGTATCTGTCTCTTGAATGGATCTCATTTAACATACTTGAGTCTGCATTTGCTTGCTTATGCCAGTCCTCACCCCTCAGACCTCCTAGCAACACACTGGACCTTTCCATTGATCTTGCATTGGCATGGGACAGCAGAGGTCCCAGCTCACTGGTGTTTCATCCCTTCCCTGAGGATGAAGAGATTGCTTAGGAAATGCCAGCAGCACTTGTAGTGGAGTGCACGAGCTTGATCCTTCCGGGAGCACAAGTAAGAGACAGCAGAAGACCAGTCATGTTAAAAATACCTCAGGAGGAAGGGGACTTCTCATTAAGGACTGCACCAGGATAGAGAAGTGAAAGTTCCCTCAGAGGATTCCCTGCAAGATTTGTTAATAAAACACTGCCACCACACCCAGAGAAAGAAATGCAACTCCAATTGTTCTGGAAGTCCAAGAAGGAACAGAGTAGTGTGAGGGATTTCAGAGCTACAGCACACCACGCAGGTATAGCCCCCTGTTCTGCACTCTCTTATGTGCAGAGCTCCACCTGCCAAAGATTACCACCTTCCTCCTTGCTGTGCAGCTGAAGGGAATTAAGTACACCCAGCATCAGTGTGGATGACTTCACAGCCACACACACAGACCACTTCCCATCCCAGGATCCTCACTTCTTCACCAGCATCCCTGGCAAGACACAAAATGCCTCTCAGAAGCCTATCACATACCTTGATCTGGTGAGCTTATGTTCTCAGGAAGAATTTAAATATCTATGCCAATGTTCTCGTCCACAGCCCAGAATCTCCCTCAGAGATTCACTGAAACACAGTAACTAGAAAAGGAACTAGATTCAAAAAAAGTAAATAAAAAGAAATACATAAAAGAAGCAAGAATGATGGATAGGTTTCCACATTAAGTTGTCCACATTAAGCAGCCATTTGCTGGTCAAATCTTCACAGTCAAGCATTGAGAGCTCTGCCTCTGCTGTCATGGACGGACAAACCATCCAACCGCCTGGCACCGCTAATGGTCAGCCCTTGGTTTTTAAGCACATTTAAAATTCCTGTGTGGGCGTGAACTCAGCAAGCCTTAGTGTTTCTGACAGGTTGTGCTAATAGTTCTGAAAAGGCTATTTCTGTTGAGCTACTCTTAAGTCACTTTCCAAACTAACAGGATGAAATGGGGAAAGCTAGAGTTAAAATAAACATGCTATCTGCTGAAAGCCAATGCACTGACAGCAGAGAGGGAACTGAGAGAAAGCTGGTGTTCATAAAAAGACCACTGAGATGGTTTGTAGTTTTTATTTTTGTATGACCTCGTACACCATGTTCTTGTTTTCCTTACACACACTCCCACATGCTAATATGTGTCTTCGCAATTTTTAAATTAAAGCATTAGTAAAGAGATTAAGACTCAAAAGAGCAGGAGTTCTGTGAGGCTAAATCTCACCTGAAGCTGCCAATGTCAATGTTAGCAAAGGTTCTGGGAGAGAAGAAAACTCAGTTTGCAGTTTTAAATGATTTCTGACTATCAGGGAGATTTGTGAAGAGCCAGGAGACCTGGGAGAGAGAAAAGGGCTAATGTGAAGGCACTCCATACAATCATTCTCCAGCAGAAAATTTTGGATTATACAAAGGGATGACTAAGTCAGGTACAGCTTTTCAACTCAAGGAAGGAGCTGGCTGAGAAATGCATGGCAGAGATATGTGCAGTCACAAGGGGTCTGGAAAAGCCTATGAAAAGTGATTCACCACCTCTTTTAATACATCATTCAGAGGACATCAAAAGAAGGTATTAGGAGTCAGCATCAAACCAAGCAGAGGGAGATGGTTCCTCACACAGCCTGTAGTCAAACCACAGAGCTCCCTGCAAAGCAATGTCATGGTAACCAGAAGCCTACAGGAGCTGAAAAGAGGGCAAACAAGCTTAATGGCTACACATCCACCACAAAGATAGAGACCACCACATTCTCCTCATGAAACTCCAAGCTGAACCCTTCCCAAGGACCTGCTGGCATCCACAACCACCTACAGGCTCCTAGGCTGACTGTGGGCCCAGGCATCATCAGCCGGCACTCTTACCTGCTTACCCGGCTTCGTCACGTCCCGGTACAAGGCAGGCCTCAGGCTCAGCACTGGGGCAGGTGGCTTTGCTCCTTCGTCCCCACTGCAAGGCTCTCCCCAGCACACACCCTGTGCCCTCACCCCAGGAATCTGCCGAAAGGAGACGGGGTTCTGCAGGCTTTTCATTGTGCTCAGGACGCGGTAGAATTTGTTTACCAGGAACTGACTCCTGGGAAGCATTCAGGCTGAAGAGAGTAGAACTAAAAGAGGGCAGATACTATCAAGGCTGTTCTCCCTCCTCAAAGGCAGATTTCACAAAAGTTCAGTGTCTGATGAGAGGCTCAATTCAGAAACTAGGCACACGAGTCTCCTCTTAAAAAAGCCATGGGAACAGTAACTAAAAATGCATTCCTTAGAGCAGAATCAAACAGCTGCAGGTAAATTTTGTTTTCAGTCTGTTAATCTTGTTCTACACCTGTGCGTCAGTTTTTCCCCCCTTAAAGAAATGTTTGCTTTGTTGCTTGGCTGAAGCTGTAAGGAAGCAGTCAGCTGCTATTCTGAATTAAATGTTTTTTATTATGCAAAGGCTGACACTGTCTGAGTGTAACTGTGTGAATGCGTACAGCATTTTAATTCAAAGTCTTTATGATTACACTTTAAAGGTCACTCAGCGTTTTCTGTTTGCCGAGTCAGTGATTTTTGACACGTGGTGTATGGACCTATGGCCATCTATGCATTACGTCTATGGTATGCGCACAGCTCAAGTCAAAGCAAGCTCATTAAGAGGTATGCTGCTGCTCACTGGATGAAGAACCATCTTCTTAGAAAACAGAGAGAGCAAAAAGATCTAAAACATCAGAAGTCACGGCAAGTATTTCTCCTTCATTATATCAGACAGCATTACGATGGAGGCCTGATTTAAGGAAAATTGCACAAAGCCAGCATTTTTATTCAGAGAATTCATCAGTGCATGTACTAGACATCTTGCGTTTACTTTTTTTCTTCAATCTGTTCTGAGTATATTTAGCAAACTGACAGACTGCTTCTGTTCAGCAGGTATTGCACTTCCACGATATTTAGGTTCCTCAGGAGGCAGAACAACATTTAGATAGACTACAGGTCTGCCCCACACAGATTTCAGCCCTACAGAAGCTAAAATACGGCTCCTCATGAGGCTACCAGAAGTTACATCTGTATCTTTAAGCAACTAATTTTTTTCCAAAACCCAGGCCAACATCTGCTGAGACTTGAGAACTAGCAGAGCTCAAGTGCAGCACCTACGTTTCCCTTACATTGAAGTAAAAAATTCTGGGTTTATTGATGGAACTAAAGAAAGAGGGTTTACCAAGAGAGATCATCTTCTTCCTTTCTCAAATCAGTGTTACAAACGTGGTTGGTCTAAGACAGCCCAGAGTGACTAAAATATTCTTTGCACCTCAAGTTCAGGAAACTCAATACTGGGGGAAAAAAAATGACAAGAAAACAACCATTCTTCAGAAGAGCTACTGGAAGAATTTACATTTGCAAAGGTGTAAAAACCTGCATTTCCTCTGCAGCAAAGACAAGCTGTAGAGCTACAACGCAGCATCAGAGCACACAAAACTGTGCGTGTATCTGCCTCTAACATAGCAAAAGCTCTTTGATTCTGCATGATTATTTCATACCACCTATTTAAATTAATTTTACAGCATTCACCTCCACTGTTCTTTCCGAGTCTAAATTAGACTTAACAGAAGTTATTCAGATCAGAAATCTGTCCGAAGTTTGAGCTGATCTGTCTTCCCCTTGCAGAACTGAGGCAGAAGCTGGAGGACACACCGATGACATTTATGTGAGCCTTCTGCTGCAAGACTGAAAAGATGTTTTTGCAAGAGCAGACTGCTTGGTAAGAAAGTATGAGTCAGGGAGTGCCAGCACGGGCACCCTCGGGTAGCCGTGACCCCATGGATGGCCACAAGCCACCAGGCCATTCCAGCCATGGTAGAAAGACATAAGACACCAAAGGTTATACATTCCTTGCAAGCAGCACAAAGTGGGCCAGCTGGCACAACTGTACCACTGGTGGAAAAGCTGATACACGTGTCGTCTTTCATTAAGCCACAGACACTTTACACAAAAGAAAGCTGATGAAAACTAGAACTCACTGATACTAGAATTTGTCATCTTCTGATAAAAGTTCCTTCCTGGTTAAGGGTTCTTCTGTCAGGGCTGAAACACAGCCATATTCCAGGCTTAAGTGCATCTTGCCATTGCATTTGGCCTTTGCCCAGCCTGGAAGATGCGGTTATTAGAGCCACTTCCTGTTTGAAAACTGTAGTAAAAAAATAATGAGTACAGTTTGGAGATAAGCCACTTCTTCCACTATGCCATTTCATGCTAAGAAGGGAGAGCATGCCACATTCACTGCTCCTCCAAAAAGGGGGGGCTTTCATTGTTCAATCTCTGCTGTTTGGACTGTTTTCTTAGTGCTCTGAACTACTGTGTTGCACACTCAAGACAACACCTTCTTGTTCAGTTCTTTTACCAGGTGTCAAAAAAAATTGCTGTGGCTTTAATGTGAAGTCCTCAGTTAAGTGTGACTGCTACCAGAGTGCTTCTGCTTTGACAGCCTAGCCTCAAGAGCCTGCTCCAGGCCGGTCTATTTAGGCTAATCCCACCAGCCATGGCACTGAAAGTCTTTTTCTACAGTGCAGTTTAGCAAAACAAGCCACAGCAAGCACTGTGCATTTCCAGCAGATGAAGCTGGTGTCCAAGGTGCTTGGTGGAGATGGTAACACAGTGCTCCTCTGATGGACAGCTTGTGCCCTAGCAGGCTTGTTTGCTTACAGCATCCAGGAAGTACAGTCAATTCAGGAGCAATTCAAGCTTTGAGGGCTAGACAATTCCTCTGATACAACACCACAGCAACATAGCCTCACCTAGAATAAACTCCACTCCACCCTGCATTTAAGACTATCCACGACCCATCTTTCTTGTCACTGTGACACATAGCACAAAGACCCAGATGCAAAAGCATCCCAGGAACATGTGGTCTCTGGCAGGAGTTGGTGTGACAGCAAGAGGAGCCTCTGACACAGGAGGGAACATGGTCACAAAAAGCATCTGGAAACATACTGCAAGAGCATACTTCAAACGGTGTGATTCCTGAGAGGAATATGACATGTATGGCCGGGCTAAAAGCATCAGGCAGGCACTTACCACTGCTCAGAAATAGCTTGTTCATCCCACAGAAACGTGCTATATCTACCCCCACCACTCAGCCTCATCTCGGTGCAAATAGGAGAAAAGGACTGGAAATAATCTCAGCTACCATGGGTCCCAGAGCACAGAATTTCCCTCAGAAGGAGATTCAGATACTTAAGACACAAATTGCTCAAGATCTACCTTGGTCTGCCCGTGTCCCTGATGCTTCATATGGTGATGGCTTGGAGGAGCTGTCTGATCACAGACACCCCTAAGTAGAACCTCCAGAGGGAAGGAACTCCGGTTGGACATCCTTGGAACACGCCTCTCTCAACTATTCCAGTATGGTCTGCAAGCCACAGCAAGGAGGTCCTACTAGCCACATTGCTCCCACTGCCACAGGGCCAGCATGTAGTGGGATGCTTCAGTGCGTGGCTGGCTGACCTGATCTTCAAGCTTTGGCCAGCCCATGGGCTTCCCCGATCTGAGGTAGAGTGCAGCAGCACGGCAGATTGCTACCAGGTAAACTGGAGACCCATCTACCCTTATGCACGAGATGTTGACTCCTCCCTTCCTTTTGCTTCCTTCTCACAGCCTCTACCTAGTGCTGCCCCTCAACAAACTTCACGCCCAAGTCACAGCTTCCACAAGAACCCAAGCCACTTGCTCACTCAGGACCCTTACAACAGAGGAACTCCAAAAAGCAACACAAAGGAGCGACTGAAAACATCCATTATAGCTCCCAGGCCTGCCAGCCTGTATCACCACAGAGCAGAGATCATTTCAAGCCACCACCCATGCTGCACACAATGACTGTTCGCAGCCACTGCCAAAGGATCCTTCCTGCATGCTGACAGCCATGATTCCAGTTGCCTCAGCCACCAGCCCCAGTGCTGGAGCTCCTGGCGCTTGGACCAGGAGCACATCCATCAAGACAAGCACTTGTCTGCATAGATACTCTGCAGCACCAGCCACAACCCTCCCACAGGTGGCTGCCTCTTCATCCCACAGGAATCAAACGCCAAACTGTCGCTTAATTCCAAACTGCAAAACCAAAGGCAAAACTTTCCTGGAAACACAGGCAAGAATAGAAGGACCATTCCTGGGATAAGGTAGAGAGGGGAAACACTCTGAACTACATCCAGGTCTTCTAGCCACCCAGTTTGACAACAGCAAAGACATTCTTGCTTCCTTAGTTTCAGCAGCTTTCCAGGGAGGAAGAGGAAGAAAAGGTATCAGGTGTGTTCATGAGGATCCTCACTGCTGTTCCTTCAATCTGATGGTGTAGGAATGGCGACAGTAAGCCAGGTAATCTGCTTGGGCACCAGCAGCACAAAAGGACCTCCTTCACTGAGGTAAGTGGTACAACAAGAATTTTCTTTATCTATCAAGAAGTCCTAATTTTTTTTTTAATGTCAAGTTTAGAAGAGAGCAATGCATAGCATACTTGGAATTGTTTTTAACTTCACCACTACCACAAAGGAATTTCTTATACTCCTGTCTACAGCAAACCAAGGCTATAATTGAACAGGGGCATTTCCATAGGGATTCCTACCTGGTTTCACCTCACCTCCTCTCACACAAAAGGCATACTCCCAAACCACCAACTGCATGGCTGAATTCCTAGTCTGCACAAACTAACAGATCTAGGTCAGACATACAACTAGTGTTAAAATGGCAACATCTGCTAAAGCACATCAACTGAGGATATGACTGATGAAAAAGCACTTAGAGTAAGTGCTTTTAGAGTAAGAGACTCCTTACTACCAGATAAACCAGAATGGCTTGGATGTCTATCAGCACTATATTACAACTGCTTCCAACATTGGATACGCATCAAGCATTTTCATTAGAAATACTGCATTTGAGTTTCTCTCCCTGTTTTAATGGCCCTACGCACAGACAGAATTAAAGTGTGACTGAAGCTGCAAAAGCAGAAGTAATTGCAGTTACCTATTACACACCCAAATCGCTTCAACAGCACATAGATGTGCTCTGCCTGACAATGTACTAACTGGCACCCTGTGGGAGCCACATAATTGCTGTTTATGGCATGGAAATACTGTGTCTGCATGAGAAGTTAGCATCTTCAGCGAGTTTGTGTGAAGTTCAAGATCATTACAACTCTACATGCTCCAAGTGAGAAGTACAGCTCCAGTGTACTGCAGCAAGTCTTAAGATAACAACATCTTGTGAGGATGTTTGTGAAGGAATGTATCCATCTAAGTTCCATGCTGTAAAACTTTATATTTTTGATGAATTTGCCTGAAACCTACTCTTCCTCAAAAAGCACAATGGTACAGCTTAGCCAAAGATGCTGGGTTTTGCACTAAACCACCTTTAATTCAAGAATTTGGCATGATTAGAAGAGCCTGTCAGTGCAGCAAGGGTGCTGATTTGTTAAACTGACAAGTTACACGGAGACAGAAGCAAAATCTACCATGCAGGATGCAGATAGGAGTTCCAGCCCCGGGACAGAGTCCCAGCGCTGCCTCCCTGGTGCGGCTGTTGATCTGGCAGCAGCGAGTGCAGGCGGGCTCCGAGATTTTGGTCCTTGTGGAATGTGAGAAGAGAAAGAAGAAAAAAAAGAAAATGAAGAAAAGAAGAATAAATGAGGAAAGGGAAAGGGAAAAAGGAAAAAAGGAAAGGCAAAAAGAAGAAGTAAAAAAGAAGGAAAAAAGTTAAAGCTAAAAGAAAAAAGGGGGGGGGGAGAAGGAAAAGCAAAAGAAAAGTGAAGATTAAAAAAAAATAGAAAGTAAGAGGAAGGAAAAAAAAAGAAGAAGAAGAAAGAAAAAGTGAAAAGAGGGGAAAATGACAAGTAGACGAAAGGGAAAAGGTGCCCCCGTCGGGCGGGGGGGCTCCCGCTCCGCACGCTGCCCTTACCGCTCGGCCGGCTTCGTCCATCTCCCATCGCCGGCCGCGGCAGATCGCAGCCGCCCACCCGCGAGGCCGCGCCGGGCCGTGGCGCCCA
>NC_034438.1:54227800-54527274 GCF_002078875.1 Numida meleagris
CGGGGGGGAGGTAGCGAAAGGGAAGAGGAACGAAAGGTACCACGTGCTCGTGAAAAAAGACTAAAAAAGAATTTCGGGATTACCGAAAGCAATAGAGTGAGAAACACAAAACAGAATGCGTACCCATAACGACGGCGTGTGTAAGAGGCACTTCCAAAAGCCCGCGGGCGTGAGGACGTGCTGTTCTCCCCTGCGCTCCCAGTTCCCTGCAGTGCGCCCGGCAGCCGCTACAGAAATACCCAGCTCCAGCCCAGGGGCTTTTCCACGCAGCCCGATGCAAAGCGCGAAAGAGCACAGATGTCTTCTGAGCAGCCCATCTGAACGCTCGGCGCTGACTTATTTTTCACAGTTCACTGGAAGTTGTATCAAAGCTTCAGGTTTCTGAGCACGCCGTTGCGTGCTGGGGCACCCTAACCAGAAACTACAGCTTGTCCCTTCAGCAAGAGCTGGGTTTCCCCATGAGAAGATGCTTTATAAAATAACCCCAGATGGCATAGGGCTTGTGGCAGAAGCTAGGTGAGAGGCTGGCAGAGTGGTGGAAGGAGGATGCTCATTTTCTCACTTACTTTTTGTTCAGTAGCAGTTGAAAGCTTCCATTTCTTTAGCCCACTAGAACCATTCTGGGCTTTCTGCCGGGCATTTGCAGGGTTTGGTGGAGGTGATCTGGCACTGGAAATACGATTGAAAGTTGTTTCCAACTCAGATCCATCACGTGCAGCTCTGCTAGAACAATGTCACGGCTGGTGGCACCTTACCTATCATCTGCAGCCCTGCAACAGGCATGGGCTGTGGGCAGAATGATGGTGCAGTATCATAGAATCATAGAATCATTACAGTTGGAAAAGACCTCTAAGATCACCACGTCCAACTACCAGCCCATCCTTACCATGCCCACCAACCATGCCCATCAGTGCCACATCCATACAGTTCTTAAACACCACCAGGGACGGTCGGTGGCCTGCTCCAGTGCCTCACCACTCTTTTTGAGAAGTTTTTCCTCATATCCAACCTTAGCCTCCCTTGGTGCAACTTGAGGCCATTCCTTCTTGTCCTATCGCTGTTACATGGGAGAGGCTGACCCTCACCTTGCCACAACCTCCTTTCAGGGAGTTATAGAGAGTGATAAGGTTTCTCCTGAGCCTTCTCCAGCCTGAACAACCTCAGTTTTCTCAGCATGAGACTTGTGCTCCAGACCCTTAACAGATTCCTTGCCCTTCTCTGGACATGCTCCATGGCCACAGTGCCTTTCTTGTAGTGAGGGGCTTTTCCTTTGGGGACTTACCTGCATGCAGTGTGGGTGTTAGGACCTCCCACCTCCCAGCATGGGCAGCCCTCACAGGCTTGGCACATGGTCAACTTTGTGGGAACCGTCCCTTGCAGATCAGGCCATGGGTGAGTGTGCACAATCCCTTTGCTCTTCCAGCCAGCCTGGAGGCTCCATCCACAGCATGGCCCTGCACTTCTCCCATCAGGGCTACATGACACCTTGCAGTGCTCTTCTGAGCCCAAATCCCCTTTCCAACCACCTTCAGCTCCATATCCACCTGAGCACTGCCATGCTTGCTTCCCACTTGTGCCACCCTAAAGAAGGCAGGCCACCTGGTGCCTCTGCTGCCTGGTCTCTCAGGCCAGAGATAACTTACAGCCATCTCTCTTCTCTGGGAACAGGAAGCTGAAAACACAGCTTTCCCATCTTCTGAGCAGCTGGCATGGATCCTGAGGGGCTGATGTGTTGTGCTGGAGCTGCAGCCTGCAGCTAAGCCCCATGCCTAGGGGACTGGGGAGATAAGGCCCTCACCTATCTATCTGTGGCTGGTAGGAAGCAGAGCTGCAGGCCTTCACCCCTCTCCCAGCCAGGCCTAAGGAGGCACACACCTTTCTCCCTGATGCCATTTTGTCCCATCTGCTATATGTTCCTCAGAGGCCCTGAGACCCACAGGGGCACAAGGTACAGATTCCCCATCTGTGCCACATCTGAGCTGGCTAATGCAGTGGAAAAAACACCCAGCATCTGGATCTCTGAGGAGGCGATTTGCTCCATCTGGCTCCTCTCAGTCCAGGCTGAGGTAATGTTGGTGCTGGCCAGGAGGCAACTGGAAGCAAAAGATGCTTTTCTGAGAGGTTTGGTGGGTTGGCACTACTCTGTGCAACACAGCTGCCCATGGCCAAGTCCTGGATACATAGCTGGCCGCTGCACTTTGATTTGCTTTTTTTCCCCTATTTGTGTTGAGAAGAATTTGACCTTTTCTTTCTGGCCCTGGCATCCGGCCTGAGTCACTCAAACATTTGGGCTGCTGGGAATATGCTGTCTGCCATTGGGCTGGGAGATGAGAGTGTTTGCTGGCTTGGGGAAGGATGATCCACAAGCCTCTTCCATGCTGGCATCTGGGTACGTTTACTTTGCTGGGAAGGAGGGTGATAGGTTCTGGCACCACCCACCCTGAGATTTGCACAAGGGAAGGTGGTGTTTCTTACACCACTGATCATCACTTTTGGCACAAAGGTAATAATATATCCCAAAACATTGCTATAGACAAGCAGTCCTCAGGGAAATGAGATGATTTCAGTGTGCTCGTGAGGAAAATCTGTATATTTTTCCAAAAACTTAATTTAAATTTTCAGTTAGTTATCAAAAAATTATTGCAGCAAAAAGCTGGCACAAAAACTGGTAACTTGCTAAGCAATCATGAGGGCCATCATATCTACAGAGTGCTCTGAATTGCAATTTGACCAAATGGCATGTATTTTAGCACAGCCCAACCTAGATTTAAAAAAAGGGGTGGCAGAAACCCAGTAATCAACATAGGTGAAAGTAGGAAGCTCAGCAGGATTGTCCAACCTGATCTGAGATGGCACCATGGATTCCACAGTGCCACAGGTGAGCTGGAGCTGAGAGTGAGCATGGCGTGAAGGCAACAGGCAGGTGACCTGGCTTTCAGCAGGAACAGGCAGGATGCAGGGAGCTGGAGGTGACACCAGGAGCTGCTGGACATGACAAACAGTCATGAGAGGCAGGCAAAGGCAACAGGAGGGGTAGCTATAATCTTTTGGCTATTAACATGCTCTCTTTCTCATTATTCTCCTCTCACAAGGAGATGAGAGTACAGCAAACTAACTTCCAGTTTATTCCTCCTCATTCAAAAGTGGAAGAAACACATTTAAGCCATCATCCAGGTACTCACCAGAAAACAGATCAGGACATTGCATTTCAAATCAAACGGAGAATGCCTCTTTCCATGGGGGAAGAGAAGGCTAGCAATAAAAATAAACACAACTAGCAACAACAACAACACACAAAAACACCAGAAACACTATTATCCGCAGATGGAAAGTTAATCATTTATTGGATTTTCTTCTGTGTGTTTGGTCTTTTCTGGAAACAGCTGCAAAAACATTTTTTTTTCTTGTTTTACTCAGAAAAACAGAGTCACCATCTCAACCCCTTTGCTCTTACGTAAGAGTAGAAAAGTTGCTCTAGCAGCACAAGGGGAGCAGCAGATACAGAGGTAAGGTCCACAAGCTGGGCGTATGAAAAGAGCATAACCTTTCTGTTATTAAGAAGAGACAGACAGTAATAACAAATCATTACAGAAAAGCCCTGAATGAGAGTCATGGCAAGGAGAGGGTTGGTGCGCACACGGGCTGTCTAGCAGGCATTTCTGTGGCAGCAGTACTGCAAGCCATGCCAGGGCTGTAGTACTTCCTCTGGTTCTTTCCTTGCAGATTCTCTATCCGTGCTGGCTTTTTACCCTAGACTCCTGGCAGTCTCTCTTTCAGGGGTTAACTGATTCTCGTTTTGCTTCTTCCTCTGTTGACAGCTCCCTAGAGTCTTGCCACACTCAGGACTCTGGGAAACATTATTTTTCCAGATCCTCCATCTCTTCTCTACAGATATTTCACTTTACTCCCTCCTCCATCTGATCTGTTCCTTGGGAGGAAAGGAAATGACAAACATTCCCTGCCTGTGGAGCCAGATAGTGATATTTGCCCTATAGCTGGCCAAAATTAAAATATTTGATGGAAATTTCATCTGTCCTCTTTGCAGATCTCCATCCTGACATTTATTCTGAAGAATTTCATGGCATAGGTATCTCCCCTTTTGTGTCTCTGTCCTTGAGTAGTCTCCTTCTTAGCCCCATTCAAATAGGACAACACAGGAAATCCTGGTGAACGTCCCTGTTCTGTAAGACCTCTCCTGGATCTCTTCTGTTATTCCTCTCTTAATCATTTCCTTCCTTCATCTCTATCGAATCTCTCTTTCTGGCCTTCTCTATAGCAAAGTGCTGCAGGATCCCAAAATCAGCCAATTTGCAGTGGGTCCGTGCTTCATGCTGTGGCAGACAAGAGCTCCCTCACTTCTCTAGCAAACAGCCAGAGGCCTCCAGGGGCCACAGCTCCCGGGAGTTTATGTGGGAACGATGAGACCTCAACAGAGGCAGATCACTAAGTCTTTCCCTTGCTGCCCTGTCTACAAGTGACCATTCCATGTATGCTGGTGATCCAGGGAGCCCTACTGAAGGCTCTCCAGGGTGAAGAATTCAGGGAATAGTCCTAGCCAGATTGAGGTTTTCAGTATTCTTCCCAGACAACTCTGGAAGTGATAGAGAAGTGGTTGGTTACCCCTGGGCTCCCAGGTCCTCCTTAGCTCTGCTCCTGCTGTTTCCCAGCACTAAGGGTGCAAGGCAGCGATCCCTCTGAGCGAGGAAAGCCCTCCATCTTGTTCCTGAGCAGGGAGCAAGGAGCCAGGTCCATGAGTCCAGCACACATTAACAACAGGAACACCAACACTGGGGACAGGGAAAAGCAAATTTCAGCTAGTTCCTAGGATCTCAGTATTGTATCCATGGCTAGATCTGTGTTAATGAGAGAGATTTCTAAAATCACAGAACATCCCTTGCCTTCACCAAACCTGTCATATAAGGGTAAAGGAACGAGTCATGGGTTGCTTTATTTGCTCTGTCATCCATATGGCAAGGGCAGGCTTCAGCCTGGAGAGATTATGGGGGAAGGAGCTTTTCTCCTGCCATCTAGCACAGATCATGCGTCATCCCATATGTCTGAAACACACAACTCCTGAGCTCTATCTCAAAGGAAACACCGGCTAGCAGCAGAAAAGCAAAGAAAGGTTATAAGGAAGGAGAAACCTTTCTTCCTCAGATTGAAGCACGCAGCCAGATGTTTATCATGTTAATGGTGCTTTATTTAATCAAACATATCAATTGTGGGCCATCTCAAAATAATTCTGGAAGAACTTTACTAAGCATGATTACTCTAAAGGGTCTTCCACTTAGAACTCCATCTACCCTAGATGCCATGATCCTTCTGCTTTCCCTGACTTGAGTCTGAGTATAGTAACGCTGAGAGTTTTCTAGGCAAAGCAAAGTAGCCCATCTGGATTAACAACCAAGAGAAGAAAATCTCTGCATGAACATCAGTAGCATATTAAACAGATCTTTGGCACTAAGGAAAGTACAGAGGTGTTAAAAAGTGCAGTCAGTGCAATGTACAGGGAAAGAGACCACACTGTATTTGAGCAGAAGAGAAATGCTCCAGGTGGTCTTTCACAGGTTGTCCTTTTCCCTCCAGAATAACATATTGGATTCTATGGAATGATATCCTTTCCAGGGAAACCTTAGTCAGTTTTACATAAATCATTCTGGTCTTGACCTCCAAAAGGGGATGCCAAATACTGCAACTGCATAGTATGCTGTGATCAAAGGAAACTTACACTGCAAGCCAAGATACTGTGGCTTTGTGTTTTTGGCTTCCTGAGACACTGGAATTCTCCTATAAAATTCCCCTGTGTGGTTTTCCCCACGTGCCTTTTTCTTTCCTGCCACAGATTATTCAAACTGGACTGGGACTGTACTTCAGATGCCAAGATTCTGAGAGCTGAGGGAAGGAGGGTGATATGAGCTCAATGGGGTGGGGGTGAGGGTGGGTGTAGGGTAAGTAGCACCTTTTAACAGTGCTACCAGTGTGTGGAAAACCAGAGTCAGAGGAGAATTGCTGCAGTTATAGCTGTGAATTCATTGGTATGCAGCAAACAGCCTTCAGAGTCAGGTAAACATAACACCTCACTGTCCTCCACAAAATAGAATCATTATGGCTCACAATGCTGGGACATTCATACAGCAGCTACTAAATAATTGCTGCAGTGGGAATTAACACCATTAAGAATGAAACTACTAAAACCAACTAAATAAAGCAACTTCACTATATTGGAGAGGTGACTAGAAGAGATGAATTAGCCATCTACATTGCAGTTCACTCTCTGTTCTCACTACAAGCAGCAGGACTGTACTTGGCATGAGAAATTCTTCCATATGCAGGTATTTCCACTCATTTTGCTTCTTTGTTCCAATGAGCACAATGGAGCCCCTTAGGCAAGTGAGATATCGAACAATCATGCTCAGCTTTCCAGTGAGAGACATGCGTTTCCTTGTGTCTACCGGCATACTTAGGAGTATGGTATTGGCTTAGGTCCCAACAGCGTGTACAGTAAAGACCATGTTTACAGCATTTTCAGTCTCCTACACAGTTCACATCCATTCTCCACTTCCCAAATCTCTCTCCTCCTCCCATCTGATATTGCAATACCTTCTCAGGAATGCTGTTTCCGTGCTGGAAGAAGACATGCAGTCACACTAACAAGATCTGCTTCCTTACACAGAATGGCAGTGGATGTAGGTAACTGTAGCAATTAGAAGGACTTACGCGATGGAAAAAGCGTTACAAAAAGGTGGAAGGAAAATACAGCACTCACCCAGATCAGAAGATTTTGGGCTCACAGGGAAAGGCTCCCACCAAGGAGGGAGATCCAGGAAGAGATTCTTCCTCAAGGGCAGTCAGTCCTTAAATGAGGCCTAAGAGGGGTGGAACCAGGCTCCACCCCTTCTGGTTGCACAGGTGAATTGCCTTCACCTGTGCTCCCAGGGCTGACTGGGTCTTTCCTCCAGGTGCTCAATCAGTGGTTCAGGCCACGACTCAGCAGTTCCCATACAGTAACAAAGAGCTAGAAAAGACTGTGCATTCTAATCCTGCCTCAGATCTCTCAGTGGATTGAACGCATGAGCCACAAACAATGGATGCAAGTTTGCATGGAGAATACAGCATGTTTCACTTGGACAGAGCAAGCCCAACTAACATGAACAAACCGGTAATGACTTCATTTGGAAGTGAAAGTTTTCTGCAGCCAGTTCTCTTGACATGTTTTCTAAACAAAGAACAACAGAATTCCCATAGCACAGAACAGGAGCCAAAGCCAAAAAAGGACCTGAACTGAGGGTATCGTGTCCTGTCGGAGAGTGACACCAGAGACAGGTCAGTCTTCAGGTACAACACTGTGGCAACAGCTTTCAGCTTGCATCTTAGAAGGTTCTGTTGTCAGCCTCAGGGGAGGGAGATGTCAAAGCATTTTCTCCACTCTGGAGCTGGTTTCCTGGAGGCAGCTTGACAAGCAAGGGGCTGTAGAACCTCATGGACTAACGTCAACTTTAAGGAGTCACATAAAGAGATGGAAAGCTTATCCAACAAGGCCATTCTTGGGAGGATGTAATGAGGAGGAAGGCAATACCTTTGTATCAGATGACTGGGAGTATATGCGTAGAGTTACCTACTGAAACTGTGTGTAGAAAAGGAGCTTCTAGCAGAAGATGCCTGTCCCTGCCCTGCCCTC
The DNA here is from genome assembly GCF_002078875.1 of Numida meleagris. Taxonomy (NCBI): domain Eukaryota; kingdom Metazoa; phylum Chordata; class Aves; order Galliformes; family Numididae; genus Numida; species Numida meleagris. Next base: position 54,235,479 of record NC_034438.1, read on the forward strand.
TCTTCTCATGTAAGTCTCCTATAGTGCTCCTACAACAAAGCAAGACCCAGATATCCTTTTGAACTCTTCCACACTCTTTCTTCCCTCCCTAAATATCAATTTCAGCAAACATCCTCTAAATGTTTACCCTCTCCTGTACCTCCCCGTTCCCTCAATACAAACCTCATATCTTGCTCCTCACAGCCCTGGTCTCCTAACAGAACCCAGCACCAGATCCCAACACAAGAGCTTCAATTCCCCTATCCTTCTGCTATTTACCACTGCTGCCTCTTCAAGGAAGGGTCCCAGTCCCATGGGCATACATTACCAGTCTCCCACTCCCTATCTCTCAAGCAACCATTTATCCACTTATTATTACTTTCTCCCCGGTTAGTTGTTTATTCCCAGCCTGTCCCTGGCCAGCGATCAACCCTGCATCAGTGGGATGAATATATAGACTTGACATTCAACATCACTTGTGGTGTCAGCAGCAGGAAAGCTGTAGGAAGTCCCCACCCACACTGCTCTCACTCCTGCCTACCATCTGGAAGTTGTGCCAAATGCCAGATCTTGTAAGGCCAACTCTCTGCAAACAGAATGCTCTAGACAAGAAGCATCACTTTCCATTAGCTTTCCTTCTACATTTTTGAATCAAATGAACTGTTGCAATCATCTTTACTCTTACCCCACCTTCCTGTACCATAGCCTTAATTTTCCATTAGCAACTGGATAAAACACTTCCTGCCTGTTCCTCTGCTAGCTCTTAGGATTAGTTTTCATGATTTTCATAAATCTTCCTTCACACCCTAAGTGGCTGCACTAGAAGCCAGGCTAGTAGGGTCTATAGCATCTAGCTTTTTTCATCCTCTTACTTTCAGGAAATTCTTACCTGGAATTCAGAAGGCATGATATGAATTATATAAACAGTTCTCTAGCATAGAGATTCAATTTTCCATAAAGCAGGTTTTATCTCGACAGCTGAGTGTGTTGGTAGACACTGTCATTTCTGATTTCATATCATTCACCATTTCCACGTGGATCCAGAATCTATAGATGAAACTGATGTGCTGCTCCTGGCTCCCTTGAATCGAAAAGTCCTTCTTTACTCCATTTCTGAGTGTTTGAATTTTTCTCCTTTAACATCAGGCTGAGTTTTTACAGCTTCATAAAACCAGCTTTACAACTCCATAACTATCTCAAGATCAAATCCAATTCCAAATTCAACCCAAGGGAAAAAGCCACTCAATCCCATGAGTACACGTCCCAGTCCTTCAGAATTCTTTTCCATTTAAATTTTTAATTGGGATACTACATCTTCTGATAGCTGATGCAGAGGCAACATTTTGTTTTCCTTCTTTTTCTTGGATTTCAGAGAGACTTCTCTGCTGGCAAGAAGAGCACATTGGATTTCTGTTTTCTGAGAAAAGTAGGAGATGAAGAGGTAAGCATTGTGATGAAAAGCATCTGAGTCAGTTGTGGAAGGTAGAAGCTTGGGTTTAAAGCCTGCTGGAGTCACTGGAAAGCTATCACTGGCCTTTGGAGTCTCCTGTGGTTCTAAAAATGTTAAGTTCTTCCCAAATGTTGGATTTCTACTGGCAGTCTTAAAGTAAGTTTTTAGTCTGACTCTGATCCTGCTGAGCACAGTGAACTGTTTTGAGCAGTAGTGGCAGTCAGCTCTGCTCAGGATCAGGCTGCTGTGCAAGTATTTTCTAGTGCAAGACAAACAATTCTGAATTGTATTTTTTCATACTGACAGACTCCTCTGAAGTCCATGGCACACACTTACAAATTAATCTTCCTACAGCACCTGGTAAAAAGCCAAGCTCTAGCATTCTCACTTCTCAGATGAAACAGCTGAGGTGGAGAAGTTAAATGACGTGATCAGACCACAGATGCAAGTAAATGATGGAGTCAATATGAAAAATTTACTCTTTGCATAGTAATAAACCAGATGTCTTTCAGCGCAGCACCTCTCAGACCCTACCAACAATGTGTTGAAGATAGTCAAGCACATGATATTCACCAGGCACACAAATGCATTATAAAATTGGGACCCAAATACCCCAGATTTATATTCACGTTTTCTGACAATGTTCAAGCACGATGCTAAAGCAAGAGCTGCAGTACATTTACCACATCTATGGTCCCTGCAAAATTGTCAGCCAGCACAACTGCCTCAGGAGTAAGCCTTGTTTAATTGAGCCTTCAAGGAGAGCCCAATTTTCCCTATGTTTCTTGAGTCTGACCTGCTGGAGCTGCATGGAGAAAGGAGAGCAATCTACTGCGGCACTCCCTCCTTCCTCACTGCCTGAGTAAGGAACACTTTTCCATCAGTAACCTCAAATTAATAAACCTAACTCACATATTGGATTTGAGTTTGGGAGGATTATCTGAGTTGGATGGGAGCTCTTAACCTCTTTTTGTAAGTCAGTATTTGTTGACATGATAGCTGCTCTTTTGACACCAATGAAGATCAGTTTCCTATATGTAAAATAAAATGGTACTTCTTTTCCAAAGATCTTGTCATGCAGCAATTCTTTAGACATACCTATGATATGGAGCCATGTTTATATTGGAGGTTAGAAACAGCCAAGAAAACAATGGAAAATTTTTCTCCTTTACATATTGAGAAAGTTGTTATTGATAAAGTAACATGCTTAAATGACGGACTAGTTTAATTAATAGTTTTAACGTCCAAAGAAAACAAATATTGGAGGCTTATGATGCTAAATGACTGTATCATATAGTGGCATGACAAGAATCCTTTTCCCTTCAGGAAATGCAAGTAGTATGCTTTGAACTGTAAAATGAACGTCACTAGAGGCAATCTTTGTATCAAAGCTATGGGCCTCAAGCCATACAGTGGTACTTGTTGCTGCCTAAGGAATTTCAGTTACCTCACCAAAGATGTCTTCTGAATATGAAACATTCAAAGACATTAAAAGAAGAATTATGGTATGTGCAGTGAGGTTACCTGGCAAAAAGAGGTTGCCAAGGATTCTTTAGTTTTTTTCCTTCTAGAAAGCCATCTTTAACTGTAATAAAGGCTTGAAGATCTCTGGGATTCAAGGGATATTTTACAAGACTTGGGAGGGGTTGGTGTAGACTTCAAGAGTTTCCTTTGGACAACGTGTGCTTCTGGAGATCTGGTAGAGTAAGTTGGTGAACATGAACAGACTGATGTCTTCTTAACTTACTACAAATCTGAGTTTTCCTATAGACCAGATCCTGTAAAAGGCATGGGCAATGGTGATATGCAAAACACACTACCTATTGCCTATGGTTAATGCTTCTCAAACTATCAAGTTCTTCTGTGAAGTTGGCAAGACAATACACTAGCCACAACTCCCTGCATGAACTTAGGGGACTGGGAATGGTACTACATAATTCAAATGATATTGCTGAGACAAGCTGGAAAAATATGGGAAAACCTCATATTCTTAGAGTGGATCAGAGAATGAAAGCTATTCTGAAGATGAACACAGTTCAATGCTTTCAAATACCAGAGCATTTTACAGTAAATAAGGTACAGTAAAGACCACAAAAAAGCTATTCACACAGCTGCATTTTACCCTGTGGTGTAGACAAAAAAAATACAGAATACTTTATGAACATTTTTCCTTACCTAAGAAGGTCATAGTTCGATCTGAATGACATTTTTAAGATCTGCTGTTTTGGTAGGAATCATGTGAAAAGGAGACTTGATTTTTTTTGTCCTGGAAGGCAGTACTTTCTACTGCAATTCTGCTGTTCTCTGTTTGCCATACCATTCAACACATTTCCTAAAATTCTCCTTCTACTTCCAAAAGAAGTCACTGTCACAGATGGGAACAAATCCAGTCCTTCTGAAATCAATCCTGTCCTTCATCCATAAGGCTATTTTCATCTCCTGTGCCTAAAGATTGCTGATGCAGTAGTGTCAGCAGTACTGAACTTTGGACAGAGGTTATTTCCTCAGACCAGCCATACCAGCTTGGGCTGGGGATTTATATTCTCTGTGTATGCATGAGCAGCTTGCTGCATTTTGCCTCCTCGTTTTTTTTTTTTTTTTTTTTTTTTTTTTTTTTTTTTTTTTTTTTTTTTTTTTGTGGAGGTTAAGACTTTCTCTTGAGTGTCAGACTTCACTAACACTCAGGGAGCAACAGCCTGATTAAAGAGCGCTCTTTTTAGCTCAGTTGTCTAAGAAAATGGTGCTTACAAGATTATGTCACCCATTATCTGTTTGATCATCTGTCTGTCTTCTGTAGTGTCTTTTGAATTGGATAACTAATTTCAAACAGAAGTAGGACAGAGGTCTCAGGGAAAATTAGGTTAATGGAAATCAGCACTTGATTAATGCTTGCTCTGAGACATGGAGAAGCACATCCCTTGTGCAGCACTCAGCACTGGCAAAGTGGTGTATACAAATTCAGGCACTTTTCTTGCTTACTAGAGCTACCCCCTAGGACACAAATGGGAATGAGAAATATTGATAGGACTGCATAACGCAGAGCCAAAAGAGCAAAGCAACAGGGAAGGAGACTTCACAAAATGTCACACTTCTTGTTATCATTGGTAGAAGTTCCACATGGTTCACATGCACTGCTGTCACAGGTGCATTATTGGTGACTGAAAACCAGCAATACAGTGGGTCCCTTTGAAACACTACTGGCTCTAACTAGAGGACTCAATTTTCTTCCCTGGACAACTGCCAAAGCACAATACATTAGCAATTAAACAAGTTGCTGCCCCAAATTCTTGATGGTGTTTAGGAGGGTTGGCCATAAGTAAATACATTACTCAGCATTTGATCAAAGGGTTACCATTTTACAGAATGGCATCTTTATTGTTAATGACCCCTAATTTTTGGAGTAATTCCTCAGAGCAGAGGGAAGAGGTCTGCCACATCTCTGTTGGCTGTCTTATCATTGCCTGGAAGGATGGACACTGCACATCTCATGGACTATGACTCTGTGTCAACAGTTCAGTTTAAAATGCTAATCTAGCCCATACCAGCTATGCAAATGCATGAACACCACATAATCATCCCTAATGTTTCCAAACCTGGATATCCTACTTTGTCCCAGGCAAGCTTTTCAAATATTTCACTATCTTAACAAGTGAGAAACATCAATCAAAATTTCCCTTCCTGTAATTTCAGCCTGTTGTTTTTATCTTATCCACTGTGGACAGAGAGAACAGATTACACTTTTCTGTCCTGAAGCACTCTTGTAATTACCTGCAGAGGGATCATGTGATTCCTCACTAGTATCTTCTCTAAATTAAAACAATGCTGGTTTTTATTCAGCCTTTCCCATGAGTCCTGCTGCCTGTGTTGAGATGGACCTACCTGCTGGATAAAGCAAAACCACAGAAGTCTATGTTCTCATTGGAGATGAGCAGTGATTACTGGAGCTGCCTGTCTCCAAGTATGAGGAAAACATTCTAGGCTTACAGATAATACATTTGGGTAGTAATTGAGCTAGAAGTACCCAGTTTCAAACCCAAGTTCTTCTTTTACCAGTCTGTCTGGTCCTAGGCAAATTGAATTGCGGTTCATAACTCCTTCACTTGACAGACAGGTCTGTTTAACTTGCTTAACTTAGCATGTCATGACGAAGGTAATATAAAGTTGGAGGCTATGCATGTGTTGTAAAGTGTGGTGGATGACAGACTTCCATGTGGATAGGTGTTCTGTCTTAGAAATTATTAAAAATTTTTGTTCTGAAATACAACAGGTATCTTTAATAAAGACCGTTCTTTAAGTATGACTACATCAAACTGTTGAGATATCAATAGCTTCCAAGTAAATAAGGTGAAGTGCAGGACCTCAGAATACCAGAAATCCTAGTGGTAAGTGTTGATATTTCAGGCCGCTCAAGTGAATGATTAAACTGGTTTGCCTAACACTGCTGTGACTCATGGGATTCCTAGGAAAAAGCCATCTGATTCTTCCGGGAGGATTCTCTCTAAAATAGATGTATTCTTCCACCCTCTAGAAGATGATTATGAGTATCAGGATGCTTTCTTGTTCAGGCTGCTCTTTTGATTTTGATTTTTTTATAACTGCATTAGAGGTTTACATGGAATCACTCAAATATGTACTGCCATTCAAGTCTTTCCGTTCAGAGTGGAACTTTGCATATAATCAGTTTTCTTTAGCAATATTGGTCAACAGACTCTTCATCAAAGATTCTTAAAGAATTTTATCTGCTTCCTAACTTAAAAGAGGATTTAGTTTACCACAATTTTAAAACACTAAATTGTTAGAGATATCTATCTACAGTAACAATTACAGAGGTTGCCATTTCAGAGCATTTTCTGAAATATTAGTGAGAGCATATTAAAAGACTACAGCACTGCTTGGTTTTACTGTTTATTCAAAGAATGAGTCTCACATGGGTCGATGTAAGCTGGTGAAAAGAAGTCTGTACTTTTTTACAGAAGGGACTGGGTGCTGATGTACTTTACAGTATTCACGTGAGCCAAGCCCACTTGTAAACACTCTTCACACTGTGTGTCCACTCAATTCATGCCTGCTTGCCTGCAGTTCATTCAGGCACTACAGTTGCTCCTGCAGTAGTAGGAATGCTGAGACATTTCTCAGAGCCCTTGCTGTCTCATACCACTCTAGGGATTGCTTTGAGGAGAACAGCAGCAGAACTTGTCTGTTCTCTTCCCAGTTTCTGTCTTCTTAGCCTATTGATTTATTTAGCCAAGTTACGTCCTGCTCAACGTGTTCAACCTGTGCTCACCATAGCTGTCAGAGATAGATGAAGTAGTCCAGCTTTCAGCTGTTCTCTCATTGCATCAGGATGCAGGTTGGAAGGAGAGACGTGGTAAAGAGACCATGCTGGCCAGATGCAGAGGTAGCTAACAAGTACTGCAACAGCTGCAAATTTCCATTGTGTAATTAATAGACCTGCAGCGTATTACCATAAACAGCAGCAGTGCCTCCTGAATTTTGGGAAAAGTGTTGTAATACAGGGGTACTTCTCATCCTGCACTACCAACATAAGCAAGTTTTCTATGGTGTCAGGGAAGAGCAATGAGGGCAGAAACAGAAGTCTATTATCAGTACTCATTTCAAAGCAACTGCAGGCAAAGGAAACTTTGAAAGAAGTTATTTACTGCAGAATGAAAGAGGGAACAACTTTTACAGGTATGTGGTACAAGACTTTTTCTAGAGGAAACAGATCTTAATCTAAACAATGCATTAAGAAAAATAGAAGGGAGAGCTGAGTTGTTGGAGTAGTTAATTCAGCCTTGCTCAGAAATTTCACCCACTATTTTGCTGGGGGGGGTTTTTTGTTGATGAAAAGCTCTCCAGGACTTACAAACTCAGGATATGAATTAGGGCAGAGGAGCTTGCTTACAATAAAATAATTGGCTGCCTCTAAACCTAATGAGGTCAAACAGGAATCACAGAGTTCCTTTCATTAACACAGCCACTGGGATTTTTGCTACAGGCTGTGTGGGACAGTGTTGTTAAGGAGTGTTACTGGTATTACACTGAGACACTAAGATAAAGAATAAAATGCCTAAAAATTGCATGTTTGCTGTGCAGTGCCATGGATAGTTCTCCACCCAGGTTAACAAGGCTCACATTACATCAGCAGCACTCTCATCTTGCACTGGGCATTGAAGGGGTCAAGCTTAGCTGAGCAATAGAGGAAAAAGTGACGAGTGGGACAGCAGGGCTTCCCAGCAGCAAGGCTGTGAGGGGATGTGCTTCTCTGAGAGCAGCCTCCTGGCATTCATATTGGATCCCAAGTGGGAGAGCATGAAACAAGCCATCCAAGAACATATTATCCTCTCCCACCCTGACAGAATCCTTTCTTTTTCTCTGGGCTGGAAAAGCATGGGATTGCAAGGTAGGAATGAATGAAGGGTGCTTTCCCCAGGAAGCTGTCTTGTGTTGGAATCTGTCTTCCTCTGTCAAATCTGATGCAATGAGCAAACATGACTTTACAATAAAAGTGCAACCTGTATTTGGCCAAATCCTGGAGGAAACACTCACTCTGCACCTCCTGAAGCGAGTTTATTGTATTTGGAAGAAAGGCAAATAACTAACAGCAATAGAGAAGTGTAGCCTAGGAAAGAGGATCTGACTTTCTTTTTTTTTTTCCATCCTTTTTCAGCTTTAATTTTACTGGGGAAAATGTTAATTGAGCTAATAACTGTAAATTCAAAAGTCAATCCAGCTGGGTCTTCCCCATGTAAACCTTCATCTGCATAATCATGTCAATTCTTTTCCTGCACAGACCTTACAGTTCTCAGCTGCACTGTGCTTGAAATACCCACAGTGGCAGAAGCCACCGTATGTTGCCCCATCTGTGAAAATGTGCAAGCAGAACAGTGTTTTTTTTGTTTGTTTGTTTTTTGCATAATTAACTAAAAGGAATATTTCACTCTCAAATTTTAAAAATATAATTCACAAAGCCCAAGGAGATATTCTAAGGTGAACAAGCACAATTACAGTGGTCAACTAATAAGCACAAGCAATTAATAACATCTTTGAATGTAATACTTAAGAGCTGTTGATAGGAAAGATTGTTTTTTTTAATCAGAGGTCTGGAATAAAACCATTTTACTACACAAGAAATTGAAGCAATTAGAAGATTTGGGGCATGTGTTACCTATAATGTGTCTCTTCCTCGGGAATCATTACAGATTTCCTAGGGGAAAAAAAAATAAAGGAAGAATCTTTTAATCAAGCTTTTAAGAAACATGCCTTCTTAAAAAAAAGAACAGGGAATGCATTTTGAATGTTTTCTTTTGGACTTAATTCATAGAGACATAGAAGCCTGTTACACAGTTAGTGCTACAGCTACTTGAGAGATGAGTGGAGACTGTGTTTGATACAGTAAAATTTAGTTTGTCCTGGTGCTTATGAAGACTGATACAATGCCCTGTGACACCCAGCATCAGACTCAGGAGTTTTTAAAAATGTAGCAGCAGAAAGCATCTCTAATTTATTTTGTGACAACTGTGCGCCCCTACTCTCCCCTTGGTCTTCTTCCAGCCAGGCCATAAGAGGCTGCTGTCTCCCAGCCAGGCAGGACAGCTGAGGATTGCACCGTGGTGTAGTCAGGAGCCATGTCAAACCTCAGCCTGTATTCGGGGTGCGGAGTGGATAAAGACAAGGTACACTGTGCAGACCTGCTTCCCAGAGAGGGAAAGCACTGTGTCACCATCACACAGCCTTCTCCAGCAAAGGGAGAGCATGAAAGCAGGTTTCTCATTGCCCATTCACTGCCTGGTAGGGCACCTGAATTCAAATGACTGTGGCTTAAGCACATCCCCATGCCCTGGCTACAAAGAATGCCACCATGACTCTCCAGTGCTAAAGGCAGAGATGGTGCTGATGCCTGTGGTTGCCACTGAGTAAATGTTTACACACAGCACAGATTGTTTAGATGAGGTGAGGAATGCAAAGTGGCCAGGAGGAACATGGAGGAGAATGTTGAGTTTGGTAAGCTGTTACTCAGATTTTCATATGGAACAGCTGGGGAGATGGAAACAAGAGGCTATTTACATGTTCAGGCCTAATGGGAACATACTAAGAGGGTACATTTCATGCAGGAATGCTGCCTTGTGCGTACACCAGGAAACCACTCACTGCTTGCTCACCCAGCACCAGAGCCAGCAAGGTGATGGGCAGCACGTAGCACGGAGACTGGTGGAAGTGTAGCGGTGGGAAGCCAAGGGTGAACGGCTTTGAACTAAAAGAGTGGAGATTTAGGTTAGATGTCAGGAGGAAATTCTTTACTCAGAGGGCAGTGAGGCCCTGGCACAGCTGCCCAGAGAAGCTGCGGTGCCCCATCCCTGGAGGCGCTCAAGGCCAGGTTGGATGGGGCCCTGGGCAACCTCAGCTGGAGGGGGGCAGCCCTGCCCACAGCAGGAGTTGGGGCTGGGTGGGCTTTTAGGGCCCTTCCACCCCACGAAGCGAGATCTACCCTCTATCGCATACACACCGACACGACACTGCACGACACCTCCTTGCAGCGGGCTTTGTCTCCACACAGCCGCCACTCCCTCTCGCCCCACCCCCGGGATCAGCGCGCTGACAGCTCCCAGCCGCCCTGCGTCACGCCTCCCGCCGCCGCCATGCTATCCACGGTGGCGCTCCGCCGTCCCCTCGCCGCCGCCGCCCGCCTAGCCCGAGGCAGTCCTCAGGTACCGAGCAGGGCGGGGGCTGCAGGGCGCGGTGCGCGGTGCGGCGGGGGTCGGCCGGGCTCCATTTCCCCCTTCTGAAACCCGGTGCCGAGCGGAGGAGGGGGCCGGTCAGCAGAAATGTGCAGTTGTCGGGATGGAGATGCGAGGAGGTGGCGGGGCAGGGCCGGACCGCGAGGTGCGCGGCGCGGTCCGGAGAGCTGGGAAAGCGGAGCGCGGAGCGTGGCTTCCGTCACGTCCGGAGCCGACACGGGGCCGAGCGCTGCGCTGGCCATCGTCTTCCCATCTCTGCCATTTCCTCATCGCAGAGGCGGGTGCGCTGTGTGTTCGGTTGGGAAAGTGAGCGCGCTCCGGGGCGCTGAGCAGTGTTGGTACAGCCCCGGGAAGGGCCGCGGAGCTGACTATCTCCAGAGAAATGTTTAGTCAGAACTCTGTATTAAACTGTTAAACGATATACAAAAAGTTAGCCACTTTGTTTTTCTTTTGGAATCCTGGAATCTAAAGCTAATAGAGGCCTATTAAGAGGGATATTTCAAGAGGCAGTCATCAGGATGTCTGGTTTGCTTTTGTGCAAGAATGCATCCTACAAGTAATGACAGTAAGAAAGCCGTGATGTCAGCACTTATCCCACTCTCATCTCTTTTACTTGATTCGCAGCTCATTTCCATAGCGTCTTTGCTGGGGTCTGGCTGTCCCAGGGGTTCTGGGAAGACCCTGTGAGACCCTGGCAGGAACGGGAAGCTCGTACTTCATTACAGGGTAATCATTAAACAGTTCATTGGGACAGGTAGAGGGCATGTCCACGTTTGTTGCGCTGCCAAAAGGGATGGCAGCAAATAACGCACGCAGGAGGTATTTCCAAAGGAAAAAGCCAGTAGATACTCTTGCAGCAGAGGTCACCAAGCACTCTCAGCCCCCAGTAAAAAAACACCTCTTTGTGAAACAAACAAATGAACAAAAAAACAGTCTAGGAGTGGGACAGAAGATGGTTTTCTGATTTGAGAATTAGTTCTACTTATTTTTCCTAATGTTTTTTTTAGGTACTCGCATCTCTTGCTACAGGGCCCAGACAGAATAATGGCATTTTTTATGAAATCCGCACATATGATGTTAAGCCATCGAAGATGAAGGAGTTTGTGGAATTGATCCATAAGCACCTGCACCTCCGCACAGCTCACTCAGAGCTAGTGGGATTCTGGACGGCAGAGCTGGGAGCAATGAATAAGGCTGTACACATCTGGAAGTATGGTATGCTCAGCACTGCTCAGTGTGCCAGCAGACAGGGATGCTGAGACCTCCTGCTGCTTACAGGCTTTTGTCTCTTGCTTACAAAAGCTGAAAAAATCCCCACTGTGGTGCAATTTTGGTCAGTTGGATTGAGAGGATTAAGGCTGTTCTTAAAAGTGTTCTTTGCTCTGAGCAGATATATAGAATCATAGAATCACCAACGTTGGAAAAGACCTCCACGAGCATCCAGTCCAGCCGTCTTCCTACCACCGATATTTCTTCACTAAACCATGTCCCTTAGTACATCCTCTGAACATTTCTTGAACACCTCCATGGATGCTGACTCCACCACCTCCCTTGTCAGCTCGTTCCAGTGCCTGACAACTCTTTCTGAGAAGAAATTTTTCCTGATATCCAACCTGAATCTCCCCTGGCACAACTTGAGGCCGTTCCCTCTTGTCCTATTAGCTAGTTATGCGGGAGAAGAGGCCAACCCCCACCTCGCCACAACCTCCATTCAGGTAGCCGTAGAGAGCTATAAGGTCTCCCCTGAGCCTCCTCTTCTACAGACTAAACATTGCAGTTCCCTCAGCTGCTTCCCATCAGATTTGTGCTCCAGACCCCTCACAGTTCCATGCCTAGAGAACTGGACGCACTCCAGGGCCTCGATGTCTTTCTTGTAGTGAGGGGCCTCTGAACACAGCATTGAGGTGTGGCCTCACCAGAGCAGAGTGCAGGGGATGGTCACCTCCTGCTCCTGCTGGCTGCACTGCTGCCGACACAACCAGGATGCCATTGGCCTTCTTGGCCACCTGGGCACACTGCTGCCTCACGTTCAGCCGAGCATCGACCAACACCTGCAGGGCCTTTCCCTCTGCACAACCTTCCTGCCACTCTGCCCCAAGCCTGCAGCGCTGTGTGGGGTTGTTGTAGCCAAAGTGCAGGACTAGGCACTTGATCTTGTTGAACTTCATCCCACTGGCCTCAGCCCACTGATGCATCCTGTCCAGATCCCTCTGTAGGGCCTTGCTACCCCCAGGCAGATTGACACTTCCTCCCAACTTAGTGTCATCTGCAAACTTATGGAGAGTGTACTCAATGCCCTCATCCACGTCATCAGTAAAGATATTGAACAGGACAGGCCCCAGTACTGACATCTGGAAAACCACTCATGACCAGTCGCCAGCTGCATTTAACTCCATTCACCACCACTCGGCCCAGCCCTCCAACCAGGTCTTTACCCAGCAAAGAGTGTACCTGTCCAAGCCATGGGCTGCCAGTTTCTCCAGGAGAGTACTGTGGGAGACAGTGTTGAAGGCTTTGCTAATTCTAGGTAGACTACGTCAACAGCCTTTTCCTCATCCACCAGGTGGGTCATTTGATCATAGAAGGAGATCAGGTTGGTCAACTAGGACCTGCCTTTCATGAACCCATGCTGTCTAGGCCTCATCCCCTGGCTGGCCTGCACTTGTCATGTGATCTCACTAAAGATGATCTGCTGCATAACCTTTCCTGACACTGAGGTCAGGCTGACAGGCCTGTAGTTGCCTGGATTCTCCTTATGACCCTTCCTGTAGATGGATGTCACACTGGAAAGCCTCCAGTCCTCTGAGACCTCTCCAGTTGACCAGGAGCGCTGATAGATGGTGGAAAGCAGCTTGGCTATCATCTCTGCCAGCTCCCTCAGCACCCTTGAGTGGATCCTCGAGGATCCCCATGGACTTGTGGCAGTGGACTACTCCAGGTGGAGTAGTAGGTCTCTTAACTGTTTCCACCTGAATTGTGAGGGGTTTATTCTTATTCTCCCCATCCCAAACTTCCAGGACAGGGGGTAGAGTACCCCAAGGATAATTGGTTTGACTTTTAAAGACAGTTATAAAGAAGGCATTCAGAACGTCAGCCTTTTCCTTATCCTCAGCAGTCACATTCCCTGCTGCATCCAGTAAAGGATGGAGATTCTCCCTTGCCCTCCTCTTACTGTCAATGTATTTGTAAAAATGTTTTTTGTTCTCTTTTACCTCAGTGGCTAAAGATGAGTTCAAGCTGGGCTTTTGCCTTTCCAGTTTTCTCCCTGCACATCCTAACAATCTCTTTGTACTCTCCTTGACTTGCCCATCCCTTCTTCCACAGTAGGTGGATTCTCTGTTTCTCCTGGAGCCTCAGGAAAACTCCCTGCTCATCCACAGCAGTCTTCTTCCTCACCAGCTCATCCTGAGGCACAGGGGGATAGCCTGCTCCTGTGCCTTTAACACTTCTTTTCTGAGGAGTGACCAGTTTTCCTGGACCCCTTAACCCTTCAGGACTGAATCCCAAGGGACCCTCCTTACCATGGTCCTGAACAGTTCAAAGTCCACCCTCCAGAAGTCCAAGGTAGCAGTTTTGTTGGCCCCCCTCCTGACTTTACCATAAATTGGGAGCTCTATGATTTCATGATCTCCCTGCCCAAGACAGCTCCTGACCTCGGTCTCCCACCAGAACTTCTCTGTTTGTGAACCGCAGGACAAGTGGGGCACCTCCCCTGGTAGGCTCTTACCAGCTGCACCAGGAAGTTATCTTCCATACACTCTGGAAACCTCCTAGACTGCTTATTCTGCACTGTATTGTATTTCCAGCATATATCAGGGAAGTTGAAGTCCCCCATGAGAACAAGGGCTGGAGATCACGCAACTTCTGCGTGAACACCTCATCTGTCTCTTCATCCTGGTTGGGCGGTCTATAACAGATCCCCACCAGGGTGCCCTGCTCCCTGATCCTTACCCATAGAGATTCAGCCTTACCATTCCCAGCCTCAAGTTCAACAACATCAAAATGCTCTTCTAACTTAGAGAACCAGTATGAGATGAACTTTAGCAGGGTGCTTTGTGTCCAGTAGGTTCCTCTCAGATAGGGCCGGCTCTTGAACAACACATCTTCAGAGTCTCAAAACATGGGAAAAGGACTGAGACCTCCTCAATAAGATCATAGAGTCATAGAATCACTTTGGTTGAAAGGGCCCCTTAAAGGCCATCTCGTCCAACTCCTCCACGGTAAACACGGATGCCTACAGCTAGATCAGGTGCTCAGAGCCCCATCCAGCCTGACCTTGAGTGTCTCCAGGGATGGGGCATCCACTGCCTCTACGGGCAACCTGCCCCAGTGCCTCATCACTCTTATGTAAAAAACTTATTTATAGCCAGTATAAATCTCCCCTCTTTTATTTTGAAACCAATTCCACTTGTCCTATCACAACAGACCCTGCTAATGATTCTGTCCCCTTCTTTATATCCTCCCTTTAGATAACGCATATGAAGATAAAGCGTATAAGTGCAGACCATATTAATGCAAATGTCTATGTTTGTTTATGTGTATGTGTAATCACTCCCAAATTTTAGTACAGCATAGCAATCAGTCCTATAAAACAAAACAGCATGCAGTTTGCATGTTTAAACTCCTGAAGCTACACTGTGCTGAGCTGGAAGGCTGCTCCATCAGTGCAGTCATACCACATGCGTGAAGTGCTGTGTTGCTGCTTCACCATTGAAAGCAGCAGGCTTCTGACACTGTAATCATCAACTTTCTGTGCTGGTGGAGTCAGTGCTGTCCTGAAAGGTGCTGCTGAACTGTGAAAAAAAGCTGAGAAAGGGTATGCTGGCTGTGCTCTTCTCTGACCCCAAGGGTTTATGGAGACATGGGAAAGCGCACTCCTGTCATTTTTTCTATACCTGTTGTAGGCTGGGGCTTATCTGTATACTCAGAACTTTCTTTACAAAGGCAGCAGTCTGCTCTTTGAAACGAAATATTTTCACAGTGTCTATTTAACGTGATGGCTCATCCATCTGTCCTCAACAAGGGAAGGGGGTTGCTATGTGTAGATAGAAATGAGTTTACACGCATGTGTGGTTAAGAAAATGTCCTGCTACTCAGAAATCTTTGCCTTGTTCTTTCATTTCTTTCTCTTAAAAAAATAGTTTCTCAGAAATATTTAAAATGGAAAATTAAGGAAAAATCGAATTATTTTTGTTTCCTAATTATATTTATGTGTGCTACGGACAGCATTCTTCCCCCTTGCTTCATCACCCCCCTTCTTAACTTTTGAGAATATTTTGAGAATAATTGTTATGTTTTTCTCTCAGTTCCAAGATGCTGATATTTCTTGACGTTCTTTACAGTCTCAGATGCTGTATTTTTCTCTTACTGGCTGATGTGGCAATAAGTGCATTTTTCCTTTTTTTTTTTTTTTTTTTCATGTCTTACAGACAATTTTGCCCACAGAACAGCAGTCCGGCAAGCACTAGCCAATGACAAGGAGTGGCAGGGACAATTCATCTCTCCAGCTCTTCCCCTTATAGAAAAGCAGCACAATGAAGTTGCTTATCTGGTACCCTGGTGTCAGCTTGGGAAACCTCCAAAGGAAGGGGGTGAGCTTATCTTCTCTTTTACTGATTAAAGCTGCTGATGCTGACTGACTACAAAACATGGCTTAAAGTTTAAACCAGGTATTACGTGACTTTATAACCCCTTATGTAACAAGCGCTTGTGTGTACACTCATGTAACGCTGGGTGATGTATGAAGTGTTTAAGGATCATCTTACACTAACTTACATCAAAAACTAACTGGAGCCCCAACTGTAAGGTTTGAAACAAGGTGTGAGTTGATAAACAAACATGCACAATGACAACCCCATAGTAGTGTTCTGAGCCGCCATCCTGGGCTTGCTTTGTTCACCCATCAGTGAGAGGATGCTTCCCAGAAACATTAAAAAAAATATTTCTCTGTTTCACAGAGGCTTTTCTCATTTATCACTTTGTTTTGATGCTACCCCAAACCCCCCAAACCTACTTGTTGAGGCACGTAGAAGTCAAGCATACTTAGTAGATTATAGCTTGGTTGTAGATGTCCTGTGTTAATATATTTTGTTTCTCTCTCTAGCAAATGTGATACTAAGAGTATTGACTATTCTCTGATTTAGGAAAATGTACAGACTCTGCAGTTTGCTGCATGAGTAAAATGTAGGCCCTACTTTAGCCCTCAGCATGTACACAGTAACCTTTGTTATTTATTTGCCCAAGATTCTGAATGTTATGTTATGTTACAATTTTATTTAAAACAGTCCATTTTTCTGTTAGAATGGGATAGCTGTCAATTCAAACACTTTGTTCCATTTTAGTTTTTTTTTCATCTCCAGCCTGTTGTTGGAGAAAAATACCAGACAATGTATTGCCATAGGACAGTTGTCTAGATTTCTATTACAATGTTAACAGTTGTGATTCAGAGTAACTATGTGAACCGGAAGGAGGCAGATAAGGTACCTACTAGCAGGACAATTGTATTTTTTTTTTTTTATATCACACTGTTTGTCCCCAGGAAACAGATTGTTTGGCAGAGCAGAGATGGTAAGCTAGTTCTGGTCTGTTGCTTTTGACTTCAAATCTTGCTGTGGCCAGATGTCGAGATTCAAAAGGGCTTACAATGTAATAAACCACTTCAATTCCAGAAAACATTAGAAAACATCTTAGAAAAGGCCGCTTTGCATAGTTCCATCAGCCACCCAAAACACACCATCAGGTATGAGCATTAGTGATTCCTGCCAAACAAGTGAACGTGCCATAAATTTTCATGTGGACACTCCCCTTTCAGCTGGGGTGTGTGGGAATCCTTCTGTACCACTGGGTCCTGGTGCGTCTGTGTACACTGGAAATAGTTGAAGATCCACTTCCCTGTGCTCCTGTGATTCTCTTGTGAGATGCTGTGCAGGCTGCGTGGAAGGAAGCACATTCATGGCCTGCTCACCCCAAGTAGCAGGGAGTAGCAGTACTGGTTTCACAGTAACAAAAGCATGGCTGTGAAAGACTGAAAAATGGTGTTTTATGTATTTCCTTCTTTGAGGTCATCTTTTGTCTTTTTGTGTAGGTGTGTATGAATTGGTTACTTTTCAAATGAAGCCTGGTGGGCCAGCTCTGTGGGGTGAGGCATTTCAAGCTGCAATCAATGCTCACATCAACACAGGCTACACCAAGCTAATCGGTGTTTTCCACACAGAGTATGGGTTACTTAACACAGGTAACAGTACTACTCAATTTCCAATACAGACTTTGGTATAGGAAGTGGGAAGGAAGGTGAAAAACTTCTTGTCCTGGCTCATGATTGAATGGCCTGATAAAAAACGTTGCTGTGGATCATGAAAGCCCTGTAAACAGTCCTTGAACCCAGCTTTGTGTATTCTGTTATATGTTTAAGCCAGGTGGTGCAATTTTAAAATATTCTCTGATCTCTTGTTAGAGTCAAACCTTTTAAAGGCTCAGCAAAGGATCATCTCACCACATTCTTGCTTGGTGAATTGCTTCTGCTAGTTACAACACATCTAACACATGAGGGTGGACAGCAAAGCCTTGCATATTGCATTACAATGTAACAGCAACAATGATAAGCTGACTTTATTTGTCCTTTTCAGTCCAGGTGATCTGGTGGAATGAGAGCCCAGATCACCGGGCAGCAGGAAGGCACAGGGCCCATGAAGATGCCAGAGTGGTAGCAGCTGGTAAGAGATGATGGGTTTAGAGAACTCATTAGTGTTACTTGCATTCATGCTGAGAAAAGTATTATTCTTCACTGGATTTCTTTCTTAATTAAACGTGCATTTAATTTCAGTACGGGACAGTGTCAGATTCTTGGAATCCCAGCAAAATATACTCCTGACTCCTCTGGCATGCTCACCACTGAAGTAGCCTACTGAATGATGGTGGAAAAGGTGAGATGGACGCACCACACTGTTGGCAAGTACCATTGCATGGATCATCAGTCATACCCTCACAAACTGTATGGATTTTCTTCAGAGTCAATGCAAAATGCTTATCACCAGCACAGTAAAATTCTGCACCCCTATAGTTTATGGTGATGTTCCAACATCTCCAGAAGTGAACTCAGATCATATCACTTCCAACAAGAAACTTAACTTTACAGATCTTTATTTTAAACCCTTCACTTTTTAATATTTTTCTGCATACCTAGTAGGGTCTAGTGAGTGCTCTTTTCCAAGCTTACAGCTCAGAGCTAGTGACTTGTAATCATCGCATCATGGGTATTACATACTGGCTTAAGAGTGCCCCCGTATATCCTCGTAACACAATTATGTTTTAATCAGACATCTTGTTGGGATGCTTTATATTAATTCTTAGTAATGTAAAACTTCATTGTGGCTGGAATTGTGTCAAGCAGGTGCTGCAGTGTAGCTGGTTAGGCAATGTTCTGAACTGAGTCTGCCCTAACTTCAGTCCTTTAATTTTATATCCTGTAAACATTTCTTTAAAAACTGTAGAATTAAGTATTTTAATAGTTTTTTAGGGTGCTAAAATTATCTATCCCAAATTCACCTCATCTATGCATCCTTATCTTCTTTGAAATACTGTCTGCCAGACTGTTACAAACCAAATAAATTTGTATGAAGTGTGAAGTTTTGGTGTTTGCGTCTCAAGCTCTTACTGGTTTTGACCTGTGGTAAAAACCATTCTGCAATTACAATCTTCTGCAGGCTTTGCATTTTGGCAATCAGTGGTCCTGGAGCCCTTAAGATGTTTTTTGATATGCTACAGCATGTAGCAGCAGAACAGAGGGCACACAGGCTGTGAAACTGGTTACACTGTGTGTGTACTGGTATGAAAGCACCCCCTGCTGAAATGTGTGCCTTTTTTTTTTTTAAATTACACTGTTTTACCAGTACGGAAAATGATGAATACTCAAGGTGCTGGAAGTATAATTTATTCCAAAATTTGTATGTTTTCTGGCACAAAAAAAGATGATGAATACAGCACAGTACCCCAGTCACGGGCTGAACACTGCATTAAGGCAGAATAAACAGGACACTTTAGCTGGCTTTTTGAGAACAATTTTCGTAAAAACATAACATAACTGATTGGATTCTGGAATTTAATGATGGTGGGACAACAGGCAGTTGAAGCCAAAGTTTTTAAATCAGTTTCCCTTTCAGCAGTCAGACCGCTGCTCTGCTTTCTTTTCCAAACTGCTATTTAAAATCGATGCATTATTAACTTGAGGGACTGTCCTTTAATTTGATGTTAGCTAAGATTAAGGGTATTTCAAACCTTTATGCTCAAACACGACATTTTGCTTTGTCCGTGAAAGTAGGTATTGAATATTTATAGCAAAGAGAAAGAGCAGTAATCAATATGGCTGCATCTCTGTGATGGAAATATTCCAGGGCAGGTACCTGACTTTGGATTTGTTGGAGACCTTTTTACTTACTAAATTTAGAAGCTTAAAGCAGTGCTTGCATTTCAAATCTTGGACCACCTCACTTACTTACCTGAAAATAGCATGTGCCCCATGCTAATCTGTGGAGATGCTGGAACCTGCTCATACATTATGCATGAAAGTTCACACCCGATGAAAACAGGGCCAAATGAACTTCTGAACTTCTTATTTCAAAAGAGTATATGTATAAATGACACTTGACAGACCAAAGGTACCAGAACAGCTTTATTTTTACTTAATACAAGGCAATTAGAGTGCCTTTTAATACTTCACATAACAGTTATTAGCAAATACAAATATATATACTTTTTTTTTCTTTTAATGAAAATGTCCACTTAAGGATTTAACTCAGAAATTTCAGTTGTGAAATCTCACCAGATTTTTGCAAAGTTAACAGATATTCCAGTGCAAAAATAGATCCCGTTACAGATAGCATAAAGTGCTTGGAATGAAGGACCAACTACAATTCAGGAGGCAAAGATAAGCAGAAAGTGGTGGTTTAACCATGGGGAAAAAGTGTAACAACTCCTTACTGAAATACAAATGTACTACAAAGAGGGGTGCAATATTTCAACAGCAACACAGTTTAAAATAAGTTAACACCTCAGTGCAGTTTCATTATCCAGAGTGGTTCACAATCATACTGTACACGACTCGAGTGATTTTTCCCTATGGAGAATTATAAGGGTAGGCAAATGGTTGTCTGAGGTTACTCCACGACAAATCTGTACAAGAGTTGTTTTATGCTGTCCGTTCAGTATGACTACAAACAAAATGGACTAGAGTTGTGAAACAGTTCAGGTAACATCCATGTCTTTCTGATATTTTTGTCACAGATACCAAACTACCACCTGTGAGAGACTATGAGCAAGACAGTCAGAGGGCACAGGAACCAAGAATCTCTTTTTGACCAGCTAAGCTAAAAAAGACACTGTTGTTTCCTGCTAAATTAATCATTTATATGAGCAGTCGCAAAGAGCAAACCACAGCTCTTTTACGACTAAATATGAATCCTCCTAGAACTTGCTGTAGTTCTACATGCATTAGGTCTGTGCAGTGCAAAACTTAACGCCCTTCACTTCAGTCTCTATGCTGAGATTTTCACTTAATTCTGATTTGCAATAATGATTTCTAGCAGTGGTAAGTATTCAGTACATGCTATTTGTCTCACAGATGGCGTAACATACAAGCAGCCTGCTGTTGAAAAGTCATGGCTGTAGCTCAGCTGCTTGGTAATTGTTCTGCACATACAAGTTTGGTGCAGACTCATCCTTATGGGGGTACGGGTGCCATAAAGGTAATAACAAAGCATGTTTTAGGTGAGGTATACCAATCCCCATCACTCTCCTTTCTATCCCCGTTGCAATGTAATAGATAGATAGATAAAAAATAATTAGTATGAAAAAGGCACTTCAGCAGAACATGTAGTAAGCTATCACTTTATCCAAAAGTAGGGCGCAGCAGGGACTTGTGCTAAATATTTAACTGTTTGTGTATTAAAAACACTGAATTGGTCAATGTTATCAAGTACACCTAGAAATATGTACTCAGCCTTCTTAAGGCTCACTCCAGCCTCTTCATCGTTGTTGGGCTGCTATGGGCATTCACAGAAGAAAATGGTCCGTGACGCATTCATGGTGGAGCATTAAAAACTAGTGCAGAACTTGCACAGGTATTTAAGGCAGAGGCATGACACGCAGGAATTGCCCAGGAACTATGCTCGGATTCATGCCACATTACTGAACCTATTTCTGAATGCAGAATCAAGACAGAAGGGCCCATAAGTTTATTAACAAAAGCATACTCTCCCATAGCTGTTGTACAAGATGAACAAGATTTTTTGTTTTCACCATGTAATCTTCCCTCTTCTATTATTCTGACCTCGTAAAACTTCTAAACTCGACTGATGTCATTTGTAGCTCTCTTACTTAGAACTATGTTGTTCAAGATGAGTTTTACTGACAGTTTCTCACATGAATTAAGAGTGTGGTCTCCAGTTAGGGATCGCCTGCCAACTGACGCTACACTGCACAACAGAAGCAGAAACTTGCACATTAATTTACTATTATACCAGCTCCCATGAGGGAAAATGTTAGGTCAACAGCTTGTAGTACAGATAGCGGCTAACTGCAAGAGAGCAAAACTGCCTGGATCATGAATGCAGCTATTGCTGAACAGAGAGAACGAAAGCACAGCATTGCAGGCATAAAGTAAAGAAATACTTGGACTACAAAGATCAACTGAAAGCACTTTCAATCCCTAATTATGCTACCTACCTATTCAAAGTCATATAAATAATACTGTTAAAAAAAAAAATCTACATTTCTAGTTTTATCTGGCAAAGCCAGAAATGGCAACACTTTTGCTAAGCAGTAACTTTAGATGATGGGTACCTTTCTGGTGCAAAGCAGGGGTTAAAGAGCGGACATTACATATCTGAGTGGCATATCATGATTTAGAATTTGCTCTTGGTATTAGCAGCTTGTACAACTACTGAGTTTGCTGCTGTGGTCTGCATTCTTGCCCACTCCCTTCTGCCAGGTGTTCATGCAGCTGCTGCAGTACCTCAAAGGAGCAGGAGGGTACTTAACTACAAGAAAACCCAGTTGGAGTAGGTTACTGGTTGTGATGCTGGTGGGACAATCCTGTGCATTTGTAGGGTTCACAGTTCTGCATATCTCCACTCCGAAGTAGATATATGGACATGATGGCCCATCTCTTGCCATCCCATCAGCACAGCACTGCTTCGTGGCCCCAGATATGTCACCAACTGACCTACACCAGTCTAGGAAAAGCAGCTGGTCAGCTAAGGTTTTAAAAACAAAGGTCACAATGCTGGTGACGTCTCTTGCCACTGACTTTCTTGGTACATTCATTGCCAGCAATGGATGTAGCACCAGGGAATTCCCACTCCTGACATGCATGTTTTTGAGAGTAAAACATACATGTCTTTAATAAATAACCACTGGCCATGATTCCTCAACGAACTGTTTTTGCAACCCTAGTAAAAACATACTGTACAGGACAAGATGCAGTATGGTTGAAAGCCCGCAGCATCTGGTGGGTGCTTTACCACAGCTTCACAGAGTTGTACTGTAATGAGCTAAATTCAAGTCTTTCACTTGAGAACAGTACAAGACGACTCCACGAGGCACTGCCCCTAAAATGGAATTTTGTTTTAATTGCATTGAATTGCATTGCATTGAATGGTTATCAGTAGAGTGTCCAGTTTCTCTCCCTCTAGCTTCTTTGGGAGTAACCTATCCCCAGGCAAAGGAAGTCTGCATTCTGCTCATTATTTCTTGGATGAAAATGGCTCACACACAACTTTCTTTTACCTTCTCGTCTTGCAGAAAGGAATTAAGGATTGCAATGTCTACCACAGTCTGGTTTTTGTGCAATGACAGGTCCTTAGTGTGGTCGTCATCACTTTGGTCCTTAGCAAAATTTACAAATACCTGCAAGAAAAAGGCCACGTCACAGATCGCTCTGGATTTTCATTGATTGAGAGCATTCTATACACTGAGATTTCTGGACTAGTCCCAGGATTCAGTACTTAGCTTGCTGAAATGCCCTTAGAAGATAGGTCAGGTAAGTTGGTTGATTTACTCCTACCTCTGCAGGACCATGGTTTTGGTGCACAGGCCACTAAAAACTTACTTGGTCAAGTGTGGTCTGAGAAACAGAGTAGTCTTCTATGTGGAGTCTCTTTTTGTTCTGGGAGAGAATACTGAATATTCTGGCCAGTGAAGACTGTGAAGATGGTAGTTGGTACTGCAGCATATTCCGATGCTTCTCCTTCAGGACACTTCCAGGGAATGCATGCCCAAAGAATTCCTCAACTGGCTTCAGGTCTGGGTTAGCCCCTGCAATTCTCACCACTATGGTATAACCATCTCCAAACCTGTACACAAGAAGGCCAGCAGAGGAGTTCACGTAAGTGGCATTGAAACAGATGTACAGCTT
Organism: Numida meleagris; assembly: GCF_002078875.1. Lineage (NCBI taxonomy): Eukaryota > Metazoa > Chordata > Aves > Galliformes > Numididae > Numida > Numida meleagris. Next base: position 54,259,054 of record NC_034438.1, read on the forward strand.
AGAATTCAGCAGCTTTTCCCATAGCCAGAAAAGCAATGGGAATGCTGCATGAGGGATTAAGTCTGACTGTATCTCTATAAAAATGCAGACAACTCTGTGACGTAAATGATAACAAAACAGCTACCTGTTCTTTAGATGCTGGACGCTGCCCAGACACCTGAATCGCCCATTGACCATTATAGCCATTCGAGTGCACAGTGCTTCACACTCTTCCATGCTGCAGAAAGAATTAAATTCCTTAGTGCTGGAAGGAGTGCTGGAGGGCCGAGAAGCTGAGCCAAGCTTTACATCCAGCGCCAGCTGGATGCAATAGCTGTGGCACGATGCAACAGGGTTGATACTTGCCTGTGAGACGTAAGCACCACTGATCTCCCCTCTTTGATTACACTCAGAGCACAGTTCCACAAGAAACGGCGTGCTTTGGGATCCATCCCCGTTGTTGGCTCATCCTGCAAAATGCATACAAAAAATAGGATATGCTGTTCCATTCTACCAACAAATTCCTCATCTCTGAAATGACCTGGCTATTCTCATCATGCACATTAGAAAAGCTGAAAATAAGCGAGTTTGATGCATTTTTTAAAATGAGAGAACAACTTAAAAGCATGTTTGCTAATTTAAAATTTGAAGAACTGAGAAGTACTGTTTATTTTGCAATTATAACGCATTGAAAAAGCCAGTTCTAAAACAAGTTAAACTCAATTAGTTAAACTTTAAATTGAGCTAGAAAATGCTGGAGGGCCATAATGTCCTGCGTGTATAGAAATCTTTGAAGCAGTGGTGAAGATGCTTCAGCTGTTGCCAGTTAGGCATCATGTTTGAGATCTCCACTTACCCACTGATTTTCCACAAACAGAAATCAGGAGACACATTATAGTTTGAGCCTCCATTCAAATAGGCTCAAACAGGTTCAAACAAGCTCAAATAAAGATTCCCTGTGTTCTTTGCTTATATTTAGGTGACTGATGACATATTCAGATTTTAGTTGGTCACAAAACAGCCAGTCTTCGTCTGAGCCCGATTTTTCTGTTTTCAAATGAAAACAGAATGAGTAAAGGTTGAAAACTCACCAGGAATACCACAGGTGGCCCTCCAATGAGGGCTATTGCTGTGGAGAGCTTGCGCCTGTTCCCTCCACTGTAGTTGCCTGCACATTTTTCTCCATATTTCACAAGGCCCAGTTTCCGAATTGCCCATTCGCCAACCTACAAGAGACAGTATAACATCTTCATGAATCAAGCACAGCAACATCTACACAGTGATGTGTAGCTTTTCTTACAAGCTTTGGCTTTAAAATGATTTTTCAGAAGGGCCACTCATCTGAGGCTTTAATGGGGCACAGCTCTAATTTTGAAACACCCTGTTCACCCTCAGATCTGGGCATATAAATACTGGCCCCAGAGGGCCCATACAATCAGGTGGCTGCAGCTTAGTTAGCACAAGTTCATGGAATCACAAAATATCTTGAGTTGGAAGGGACCCATAAAGATCATCGAATTCAACTCCCAGCCTTACACAGGATCACACAAAATCCGAACCCTACGTGTGAGGGCGGTGTCCAAATGCTCCTTGAACTCTGGCAGCTTGGGGCCATGTCCACTGCCCAGGGGAGCCTATGCCAGGGCCAAAAGTGACTGTGCAGTTTAGCACCAGCTGAGCCCTGCTAACTACTGGTGTAGTGGTCTTAGCAGCACATGCTTTATCCAGCTTTTTAGTTGTTAGGGCTTGCAGTAGGGACACCATCTCTCCTGACACACAGCAACTGGCACTGCTGTGCATTTCAGCCCTTCAGACAGATTGGTCTGGTTTGTTATTTAGAAGTACTTACACTGCCAACTGTCAGCCACTTGTTGCATTACAGACTAAAAAGTGTTTAGCAAAGAAATTCAGTTACTATTTGCACCATAACCAGAACCAGGTCCCTGTGCTGGGAGCATAGCACAGAAGAACCTTCCTGCAGACCTCAAAGGAGCTTGCAGTTTTCACCTGTCACTGTTCTCAGAGCTGTGTGGGCATACTTTGGACACCAGATCTGGAAACAGTTCTGCAGAATCCAAGACGCAAATGGTGAAAGCTGCTGCCAGCCCAAGGAACTGGTACTGAGAAGTGTACTGTATGCTACTGACAACTGTTATTAATTGATTAAATACTGTTAGTGTAAGCCTATATGTGAATGCAGAAACAGGAGCAATTTAATGCTACAGTGTGATCACTCGGAAAGAAGCAGGCCGCTATAATAATTATGTGTACTGTGGGATACGTGCATGAGAGCAGCAACAGTTTGACACTGGGGTAGTCCTACAGTGTTTCATTTACCTTGCAAACTTCTTTCTCGGGAACACCTCTGAGGAGTGCAAAGAACTCCAAGTGTTCTCGCCCTGTCAGCAGTTCATTAACAGCATCAAACTGTGGACAGTAGCCCATGTTCTGATGGACTTCTTGGATGTTGGACAGGATACTGTGAAATAAGAATACCATTAGTTATGATTTTACAAGTACACAACATTTAGATGATAAAAGGAGGAAGGTGAATCAATGGGTCTGGAATCACTGGACTAACAGTGATTCCTACAAATCTGTCTTTGCCAAATTCTTCTTTTCTTTTTATAAATATGATATCAGAATATGGTAGGGTAGGTACTCAAAAGAGACTACTAGACTAAATCCACTTTGCTAAGTGGGTGAAGTACTTTAGTAGACTCTGCAAAAGGCTGAGGCCAAGAGTTGAAAAGGAGAAAGTGGAGTAGCATTTAGATTTGTTGGAAGCAGAACAAAGATGGTGAAAGTTGAAGAAGGAAGCAGCAAAGGTTCTTCTCTAAGACAATGCAGTGAAAGATGTATTGTTTTTCACCTGTTCCCTTTGAGGAAAGCTTCTCCTCCTGTCACATCTGTATCACCAGTTAGCATCTTGAAAGTGGATGACTTGCCAGCACCATTTACTCCCAGAAGTCCAAAGCACTGGGGATATTAAAAAGCAAATGAGCACTGAGAACAGGATCCAGCCCTATAGTTTTCATCACTGAGAAGACTGGAGGCAACAACCTTGACTCTCAAGATAATCTGCAAAAAGTCAGCGCATCTTCTAAATAAACTGGACTTTCATTTTAAGCATAAATCTTCAGGCTGGGAAAAAGTATCAACTATAGCATTACCTTGATGCAGTGCCAGCATAGCATGTCTGTGCTAAACTTTAGAAAGTGACATAGTTTGACCTCTGGTCCTAAAGGTTGCCAAGTTCTCTACCATCTTCAAAGGCAGAGAGAGACTAAGACATAAACTGCTTCAACTTCCAAGCCATTCACTTTTGTGTAACTTGAACACCACCTGCTTCTACTCTCACTCTACTCTGTGTTGTGTGTTGCTCTTAAATAGATCAAAAATACTGAAGCAGTAAGTATGACAAATAAGCTCACCTCTCCAGGAGGGATTCCAACACATATCCTGTCAACTGCTGGCTTTCGTTTCATTCTGTAAATCTGAAACCAGAAAAAAAACAACAATGTAAAAGAGAACTATAACTAGAACCATGCATATTTAACACTCCAAATATTCTCCCCTTTTGATTCCATTAGACTTCCCTTAATGAGATTCAAGATGGACTGCACAGTTTTGCATAAATGGGTCTTAGAAATGCAAAACTTTTCTGTTACCTTGGTCAGCTCCTTGATTTCCAGGATGTCACTCTGTCCTCCTCCACTGATTATTCTCTGTCTTTCTCTGTTTACATCCTCGTCTTCATCATTCACAGGAGGTAACTTGGCATAGACAGGCCTGGAGAGAGCAACACGGTAAAGCCTTGGCAGAAGATGAGAGAGCTTAATCTTCTCCCCACTTCATGGCAAAAGCCAAGGAAAACTTCACCTGACTGCAGTGGAAAAGTGAAGCAAACAACCTACCTGGGTTTGATGAAGAATCTGTACTGGATGAGCACAGTAATGAGGAAGAAGACTACACCCTCCACTGCCATGGCAAACAGGTTTCTTCCCACCAGGTCCCACGACAGAGGGGACACAAAACGATTCTCCCCTGCCAAGATGAGAAGAGCACAATCACCTTTCCAGAGCAATGGGAGCTTGCTATCATTTCTTCCTGCAGAGCTCACCAAATCAGGCACTGGAGGAACTGCGTGCAATCAGTTAGAGGAGGAAGGGGCCAAACTATACAAGTTGTGGCTGTGTACACATTTCTTGCTGTAACAAAGTTGGGTCTGAACATGTCCTCTTGGGATAAGTTGACATGGACACTAAGAATTTGGTCTGCCAAAGAAGAGCTGGCCCACATTCTCAAGAAGCACAAAGCAACTGACTCAGACCTCACATCTGCATTCCAGAAAAAAAAAAAAATCAGCTCTACAGAATCTTAGCCACTCCTTCCACTTAGCATAATGATCTTCCCCATGCATCTGGATTCTAATCACTGAAAGTTCTGGGGACCTATCTGCCAAATTTCTTTGGTGTTCAAAACAGCCTGAAGAGGACAGCTGAGGATACCTGCCAGCTCTGATCAGCGCTGTGCTGCAAACTGTGTACTCTGATCTCCTGAAAAGTCAGAAGAGCAAAGGGTGCTCATCCAGAGCAGACTCACACAATTTCACTCACCAAACCTCTCCAGAGCATCAGCCATGGCCTGGTTTTTCACCATGTCAATAAGACCCCGTCCCAGGCAGAAGTGAGGGAAGATGAGGAAGACAGACTTCAAGATGTCATTGATGTTGTTCAGCTTCTGTTAAGATAAAATTATGTTCCAGTGAGCCATCTGAGCAGAGAAAAGCCACCACCTGCTGAGTGTGATGCCATGTTGCGAATGACCACCTGCAGCCTGCTGACAGCATTGCAGTCCCACAAGAAATCAGGGATTAGAAATGTTCTGCCAAGAGACAGTCCCACAGCTCCTCCAGACAGTCAGTGTTGTTCCTGCTTTACTCAACATGCTATTAAAGCAAGCAGTCTACACCAAAGGAGGGATTTCTCCAAATGTTCAGTCTAAAAGGCAAGGCCTGCAAATAGCAACATGCAGAAAGGCTACAGGTTGAGGAGATGGGAATCTTGTGGTTGCGCAGACTGGTTATCTCAGTGGCTGTAGGAAGCCCCTCCACAGTCAACAGTGAATGCTGTAATCCTTTTCCTTTGCTGTTTTCCAGTTGGCTTAGTTAATAGGTCAGACTGACAACAGAATCACAGAATCGTAGGGGTTAGAAGGGACTTCTGGACATCATTAAGTCCAACCCTCTGCTAAAGCAGGTTCCCTACAGTAAGCCACGTGGGAAAGTGTCCAGGTGGGTTTTTAATATCTCCAGAGAAGGCGACTTCACAACCTCTCTGGACAGCTTTCTCCTGCGCTCTTTCACCCTCAAAGTAAAGTCCTTTCTCATGTTCATATGGAACTTCCCCAATAGGCATCTGGCTTTGGAAAAACTAATGTGAGATGCAGAAGTTCCCAACACAGTCAGTGAGATATTTATCTCTGAAAGCAAAACTGAGGACAACTAAACAAAGCGCTTGAAATGCCTTGTAGTAGACAGAAACTGCCCCTTACAAAGAAGATGCAAGAAATTCAATTTAAACATGCTTAAACATGTTTAAAACACTGTAGTAAGGGGTACAAGCTGGGCAATGTGCACCAACGTGGAATTAGACTGCATCAGCACAAGACAGTGAAGAGTTTCTGGGAAGACTTACATTGTTGGTGAAGAGCTCCAGGACAAAAGTGGCCACACTACCATTGATGCCAATGAAGAGGTTCACACTGGTCAGCACAACATACGCTGTGCTGGGGATTTTGAACACGAAGGAGGCTGGATACATGAGAGGGGTGATAGACCAACTGCAAGATGAAAGGCAAAAACATCAGGTAAGTAACTTCCAAACCTAAGCGTCTCCCTCATCATCCTGCAGAGGAGAAATCCCTTACCCATAGAGAAGCAGAAGAAGAGCGAGCACAGGCAAGTTGGAGGAGGATACATAGGACTTCTGCTGGAAGCAGATGAAGATGATGATGACGAGTGTGGCTGGAACAATGTAGTTGCACTGGAAGGTGAAAAATACAGCTTTAGATTTGTTTCCAGATGACAAAAAACTAATGCATCTTTCTGCTCTGAACCAATGTTTTTCAACATTCTTCAGTGTCCCCAAGTCTACTCACAAGGGGAGATTCACAGCAGTGTTACACGTGTAAGCTACAGTGTAGTATGCAAGAATTCACATTTCTTGGTCCTCCAAAAGTAGTTGATAAGACTCCCAAAGGTTCTGGACATTACAGACTGAAAAGCCCGCCTTGATTGAGCAGAGCAAGGGGCTACACAAGCAAACATTCTGGGGCAGATATTTTCAAGTGATGTTAAAAAATGTCATTGATGCTAATGCTGGAGCTTTTGGCTGCCCTCCAATCCCCAGTTCAGTGTTTTTTTGTCCCACGTTGGTGAACTACCGCCCAAGAGAGTAAAAGCAGAAGTCGAAGGCACAACAGTTATTATATGATGAATTAACATAATGCCCAGTGGCCCCAGCCACACTTTACACTTCAGCAGACACCCTGCAAACACAGGATGGAGGACAGTTTAGCACAGCCACAAAGCATAGTCCAGCCCTTACCATATCCCAGACAAAGTTGGCCAGCCAGTAGATCACAGGCTTCACACCACTGATGAACTGCAAGTGCTTAGCCTTGCTAACACGTTCCTGGATAAGGAACACAACAAAGCTGGCAGGAACAAAGGACATGGCAAAGATCACACATATGGAGACTAGGACATCCACAGAGGTGGTCATCCTGGACAAAAAAATAAAAGCAAAGTGTTTGTATGTTGGTATGTCTCCCGTGAGATTAAATGAAGCAGCTCACGCAGGCAACGCGGAAACTCATTCTCCTTTTGCTGTTCTCATTTTGCAGGGTATAGGATGACCATACCAGGCCGTGTTAACTACAGGGCTGTTCTCCATCTGCACAATGAAGGCAGTATGCACAGCCTGTAAGTGTCTCAATAACAGCACCACAACCTGGAGAATGTTTGGTCACTTCAACACAGTAGTCCTTCTGCTTTCCTCACCATTGCCCTATGTAACTTTGTTTCCCACATAATGTATTTCCTAGGGTTTGGATTTTTTGTTATTATTTTTTCTGTGTGGTTTTGTTTTAAAGTTCAAAGGTATCTTTGACTGTCATCTGCCACTGCTGTGCCGTAAAATTTGAAGGATGTATCTGCACACAGTTTATGAGTCCTGATTCAGATTGTAATAGTAATGAACTTGTCGCTATCTCAGTAATTCGGAGTAAGACCCCAAGGCTGAGACAGTGAACAAAACTAAACAGGACTTATCAATGACTCTAAGTAGAATGATAGTACTGTGGGACAAAAGAATGACCATATCCATGGTGAGTCAAGGATGAGTCAGGTGATACTGCTGAAATTCTCCAAGAAGCAAAAAATCAGGATTTCATTTGTTCTTAAAAATTTTAGCTTGAGGTACTCAGACACAGAAAGCTTGCACAGCACTGAGAAAAAGGGAACCACATTCATACAAAAAAGACATTCCTTTTCACTCTGAGACCTGGCTGCCTAGGGACTCTTTGGAGAGAAACTACTGCAGCTCTGAGAACACAGCAGTGTGAAAACAGTGGTGAGAGGCTGTTTGATACAGCTGATCATATTTACACAAGCTACATAATAAGAGTAAGCAACTTCTGGAACCCTTACATAACCAGTGCTGACTCTTATGTTTTGGTTAGTTATTCTCCTCAAGTAGTAAGGAGTTAAACTAGAGTCAAAAAGCAGTGCTGGTTCAACAGCAAGTGCTCAGCAGCACATGCTGCAGCCTGCCCAGACCACAGAAAAATTAAGCCCAATATGGTAGAATCTCAGTGCCACCAGCTACTGACTGCCCATCAATGACGCTACAGGATTTTTTGTGTTGCCAATTTCCAGTAATCACCAGCTGATTATCCCAAACCCAACCGTATTCATGTTAGAACTTACAGTGCCACTTCAGAGAGCTGCTGCTTAGTCAAGTTGAGTGGGTGATTGAAGGCAGTGATCCCATAAGCACTAGGGTTTTTGCCCTGCTGCAGGTTGGCCCGAAGGATGGCATTGTTGATCACGTTCAGGAAGGAGGCAATGGCATGCCAGCCCTTGTTGTTGAACCACACCTGCAAGAGACCACATCAGTGTCAGAAAGGCATCAGGTATACCAGCTTTCTCTCTTGAGCTTATATAACTCCTTTCTTTCCACCTACTTTGCTGAGGGACTGGACTTATAGTTTGACCGATAACCATTAGAGGCTTCTGGAAGGAAGAGTATGCTCCTTGAAACAAAGCTACTGATCCTGCATAGAACTCCTTTTGGACTTCGATCAGGACTCCAAAGAAGAAATAGATTTCAGGGAAACCAAGAAGAACAGAATCTGCATTTTCTCCACTAGCATATAATTTAAATGCAGAGAGCTCTAGTCTGCACAGTTGTCCGTGGCAAACTAAAAATAACCTCAGGTTACCAGAGCTTCAAATAATAGACATAGCAGTGAGGATGGCTGATTTACCTTCACGTTGTTCTTCGTGTCCAGGCCTTTCATGAAACTTGCCAAGTTGTTGAGAAACCGATCTCCAGAACTCCCCTGCAAACAGCAGAAAGACAGTTACTTCCTCTCTGATAGTACCTTCCCTGATTCCCTGGACTCTGGGAATCACACTAGGTTTTTCACAGCTCTAACAGTTTTCTTTCCAGTCTGCAGCCTGTATCTTCCAAGAGAGAGGTGGTAAGAAGGCTTCTTCCCCTATACCTTTTTGCAATCCCACCAGTAGTATAGGTCAGCCTTTGGCCGTTTTTTTTTTTTTCTTTTTTGCCCCAGTGATAAATATTAACCAGGGCTGTGGGAAACCTCCAGAGGCACTGCAGCTTAGAGGCAATCTCAGAAGAAAGCAGTGGCCCAGATTATCTTCTGAGCCAGGACAGACTCAGCACAGAAGCACTGAAGTGAGGTTTTAAAAGAGCTGACAACAATTTGCTAATTCTCTTGAGACAGCCCTCCCTGTCCTGCCAAAAAACACTCAGAGGTGGCTGTAACTTCCATTGGCTTGCAACTGGTGTCAGGGAGAACCTGTGTTAACAACAAAGGTTGGGCAAGTGTCAGATAAGTGTGGTCCTGAGCCTCCTGCTGCTCTCAAACACTCAGCCTGGAAAACCCCAGCTCAGAGTTGATGGGGAGAAGCTGCTGGAAAACTAACATACATGCTCTTCTCCTTTTATAGTTTCCAAGTCACCTCTTATGTAACAGAATTCTGTCACAGCGCAATCTGGGTTTATGGAAACAGCTGCTCACCTGTGCTAGCTCCAAGATCTTCTTCACCTGTTTAATGGCATCAGTGACTTCATTGCTTGGAGGAAGCACATGGGAACTTCTGGCTCCCAAGGAAAAGCCTCCATACCTGAGAGTACAGATAGATAGTGAAGCACAGACCCAACTACACATTCAGCTCCAGAAAAGACCACTTCTCCCTCTCTATTTGTCTCCTATTTTTGCATCATAACCAAGACAAGTGTCTCCACTCTTCCAAAAAGAGCAAAGTATGATCTTTCCACACTGCTGTTTAGCTCTGCTGTCTCCTGCTCCTTATTTCTGAGGTTAAATACTCAGCTTATGACTGCAATATTCTGTTTGCAATGACACAGACTGTCTTTAATGAATGCAGTTGTCCTCTGCTGCCTGTGCAGGCAAAGCAGGGCATCCTTCTGCTTCCCTTGCTTGGAAAAACAGCATGTGCTGTGAGAGAATACTGCTATTGCAAATATTTTCAAGCTGGTACTGGTCTCCGCATAAGGCAGCAGGCTTTTCAGCAGTGTTTCCTGTGGTTGTCCCAGTTTATCCTTAAGAGTGCCCCCTGGACACTGAACAGTTGAGAGCCACATATAATAAACTATGAAGCAGAGTGAGTCTGTCCAGAGCACTCTGCTCAGTACTGTGCTCAGGGGTTAGTGGACATGTACAAGCTAGAGAAAAGGCAGTAACTCACCTGAACTCATTCACCCAGATTTTATTCTTTAAACTGCCAAGAGAGAAAAGAAAGCAGATGTGTTATACATGGAAAAAGAAGAGACAACTGCTGCTAGTGCTTCAGGCACAGCCAGGGAAAATAGTGCAGTACTCCCTCACATCTGGCATGTATCTTTAAGGTACCTTCCCACCCAAACCGCTCTATCACTACATCCCACCACTAGTCTCTAGTATGCACCCACACTTAACCATAACTTGCCTAGGCTATGCACCCAGGCTTGTCCAGCACTCTGCCTGCAAGGCTCAGGACATGCCCACCTCTGTTCCCCAGAGCTGCCAAGTCATCACTATAAAGCAGGAACACCTGAACTGTGTAGATCAGGACAGTTCGAGCTGAGTAGGTCTGGCCCACCGCGGAAAAGTTTGGGTTGCCCAGGCCTATTTGTCTGAGTTATTCAGCATCCTATTGACAGCAAGCTGCACTTGGTGCAGATGTAAGAGACAGGGTGTGTTTAACAGTTACCTTTTCCCAATGATCTGCGCGTAGGTCTTCACTAGATAGTCTGATATATTGCGACCTGTCAGATTCTGAAGGATGTCAGCAGTGTCTTGTTCTCGCTGGCGTCACCAGGGAAACAGAGATGAGTGTCCATTAGAAAATGCATCCACCAAATCAGACAGACTGTGCTCAGTGCAGCACACAGTAACCAGACCCAGCTACTTTGCTCTCCAAGACCATCACTTCAGAGCCACTAAGATCTATCCTACCTGTGGGGGTGGCAGCCCGCCCGCACCAGGGGGGCACACAGGCAGCATCTTCTTGATCTTCTCATTGCTGCACTCGCAAGATGGAGAAGGGTTCTCCATGCTCCAGTTGCCTCTCAAGATTTCCAGGACTGAGTCTGGGACTGAAGCAGTGGTCCATTCCTTCTGTCCCACGGTGCAAGGAGTGTCTCTGTGTAAGGACAGAAGCAAGCCAAATGCACTTTTAAAAACAACAACGGTGGCTTTTGCTTAATAGTAATGTAAGTAACAGATACCTCTGTACGCAGGACAAGAAGCAGGCTGCAGGCCAAAGAGAGCTTGACATCACTGATATAAACAGTTCAGAAGAAAAGACCAGGTTCTAACAGATCCTAGAGTCAAAGTGATTGAGTCTGCTCAACACTGAGTTGTGCTGGATTCTCTCCTCATTAATCTCACAGCAAACTGAGTGCTTTATTTCAATCAGCCTCAGCACACGCTGCATTCAGAGCTGAGAGATGATCACAGCAGACAGCTGCTTCTTGGATGGCCTCTGCCCCACGGGCATCAGAACATAGCTCTCCCTCAAGTTAGCCTAAGCGGACAGATCATCTGTAGCTCCCCCCTAGAACCCACAGCCAAGTAACTCAACTCCTATGTTTGTTTTGAAAATGACTAATTACGTCTCCACAACTGGCCAACATTTAGGGCATGGGGCTCCAACCACCACAACCCCTTCCACACTGTCCTATGAAGATGAGCTGTGGTTCTTCCAGCTTAAGCATGGACTATCCCAGATTGTACACTCTTTCTGCACAAGCAGCCCAGATCTTCAGCTACTTGCCCAAGGTCATGCAGCAAGACAGTGCCAGATCTTGGAAATACCACAAATGCTGCAGGCTCTCCACGCTGTCTGCTGGCATTTGTGGGGATGCTAACCAGGGTTTCTAGTGCAGTTAGAAATAGGATTGTGTGAATAGCTACAGTCAAAAACATACAGCGACACTATTAGGTCCTATTCTTTGTTCAGAACCAAACAGTAGTTTGAGGGAGAGACTATCATCTTCTCTTCATCTCCGTCAGCGACAACTTGCACTCAGATCCCACTCTCTTGACATGCTAAGTGCCAGCAACTTTCCAGAAGGTCCCCAGTAGAAAAAAGGAAATGCAATTACAGGCCTTTTGGTTTAAATTCTGCCCTGGCTATGCTTAAGTATCAAACCCTGAAGATGGCTCAAACTACTGAGTGACCAGAAGCCAGGGCTGGGCTTCTCCTTTGCAGCACTGAGTTCTACTTACGGGATGGAGTGTCCCTGCATACAGCGTGTTCCAAAGCCAGGCTTATTGAGAAGGGCATCCAAAAGCTTCTGAGTGCCTGCATCTTCTGGAGCATCATTACTATGGGTACAGCAGAGAAATATTACCAGGTCAGTGGGATAACAGGCATACAGCAAAAACAGCAGCAGAGCAAAGCCGAGAACACAGTGAAAAAGGTCAGGAAAAGAACATCGGTAGAAATTACAGTATGAAGAACACTTGGTCTGTGAGCATTCGTCTTCATTTTTTGTGTATGCACAGTATCACTAGCCTCATAGCACCATTCAGAAATAGAAAAGGCCTTGCTAGTAGTTAGGGCTGGCATTTAAAGGTTTAAAAAGAAAATACTATGATACCTCTAAAATGTACTTCTGTGCTAACCACAGGAAGCAAGTTTAAACAATCAGATAAGGAATTCAGTACTCATTAACTCAATTCAGCAAAGGAGAAAAGAATCTTAGGATTTAGCATCATTTCTGAGCCACAAGAAACATACCTAATAAAAGTATACTGCTCATCGTACATCCAGGGCTGTAATTCCAGGCTGGGATACTTCCCAAAGGGAGGAACAATCAGGCTGAACATGAGAGCAATACACACAAAGACAGCTGGCAGCACAATCTGAAATTGCAAGGAGAGAGCAAGCCTTTTTTATTAAGGTGAACATTCCAGAGGCATCATCAGCTTCAATTGAGTCAATGGCTCAAGACTTTTCCAGTTTCCCAAGAAAGTCTTTGTTATAGGACTAGAGGGAATGTCCTCAAGTTGTGCCTGGGGAGGTTCAGATTGGATGTCAGGAAACATTTATTTTCTGAAAGAGCAGTCAGGTACTGGAATGGGCTGCCCAGGGAGGTGGTCAAGTCACCTTCCCTGAAGGCGTTTCAGAAACATTTAGATGTTGTAATAAGGGACATGGTTTAGTAGGAAATACTGGTGACAGATCCATGGTTGGACTGGATGATCTTAGAGGTCTTTTCCGACCTTGGTGATTCTGTGATTTACCAAGGCATCTCCAGACACCAAGCCAAGGCCTACCTTCAGCCCTGAACATGCTAGAGATTTTGGATTTGAACCTCAACTGCACCTTTCCCGTGCAAGAATAGCTAGCAACCATTTCATTATCATATTTTCACTTGCACAAGCTCTCTTATGCTCAGATATGTCAGTGCAGACCAATGTTGGTGATGGGTTCTCCTGAGGTTTTCTTTCTTCTTCCAACTCTTAATAAAGCATGTGGTCCAGAGCTATCCCTGCTGAGGGAACCTTGCACATGTTGGATGATCTTACCTGAGCGAAGAAGCCCTTCCGGCTTCTCTTGGCAATAAGCAGCCTCTTCCACAACAGAGCCACAAACTGCTGCTGAGAGAGCTTCCAGCCCTTCATCTGGTAGGAGCCTTTCCCATCCATGCCACTGAGAAGGTCAGTCTCTCTGGATTCTGCTAGCAAGAAGCAAGAAACAACTCTTAATCACAAGTGCACAAAGATATTCCCTCAGCACTTCTGCACTGAAGCAACAAGGTGGTGGCTGGACCAACTACTCTCACTTAGCAAAGAAGAGAGCAACAAGTGGAGAAAGCAACAGAAATTCACAGGAGAGCATTTACATCTTTATATCTCTGAGCCTTAACAGGAGAATGGAACAGGCACTGCTGGAAACTGCACTGCCCACTATTTCTGAAGGCAAATAAAACAGTACAAAATTTGGCACTCTTAGCCGTGTAATCTGCACTATTTGTAATGTGTAAGAGTGTTCACAAGAAGAAAACAGGCTTGAGAACCAGCAATACCTGGATCAATGTCTGAATCATTAGGGTCAAATGCATCATCTTCTGTAAATGGACGAAGGCAGCTCTGTCTGTCTCCAAATGCACGCCTGTTCCTTCTGGCAGGCAATGTCCCATCTGAAAATAATGCAGTTATGGTTAGCTGAACTGCTTCCATTTATCTACAATTAGTACCAGAAAAAGCAAAGCAATATCATTTTCATTTTACATGACTTCCATCTGCAGATCAAGGAGCTGAGTTGGAGTGATTCCAGTCCAGGAAAAGCTAAAACCGTGGCTGCTACTCTGTGAGGTCACATGGTTTATGCATCATTTTTCACATTCTGTCCTACAAGCTTCTTCCAGTGCTCTGGACATTTATTTATTTATTTATTTTTATTTAGCTATAGAAACTTGAGGCTGCTCTCACTGAAGGAAAATTCTCACTGAATATGCATGTGACACCAATTACAGTTTGCTAGCATTAGTCTTTCAGGAAATGCTGCAAGAGCACTGAGTTACTCAGTGTTAAACAAAAGGTGCTTAAACAACAGGTGGTATTTCTCCCTTAGGCTTCCTTCAACACTGTAGGAAACAACTACACTCACCTGAGGTTTCTGCATCCACGCCACTATCATCAGCCACTTTGAGGAAGATCTGAAAGATCACAGTAAGTGTCAGTCAAAATTAGCAGGGAAGCAATACTGCAACAATTCCTTCAGAAAATGCCATGAAAGAGCCCAAGATTGACGTTTGCAGCATGAGAACAGATATAGGGTTTATTCCCTGGGTTATGGGAGCATGAACTTCCTCTCTGGCTTCCAGAAACATAGCCTGAAACCACATAGCAGCTGTTCCTCCTTTCCAGAATCAGCTCTCAGTATATCTTAAATACAAGCTATTTCCTATGTCTGAAAGAGACTTTGGTACTAAACTTGTCAGTTAAAACAGTCACAAGTAACAACTCTACACAGTCCTCTGACAAGAGCTTATGGCTACTGGGTTTCTGTAAAGAACAATCTCCAGTATCAAAAATGCATGCTTTCAGTTAAGTGCAGTACAAAGCATCCTAAAAATACCTCAAAGATGTTTACACAGTCATTATAAATCAATTTGGGGCTAACCTTTACATGACATCTCAGTGAAGTGCAACTGCGTACAAAAGACCTATGCTTGCCTGTAGTACCTTACCATTTTTAATGCACACACTCTAATGGTGCAGAATAGGATTTTTGATTTTGGAGAGGAGCACAGAGCTGCTTGCTCCACAATAAACAGGCAAATGTTTACAAGAAGAAAAGAAAGCTGCCTTGTTACTTCTGTCATATTCATTTTCCCTAGTTTAAGTCAAAAAAGAAGCTGTAGCTCACTCACCTCCTCCAAGGTGGTCTCAGAAATGCCATAGCTCGAAATGCCAAGATCAGAGAGACGGTCATCAATTTCATGGAACAGCTCGACGAAAGCTCCTTCTTTAGCAGCTTTGTATGGCAAGACATAGGTTAACTCATGACCAATGTCCTCAACCAGTCTTGCCTCAGGAACATGTTTTGTAATGAGATTTGAAATTGCAGAGACATCTAGCAGAATCAAAGAAAAAGGCAATACTCATCTTTGTTCATCAAGTGGAAAAAAGAGCTTGGTCTGAAAAGCCCTGTCAGAAAGGAAGGAGGTAAAATGGGACAACTATGGACAGCAATTCATTTCTATGGAAAATATGGGTTCTTTTAACATTCAGCAAAGGCTTGGACCCAAGCCTGGCTATTGCTTTTATGTGCAGAATTTGAGAGATCTTTTACATGCTACTGGCAGCCCTGCAAGTCATATTGATAGCATGTGTAGTAACTATATCATCTTTGATACTCAAAGTGAACTGAAAGTGGCTCACTAGAGAAAAATGTTACAATATTTATGGATTTAAAATTACTGTGTCTGTGATCTTGGTAACTGTGCCTCTGTGCTGCTACAATAACTGGACAAAATTAAGGCTACTGTTAAAGGTGAAAGAAGGAGCAACGTTAGCACAGGGACTGAACTTCATACTCTCTTCCAAGCCTCACCTATTGTCAGGGTGTCACTTTCATGGTCACTGCCAAGGCCAGCATCAGAGCTGCTCTGGGAGACACTGTCATCCTAGTCACAGAAGAGGAGATAACCAGTAAACAATGTTTAGTTTAGTTAGAAAAGAGGCATGTCTAGATGCCACAATCTTTGTAACTGTAGGCAAATGCTGCAGCATGCTGGATACTCTACAGAAGGGCCTGAAATTAAAGGTGACATATCACTACAAAGGACTAAAATACAAGTCACAGACGTAGGCATAAATGTTAGAGAGGTGTACATTTCATCTATCCTGTCTCTCTCCAATCAGCTTTGGAAACAATGGCATTGAAAGAAACTACAATGGAGGCATACATTCCATGCAACAGTTTAATTAGATGTGATCTTCCGTACTACCTCTAAAAGTAAGGAAGACTTCTTTTAAAGAATAGGGATTTCTCTTCAATGCATTACCTTACGTAAAATCTTAACTGCTGCTTTCTGTAAGCCTAAAATGTCACACATGAAAGATCAATGTAAGCAAGAAGAGTTCATTGTACCTTCTTCAGATAGGACACTGTGCTGCTGCTGTTTCGACAGGAGCTCAGAGAGGAATCCACATCTTTCTTGACAAGGGTCAAGTAATAGCCTGTTCCCAGCTGGTTCTTCAGGAAGAGAGAAGAACCAACACAGCAAAGCTTGCCATGAGAAATGATGGCAATCCGGTCCCCCAGAATGTCTGCCTCATCCATGTGGTGTGTGGAAAGAATGATAGTGCGGCCTGGAAGAAAGCAAAGAAAGACACTGCTGTAAGTCAACCACACTCGTGTTTCCAAGTCAAGAAAGGTCAGGACCATCTGGGTTTTGTCATGAAGTTGAATGGAAGGTTCATTTCCCAAGTTGTAGCTTGTCTTAACATGGTTAGCAGCATGGAAAAGGGTCACAACTGCTGTCACAGGTATATTCTCCCCATCCTTTGCACACCATTGCCACGCTCAGCTAAAGTAGGTTAACTCCATATCAGCAAGCATGGCTGCAATAAAACAGGACAGTGCTGCACACAAGACATGAATTTGTCTTTAACTATCCTGACAATCCACTGAGGAGCTTTGTTCAGTGAGCTCTGACATGAACTGGATGAAAAATGAGGACTGGTGAGATCAGAATGTGCTTATCCCACAAGCTCTTTGTTCCTTTCTCAGCACAGGCAACAATAGATTTGCAAAGACATACTGCTATTTTGGGAACAGTCGTGAATCAGAGATTGATTTTCTTTTGCTTTTCATGACACTGTTTCATTAGGAATATAGAAAAAGACCACATACCTTGTCTATACTTCAGAAGCAGTTCCCATATCCCTCTCCGAGAATAAGGATCCACCCCAGCTGTGGGCTCATCCAGAATGACAACTTTGGAACCACCAACAAAGGCTAAGGCAACTGAGAGCTTCCTCTGCATGCCACCTGAAAGGCACAACAAGAAAGTGGGGGCCAGGCTGATGCAAAGAGCAGTAGAACAGAAATGAGAGCAACAGAGTGGAAACTGAGCTCTCCAAGAAAAAGCAAAATTGAGCACTGAGAAGACTGAGTGCTGCTACTGTTTCACACCTTCAGGGTCTCACCACCTGCAGGACAAAGAATAATTTATCAGGATAGTTCTCCCCAGCAGAGCTCAATTCTTCTGCAGGAAACCACGTATTACAAGCCCTCTATAAAAGAATCACATGTATCTTAGTATCAGCAGTACCATATTTCTCACTCAGATGCCTAACCATATTTGAGGATCTGGAGCAGGTCTCTAAAAGCTTGAGCTGCAGGAATAGGTACCCAAGAGATTCCCCTCCTGTGGGAGTGTGTCAGAGGCAGCACTGAGGAATTACTTTATACTCTTCAATGTGAAGCCAACCTGTGACAATCTGCTCTCCCTCACCAAAGCCAAATGTGCCTATAGTTGAGTTACAAAGGGGAAAGATGTCAACTAAGTTGAAAATGCCAACATAAAAAATGCACAGTGTTCAGTGTTCAAGAGGGACTTTTTATAAGGGCAGGTCGTGACACGACGAGGGGAAATGGCTTTACACTGGAAGAGGGTAGATTTAGACTAGTTATCAGGAATAAATTCTTTACTGTGAGGGTGGTGAGACACTGGCACAGGTTGCCCAATGAGGTTGTGAATGCCCCCTCCCTGGAAGCATTCAAGGCCAGGCTGGATGGGGCTGTGAGCAACCTGCTCTACAGGGAGGTGTCCCTGCCTATAGCAGGGGGTTGGAACTAGATGACCTTAAAGGTCCCTTCAACCCAAACCATTCTATGAAATAGGGGTCAAGTTACTTGAAGGTTAGGGTCTGAGCCACCTTCACCTAAATCTGTAAAACCCAAACATTCTAGTTAGCATTTGGAGAACATATATCATAGGCAGCTATATTACAGGTACACAGATTCCATGGCATGAGGGGATGCCTGTGTCAAGATGCAAACAAGTATAGAATGCTCAGAAAAAGTGACTGGCTTTTTACAGTATCAGATAGCATAAATAATCTAAGATTGTTAAGTTTACTAACATGTATGATGATTGGGTACTTAACAAATAACTAATTTTTTCAAGTGCCTAGTTGTGTGGTAGCCTGCGTACCTAAATGGAGGATCCAACCAAGATCTGTGATGCAGCCTCTGTCAGGGCCTCCCTGAGAGAGCCTTTCTGAAGCTGAGGGAGCTGCTGAGAAATGTAAAAGCTGATTAACCTACCAGAGAGTTTGTTTGTCCTGGCTTTAAGTTTGTGAGGCAAACCAACGTCCATTGCCATCTGTTCCATTTCCTCTTTTACCTTCTTTTCTGGCAGCCCTTTGAGCCGAGCGTAGAACCAGATGTGTTCTTCCACAGTCAGCCTAGGGAACAAGAGCAAATTCAGTGCACAGATGTGAGCTGGAACTCATCCTTGCATTAGCACTACATGAAGCATATTTGTTTGCTTAGGTAAATATCTTTTAAGGCTGAGTTTGTAGAAAGCAGCTACAGATTGGGTGCGGTCAGTTTGGGCTTGATTTTAGAATGCTGCTATTCAGCACCAGTGCAAATAATACTCCTTTAAAGGGCTCAACCAAGTAACCATAACATCCCCATTGAGCAGGCACTGTGAAACCACTTAGACACATTCAGTGTAGCAGATTTCTTTGAAGAGAGGAGAAAGATGAGAGTGTATGGTCATGTCAATAATTCATAGGCACATATGAACCCGCTAACAATCAGAACACTCTTGTACCTGTCTCACACCACCCTGCTGTCTGTCACTACCCATACCACTAACAATACAGCTGTCTTAGCTCAAATAACAGTAGTGTTTCCTAAGGAACCTGAATTTTCAATAGCACCAGCCCTGCATTTAATGGATGCTACTCACAAGTCAAACAGCACGTTGTGTTGTGGACAGACACCCAAGTTTTGCCTGATGGTGCTGAGCTCCGAGCGGATATCTTTACCCAGGATGAAGGCAGTACCAGAGGTGGGAGGGAACAAGCCAGTCAAGATGGACCTGAAGGACAAAGACAATAGATTCCAGCACTAAGAAGGGGCTGCTATATGTGATAGGATGGATGAGTGAAGAGTGAGTGAAAGCCTTTGGGAGTTCCCGGATCAGGGAAGTAGTCTGAGAGATGCATATTAGTAATGGATGAAAAATTGGCTCCAGTGGTTTTAATGCGGTGATCAAAGCACACCCACATGGTGGTGCTTGAAGGAAATATCTTTTTCTCTAAAAGCTTCCCATCCTTTCAAGCTCAACTCATTTCCTTTCACTGATAAGTCAGAATCACAAATGGGATTACTAAAAAGTGCTGCCAGCAGATGCATTCAGGCACAGCCCCAACCTGAACGACCTCCAGTTTCAGTCCTCTGTATCTGTGCGTCTTATGAAGCAGTTGCACAGCTGGTGGTAAATCAGCAAAGCTCCTCTGAAATCACTGAAGCACCATCAGGGGAGCTCCACTGCACTTGCACAGCAGTTGCATCATATTGACAGGAACAGTAATATTCAGAGATAGTTCCACCATATTAAAATATTACATTAATCTTACATGGTAGTGGTTTTCCCTGCTCCGTTATGGCCCAGAAATGACGTGATCTGCCCTTCATAGAAATTCAGTGTGAGACCATCTACAGCAACTTTCTTGCCATCACGATAAACCTTTACCAGGTTCTGGATGGAGACACCGAGACTGAGATGCATAGGCTCTTCCTCCTTGCAGACTGAAAGGAAAGCAGAGCAAAGGAGAAGGGGATATGATGAGTTTAAATAGCATCATTTAACTGTGTGGGAGTTTTAAGAGACATCACATTCCCCTAAGCGTGCAGAAATCCATGGAGAAATGAGCTATATGAGTAACTGACCACATTTCTTACTCAGTGACAGAAACCTTCCATAGAAATTGCTTGTTAGTTCTTTTTACTTTACCAACTGCAGCAGGAGCACAGGAATCTCCAGTGTCACTATGGTCAGCGGAAACTAGAGGAACTCACAGCTCTGAGGCTAGAGTACCTGCTTGGCTAAGTACCTTGGGTTTCTCTGAACACCTGATCTCAAACTGAGAACAAACGGATAACCGATTTTCACCTTAGCCAGGCTAGTACTGCTGTCCTTGAACTCTCCTTCCAAAGCAGGAGACCTCAGCACTTCACTGCAGCTTTCTCCAAGTCCAGTGCTTACCTTCTGAGGGCCCCTTCTGGTCAGGATGAAGGTGTTGCCTGTCCTGGGATTCTTCTCCAAACCAATAGGATTTTGTGAAAGGAAAGTACCAGGGTCTGGGAATCCCATACTGGCCTAAAGAGAGAAAAGCATTACGTGAGCCCAACTGCAGCAGATCATTTTTTCATTTTAGCTTTCACGACAAGAAGGGAAGTATTCCACCCTCTGCAAGCCTCCAGATTAGGCAGGGCTAAGAAGATCTTTACTGCCAGCCTTTGGGGTAAAAGTAATCTCTTTTCCGGAATTTTCATTTTAGGGTTAGAGGTTCTATGCTAGAATTAGCACATGTGGTGCTAATACCATCAATGCCCTTCCTCTAGCAGTGCCTGTAGAATTAGCAGCTCATAGAAATGAAGAGCTAAAATGCACCAAACTTCCCGGGGCTAGCTTAGCCATCACCACAATAGGGCATATCTCTGTGCTGGGCAACAGTCACTGCTACAAGCTGCCACAACAGTTCTGTGCTGGTGGTATGGGATTTTCCTCCATGACCTTTCTGCAGCTCTGCTTAAAAAGGCATCTGTTTTGCCCCTTGTCAAAGGCGTGGGACATGAAAGTGTGAAGCTTTGACCCTTCCCTGAAGCAAATCTCACCTGGGAAGACAGACTCAATGTACCAGGTCATGACTCCATACAGGAATGTGTCGAACAACATCATCGCAGCAGATGTGGTGATGCTAAAGCCATCTTCTTCTAGTGGGCTCTCAAAGAAGTTGTCCCACTGAACCCCAACTCCCTGCTCTTCAAACAGTGCAAAGTACTCGCAACCAAAGCCAAAGGCTACTGGAGACAACAGGCTCTGCAAATGAGAGGCATGAACACACATGTTTTTACAACTACTCAATAACTGGGTACCTCATCTCTAGTGCAGGACTCAAGGAAACAGTCGAGAGGCCCTAGAAGAAAAGTCTGAAGTCTAAGAATTATGACTAGATTTACAGAGAGGGACTGGGAAACTACTTTTGTTCCATTCAAGTAAGAAAAGCCTGAAACTTCTGCTGGATCACTCCCTAGAAATCAGTTTGTTTTCCTGTTTCTTCCATTATGCTTGGACTTTCATGCAAGGGAAGACACCACTAGGTCACCATCTCCAAGCAGGTAAGAAGCGCTGTGGAGAAGAAAGTCACATGACTCCTGCAACCTTGCATATCCAGTGCTATAGCACCACAGCATACAGAGAGATCAAGGGAACTTAATGCAGCTGAATTACTTTTCTACCGAAGTCAGCAAAATCCTCCCTGTTCTATCAGCCTCTTTACCAACCCCAGCTCTGGTAAACTCTTACACTGAAAATCACCCTCCCATTTCCCCCTACCCACTAATTAATAGTGTCCAACTACAGAGCGATTCAGTGCCACAGAGGCGGAGGCCCAGTGCCCTGGACAGTTTCCTTGAGACTCACCGCAAAGATCTTGAGTGAGAAGCTGACATAGTCCTGCCAGGCAACACACAGCACGTAGGGTAAGTATAGTGTGAAATACACAATGCCTCCACAGGCAGCTGCCAGGTTGGCCCTGGAGAACACGGTGCTGATGAGAAAGCACTGCAGGATGGTCACAATGCCGAAGATTGAGAGGAAAACAAACACCACACTAGGGTCACTGTAAGGCAGCAGATTCCCCATCTGGAAGAGAACAACAGGTACATCAGGCTTTGAAAGGGCTCTTTGAAATGGCTCTAGTACAAGGAGGCCCACAGCACTGCTTACTAAGGGGATTCTGGACTTGCTGCAATTTGTACAACAGTTGCTGACCAGCCAGCACCCACCACCTCCTCCCCACTGTGCCAGTAGAGGCCACTGTGCATCAGTGCTCTGGATTCTGCTGTCAGGGACCAAACTGCTGAGCTCACCTTGAGGATCAGCACCAGCAGACCTGCACTCATGAGGAGAGGGATGAGGCTGCTAATGAACCAGCTTAGCCAAAGGATGCCATTGTCAAGGCCCATAATCCTCATTGTTTCCTTTAGCCGGGCTTCTTTCTCATACACAATGCCCTTAATTATCACAGCCACTGAGTAGATCCAGGCTAGAGTCATGAAGAGAGGCATAGAACGGCTCATGACACGCAGAAATCTGAGAACAAGAAGGAAAGGGGACAGAACAAAGTGAGAAATATCAATGTGACTGTGGGTACCACTCAAGAGCTAGAGAAGTACAGTGATTGCTAAGGCTTCACTGCACAAAGCAGCCTAAGTGCACGCAGAGTATGACACAGCATCAGTGTCTCACCACAAAGTGAGGCAGATGGGTCTACAGTACAACACCAGCCCTGAGTAGGAGACAGCTGTAGTTCCAGCTCCCTTGAAGAGCAGGTACAAAGAGCTGTTTTTCCTGAGGACTATTCTCAACTGTTTCCATAAATGATAACATATCTTAAACCCTTCGCGCGCCATACAGGAGCCCTAATTCAGGGATGAGGGAAGATGAGATCTGCTCCCACAGTGATAATAGGGACACAGTAAGTCATGCCTGAAGAGTGACTAAAGCCCATTCCTCCCAACCCTGAATGCTCCTGGAGGCTTCTGAAGCAGTCTGTACACATACATGTCATCCACGTAACATGGATAAGGCATCTGCTGCACATAAACTCCTGTCTTCTTTTCTGTGCCTGTTTGCACCCTGATGATGGCCTGTTCTACCACGTCCTGCAGGTAGGTAAAACCTCCCCACACATAGCGCATGTCCTCAAAGGGGTCAGCACGGGGACCAGGATCCCAGTACCTGTCAAGGGAAAAAGATGTTTCAGTCAGAAATCCTCAAAACCTGTAAGAAATCCTTCACAAGGCAGCTTGTCATGTCTCACCCATCCTTGATCTTGTTGGTCCTTTCCACATTGTCAATGTCCATGCGTATTTTGTATTTCACATGCTGAGGGAGCTCTGTGCTGTTAGGAGCTATTTCTGTGAAGACAACACCAGCCCAGAACCTCCTTTCATCCAGAAGCTCCAATGACTTATTTATAAGACGGACTTCTGTAGCCACAGGCTCCAGTTTGTCCAAGTTGACACACTAGAGAGGGACAGATTTGGAAGTGTTTATGGGATCAGGTTAAACCAGAACATACTGTTAAGTTTAGGAGAGTCAAAAAAGGAGAACTCTGTAATACTAACACCACATCCGAGGAAAGGTTGCAGTGCTGGACTACTTTGCAACGGCTCACACTAGCCCAGCAAGTTGCTAGAGATACAGTTTTATCCTGCTTACTGGTCACTCACCAGGCAAGCAAGCGTCACTGACGTATAACCCAAAGGTATTTTCTGGACAAGCAGTTAGGAAGCACTGTAGTGGCAGCTATAGGATCCAAACCAAGCATCCGTTTTAATAGATAAAGTCTTATTTTCCTCTGATAACAATAAGCAAAGTGCAATTCAAAGCCTCTAAAAAGTCATCAGAGAGACTCCCAAAGCCTTTGGATCAGGCCTCCAGCAGGCCAAGACCTGTTTCTGTTTGCACTCATCTGCCAAGGTGACTGAGTAACAAGCAGGTAAGATGCATTATTTGCTACATCTCCCCCATCTTAAAGCAGTTGCTAGCTCCAGTGTGGGCCCCAGCTAAAGCCCCAAGCAGAAATATGAGCTGCTACATGGCCAGAACATGCAGCCACTTTCAGTTGCCCAGTAACAACAGAGTGAAAAACCACATGCCAAAGCAAGAGCTTCAAGAAAAACGCCTAAAGTTAGGTTCTCACAGCTATATTAAGATACCCAAATAAATGGTATTTTCTAACACACTGTGCACTCAGCCCCACCAAGCCTGGTAATTTTCAGAACAGGAACTGAAGAACACTGACCTTCCCTTCCCTGCAGCCACCCTTCCCAGTGAGCAGAATCCCAGCTGCAGCCATCCCCAGCTCCCTGGGGATGCACAACCTTATGTCCCCGGGATATAGCACAACCTTACCTCCATGAAGCGGGAGATGGTCTGAATAGCCCTATCTGTCTCATTGAAGGCATCCACCCAGGTGTACACCATTCCATTATCTGTCTCAAACTCTTCTGGATGTTTTGACAGGAAATGGGCAACATCCTCCACTGTCCAGTTGGAAGCCGGCAAGTGCAGGTCCCAGAGAGCCTTGCTTTTCAGCAGCGTCTGTAGTTATTTTTGTCAAAGAAGAAATAGTTATCTTGAGAATTACTGTTGGATCTCCCATCTTGTCATGAAAATGACTATTATTGTCTTTTGAAAAAGCACAGGAAGCACTGACGTTAAACTGGAGGTTCCCCAGCAGCCAGGTTGTCTAATTTTTGCTGTCTGCTACCCAAAGCTGTCTCCTTTGTCTCCCTGCACTGCTACTCATGCCCTTTTTAAAATAGTGTGAGTCTATTTCTCCACACTGAGAAGCTCAGACTCCGGGAGCTAACAGCTCTGGGCACCTCTTGGTCTTCCATGCCACAAACAAGCTGTCGGGCATGCTTTGCAGCCTGGCTTGCTGTCTCTATGTCCTGCCTCCTCTTTTCCATGGAGAGGACAGCAGAGAGCTATGCACATCCCTGTGCCCTGGGAAAACACAGCAACTGCCTCCCAGGCCCTGCTCTGCCCTAGATGGCAGCCGTGTCCCGGGCTCCTCAGGAAGGAGAGAGCTAAGAAGACAGAAAAACCCTATCCATGCCTTCCCCACTTCTCACATGCCAGCGGGTTTTGCACCGGCAAGATACAGAGAAAGAAGAAACGTCTTCACAGACACATTTGGCTGACCAGCAGTTGCCAAGCTCTGCTGGCCTCTTTGAGAAAGTCTTTGCTCCCCACTGGGATGGAGATGGGTAAGGCACAGATGGGCTGAGTCCTTCAGCTGTTAAACAGAAATACCAGCACTGAAGGCCAGGAGGCTTTCTTATGCACTTTTCTGTTGTGCCACTGACACCAGCTGAAACAGCCTCGGACAGCAATGATGACCTGCCTCTCTGCTCTCCTCCTGTGGATAGTGATGTTTTCACCTGGTTTAGTTCCCAGCTTCCAGAGGATGAGCTGTGGCCCCACTACATGTATGTGCAACACGCTGTAGGCCAAGCTGCAGCATGTGGCACTAAAGCAGAACTGAGACCCATCAGCAGCAATGTAACAGCAGGTAAGAAGGTAGCATTAACTGCAAGGAATACAGCTGAACTGAAGGAGAGAAAAAAAGCCAGGACAAAACAGAAAACTAAAAACTGTAACCAATACAAACAGGAAATTGAATTTTTGCCAGAACAAAGAACAAATTGGAGAGGTGAGGAGCTTCCCCATGTGCAGCTGTTAGTAACAAGCCAGAAGGCACTAGGTCACATGGTTACAAAAACAGAATCACAAACTGGGAAAACAGATCAGGCCAAGCTGACAGAGGAGAGCACACGAAGAGGAAATCTGAACAAACAGGGATCAGCCGCACGGGCTCCCCTCTTTGCACTCATCTCTGGAGACTGGCCCACCCTATTCTGACTTGCAGCAAGGGCACCACGCTTGCAGGCAAGAGGCTCAGCCTCATCATCCCTGCAGCAGCAACAAAAAATGAACGTTAGCTCAGGGCAGGGGGCACATCTCGTCCTCCCTGGAGTTAGCAGCAGCATCAGGCTACAAGTGCCTGAGATCAGTGAAAAAAGTACTTTCCTCTACTTCTGCAGAATGAAATATACCCAACAGTTTCCACAGTCCAGAAAGCTGGGAGGTGACAATCACCCAGCAGCACACCAGCCTCAGAGTCTTGCAAACAGCAGAAGAGAGCAGCCTCAAACAGTCTGCTGTATGTTTTAGCCTATCCATGTATAAGCGACCCATGCTGCACCTACAAACCTTGCAAGATTCTGCCTGGGTCATGCATAGGTGTTCACAACAAAGTACTGCTGCATTCATCAACTGCAGCAGCTGACTGCAAAGGGACCCCTGCCACTGTAACAACAAGCAAAAATACAGAATCAGTAAAGTCTGGACTCATTTGAAAAAAGAAAAAGAAAAAAAAAAAAAACAACCAAGCAGGAACATTCACTTACAGGACACAATTGCAAACCAATAACTGAATCCTGACTCTGTCAGCATGTCCTGCAGCAAATAGTTTGGGTCTGATTCTCTCTCATCTGAGATCTCTCTCTGATACCAGCATCTACAGAACTAACTTTCATAAAACTAGCAGAGGCACAGAAATAAGGAAAACGATGTCACTGTTTTCTCTAGTATGTCCCATTTGTAGGGAAGTGTAACGAGACAGATCAGAGACTATTCTGCACATCATGATTGGGATAAACTAAGAAAGAACTTCAAGGCTTACGACCCAGGGAGAGATACCTGTGTAGCACCCACCCAGCACAGAAGTGCAGACTCACTCCTCAGAATTACAACTGAGGGAAGCAGTGTGAACTAAGCTTCTTGTACTTTTAACAAGTAATGCATGTCTTACACCAGGCACAATGCTCTGGGGACCCAACAGGCTAGCAGAAAGCATGTCAAACCCAAACAGGACTCCAAACCCCTTGCTCATGATCTTGTAAGCATAGCATATTATGCAGTGATAAGCCACAGGATGATGTTTCCTCTTCTCCTGTGACATCCAACTATTACTAACTTAAGTGTACCATGCTAACCCAAAAGAAGTTTTCACAAGGTTTGTGCCACATGATCACCTGGCATCTAGGCTCAGTTCTAGAACAATAACCATTCAAATCTTATTGCACCCAAGTAGAGCCTGAGGCCACACGACACTTTCCAAGGTCTGATCTAGGCGTACAGTAGCTTGCTTTGTTGCTATCATGAAAGCAGCTGCTCTAGAGAGCAGTTTTTACAGAGGAGCGCACAGCACTGGCAGCTGAATGTGTCACCAGCTCCACAGGTCCGCAGTTTACAAAAATACCATCAGCCAGATATTTATAGAGCATCAGGGCAACAGTGTGGAAGAAACAACACATTTCTCCACAGAGGTAGATTAGAAACAGCTGTTAAACATGCTCTGCTCCTGACTGCAGAAAGTTGTTAAACAAAGGAGTGCTTAGCACAATGCAAGACTGGTACAGTCACAACTTGTTTCAAAAAGAGGATCACGTGCATACTATTTATCTGCCCACATCAACACAGAAGCATTATCTAAGATAAATATTTCATCACTGACTGCAGAAAATGATGGTTATGGTTCTGGTAAGAACAACATGCTTACCCGAATCAGATCCATTTCCTGACTACTTTCCATAAATGTCCAGATCTTCGGGCTTATCTCCTCCCACATCCCCCCGAGGTCACGAAACACTCCCAGCTCCTGGAATGTCCTGTTCACCTGATGGCAAAGAAGAGAGGAAGGTTATTTTCAAAATATGGCTCAGATCCACTGTGGGCTGAGAGGGTGCGCTGGCCTGTCAAG
Organism: Numida meleagris; assembly: GCF_002078875.1. NCBI lineage: Eukaryota > Metazoa > Chordata > Aves > Galliformes > Numididae > Numida > Numida meleagris. The sequence goes on from NC_034438.1 coordinate 54,286,954, forward strand.
AGAAGTACTGAGTGTTGCTTATACTCAAACAGCAATTCAGCTTCAGCAAGGATGGGAGTAAGAAAAGTTGCATGCACATGGAAGGAAAAACACAAGAGGGAGTGGCACAAGAGGGAGTGCCTGTGGCTGAGTAGAGCTTGGTGGAGAATGAGGAAGGACACACAGAGGAAGCCCCTTCCCATTTGACAGAAAAGCTTGCTGAGGAAGTTTGGGGAATTAGAGAGAACATTAGTGAAGCCACAAACAGAAATGATTAAGGATCAGCTGACAAGCGGGCAGTGGAAGTGTAGACACCTGATGGCTTATCAAGGTCTTTCCCAGTCTCAAATCCCACATTAGAGTTGCAAAGCCTGTGGGTAATCAAAAAGAACCACCAGAAATGTTTCCAGCAAGATTTAGAAACAGAGTTCAGCCTGGCCTTTTTCCCTTGAGCCTTTGGCAGCAAGTGCATGGGAGGCCAGAGACTAGGGACACTGTGCTTTGTGGACAATCCTTTCTAGGCTTGCATTTGGGCTCAATTTAACACAGAGCAGCTTAGCTGTACAGTCAGAGCACATACCTCACACTACATATCAGAGGACAGTTAGAGTTACCTCAGCCATGATCTTCCTTATGGCTGGTGTGTCTGGAGTGTACAAGACCTTCCCAATCAGCAAAGGCTTCAAAGCCCTCCAAATAATTCGGGAAAGTGGGCTGGATTCCAGGTTCTTCATCAGCTCATTGCAGTAGGGTGCTGAGGAGAAGAGGAAGGGGTGAGCAGCTGAGAAGCACTGTGACAACTGCAGGAGGCACATGCCCCACTTGTGTGCACTTTAAAGATGGTCAGAGCTGACAGCAGAACAGTTGTCTTAAAACAAAAAACTTCCTCTGCTGCAAAGCTCCACAAAACGCGCTTTTCAGCCTTAGCCTTCACAGTTTGCTCAGCAAGTGCAGAGAATCTGCACAGTCTCTACCAGTAACAGGCAAACTCATTTGCACAGCTTAAAAAATCCACTGCATGACACAGGCAAAATCTGCATATAAAAACGACACATTTTCAAAGGCTGCATGTGACCGTGGATCCATTTTATGGGAAGTGTTCACGTAGCCTTCCAGAATTCTACACAAGGCCCTTGAGAATCCCTTGCATCTTGATACCCTCCCTGCCCTTCAGAGTACATGCAGGAAGCAACAGCTGGCCGCTCAGACAACATGTACATACTCTTATGAAACAGTAGGGTATGCTGACCCTCAGGATCACTTGCTTTCATCAGTGCAAGTTTGGAAAACAGCAGTCATTGCAGCCATGGAGTAGATGGGACATTACGCCATGACAGGGTTACACTTACTTGTGGAGTTATCATAGAAATTAGTTACATCATCTTCAGTGCTGTTGCCTCCAAACAGCGCTTTGTAATTGTTGTCCTCATACCAGTTGAGGGATTTAATCTTGAGCCCTCCACCTTCAGGATGGCCACACACAATACGTGACACAGCCTGGTAGATCTGTGTAGAGGAGTTTGAGGCATTCACATTGGTCAGGAACATCACTTCTTGCCTCATGTCGCTCCAGCTCTTCATGCTCAGCAGCTGGAGGAGAAAGGGGGAGAAGAATGGAAATGGGGATTGCAACAGGATTACTGAAGGGAAAAGATCCTGCCATTCTCCTTCAAATCACCCATTGTTTTTGAATCTCACTGGATGCAGTACTAAAAATGAGAGATCAGGGAAAGCATGTTTCCCTCCATCACAGGGGGAAAACATAGTCTCTTGTGTACATATATAAAGATTATGCCCTTGTCAAACTCTTTATTTTAAGTTTTCTCATGCAATTTTGTGTGTGATTCCTGCTCTCCCTGAGCTCTCACATGGAAGTCACTTCTTTGGCTGCACAACAGCTCACACTCTAGCAGAGTCCTCTCACTCCAGGGTTGAGTGAGGCAGAAAAGGGAATAAGGCAGTAACATGGAGCAAGCGCAGCTCAGCAGACCCAGCCTTATTGAGCTGCAGGCCCTGGAGTGCTGGCGGCATCACCTGGCACAATTCCACCGAGGTCAGCAAGCCTCCCCCGATTTACGCCAGGCAGAAAGTTTGACCTCCTAGGTCAGTAATGCTGCCCCTGCCTCAGCACCTCCCTCACCTTTGTCAACAGCATTCCCAGAAAGCCCCTGAAAACAAGCCCAGTTGCAGCCTCAGATCCAACTGCAGTGTAAGTCTTTTCTCCACACCATATGCAGCCAACCACAGTGAGAAGCCTTCTCTTGTCCTGTTTGCATGACACCTGGCACAGCGATGAAACACTCATGGCTAGCTGGGAAGATGTGCACTTTGGGACTCATTTATCTGGTACAGCAACAACCTGCAGAAGCTGTCATGAACAAAAGCACCACGTACTTGGCTTCAGACACTGTATTAACATCTTCATACTCAGGGATATGTCCTGGCTCACCGCAAGTAGAAAAACAATGCAAGTCCACAAACACTGTTTTCATGCTACACTGAACCTCTATTCTCAGACTGGCTGGGGATGTGAGAAAACAGAGGTATGCTCATACACACTCAAAGTCTGTTTAGCTCAGTATCTCTGTGATGGTGACAGCAAGCAGATGTTAGGAAATAGGCAGAGCAGAGAACAGATACTTCCCTAGCCAGATTCCACTATTTTCAGCTCAGAGAACTTCTATTTGCTAACACACAATGAATGTCTTCCATGGTAAACATGAACATTTGCAAACATTTAGCATCTAGCACATCACTGGAAAGAACCTCCTCTCCCTCTCCTATACTTGGCTGTTCTTAGCTTCATTCAATGCCATATGTTTTGCACCAGCAGAGAGAGAGAATATTCATACTCTCTTCTTCTATGGGCCACTCAATTCTATACACCGCTGTCATGTCCCCAACTCATCCCTTTCACAGGCTGGTGAGTACCAGCATACTCCTTGTTCCTTATGTTAAAGTCGTTCCACTTCTACATGTCTCCACTGTCCTCCTCTGAACTTTTTCCAGTTGTGCTACTGCTTTCTGGAAACAAAGAACCTAAACCAGCACTCCATATTGAACAGAAGGGCAAACCATGCATTCACATGGTGTTGTGGTAACATCTTCCACAGGTGGTTCTCTATCCTTATCTAAATCTTTTCCAGCATTTGATCTGATTTCTTGACTGCTACCGAATATCAGGTGACATGTACTGTGATGCTCTTGCTGTGCTGCCCAGAATAGCGACATGCACTAATAAGGGCAGGGAGAGCTGCTGAGACACCTATTCGCAATTACTCTTCAGATGCATCTTGGAAACAATTTCTGATGTCCCAACTGCTCTGTTTTCAGAGTCACTCGAAGCCCTGTTGCCAATTTTGCTCACCTTGTCTTGGTTTGGACACCTTTGTTTAAATAAAATGCAGATATTCAACATCTAGGGACAGTTGGCAAAGCCAGCTAATGACAACCCAGAAAGCAATGGTGTCTTGTAGCTCAATCCCACTCCACTCAAGGTAAGCACAGCCAGTGCTTCTGGCCTTACACTGTAGGTAAGCCTGACCCTTTGTGTTCATCTGCAGTACTGCGCATGTTTTGTATGTGCCAACATCTGGACAAAAAATCTTGATGCTAAACAAAAGCTATTTTGCGTCACGTACACAAGGAGTCTCTATTTCTAGCTGCCCCCAAACACATGACATATGGATACGATGGAAGACAGCTGTGAGAACAGCTAAAACCTGGGGAGTCGGAGCTTGTATCCAGACTTGCTTCAAGTGTCCTTTCCTCTCCTCATTATTCCCTTCTACCTTTGTCTGCACCCTGGTGCCAATCAGCTTGGCTCCACAGGTTCAGGGTGACTGTCAGGATGCTAATGTCAAGGACACGACTGACAAAAACCTAAGCCAACAGCTGCTGTTTGTAAAATATGCTCATGTGGATTTTGGATTTGATGTTTTCTAACCTAAAAGGCCAAGGCCACGCTTCAGGTGTGACACTTCGAGTCTCCAATTCCAAGGGTCACCTTGGGGAGTTTTTTTGTATTTTAGGCAGAGCAGCCGATTTTTTCCTTAGTAAAAAGCCAACGCCTTTAGCTAAAGTGCTATCAGCTCCTTAGGATAAGTAAAGTACAAAAATAGAAAGCACAGCTAATTGCCACAAACATACTGAGTATTAACTATCTGGCAGAGGGATTGCATTAATGAAAGTATTTTCATGTGTAATTTTAAAAACAAAGTCTGAGCAAGCAGCTTTGTTTCATCTTTGGCACCAGCAATCTCATACTAGATGAGAGATCAGATCTTAAAATTACACATAAAAATACTTTCATATTTCATATATTTCAATACTTTCAGAGCTGGTCTATTCATGCCACTAGAAGCATTACTGAACTACCTCTCCCAGCATCAGACCTGACTGGGTGTTTCTTCACAGTTGCCCTTGCTCTCGGAGTTTAATCTGCTCTTCTGGGTTGATTGAAGAAGCACAGGGACAGAGATCCAACCAATCCCCACACAAAGAGACAAACATTTTCTTCAGACCTTTCTCTAATTAAAATTCCTTGCTAGAAAGGCTTCTAGACGTGGCACAAACAATAGCTCCCTCCCCTCCCTCAAGCTGCTGCCCCGTGAAACAAGTGAGTGAGTCCCTCCCTTTCACACAGAAATCAGCCTGCCAGACAATAAGGAGTAACTTTCGGTCAAGCCATCTGGAGCAGCTCATGCTGCACGCAAAGGAAAATGATGCCTTTGTTTGCACAGTAACAGGGCAGAATAAAAGGTAGTCCTACCCAAAACAGCTGCCAAGCAAAAGGCATGCTACCCTAGGACATTTTCAGCCACATCAGCAAACTGAGTATCACATGGTTTCAATTATTTTTATCCCAGGCAAAAAAAAAAAAAAAAAAAAAAGCAAAAAACAAGGCAAGCTTAAATGACGTAACGGGAAACAGCTGTAACCAAACTCTTAAGGGCAGCCTCCCCCGCCAGCTAGCAGCAAGAGCTCTGCCATGGTCTTAACTGAAGCTGGTCCTGGAATCACCTTAATTTCTCTGTAGCTGAGAGCCAGCGGCAGGTTCTGGGCTGGCGTGGGATGCATGCCAGGGGCTGTTGGCAGGCATGGTGCTGGCTCCGCAGCCAGTCCTCCGTGGGAGGGCCGCACACTAACCCTGAGTGACCTGCTCCTCCGTGTGAGCCTGGGGTTACTGCCGTTCACTGCGTGCTGCTCGCTCGACGCAGGCTGGAAGGCTTGCGGAGGGGAGGAGGAGGCATGGTTCGGTTTAGATAGTTGCGATTTCTGCTAGAAGGAAAAAATGTTTTTGCCTAGTAGCAGTGTTTCAGCCTCAAAGTCAGAGCCAACCAAAAGCAACCAAGATATGCTTCTGGCTCAGAAGATAAAAAATGGTTTTGGACTTCTGACTCACACTAGGCACGCAGGGCTTTTTTCTTAATCCATCATTTCACCTGCAAAAACAAATACTCACAGTCTCTATAATGCCACTGTGCCTCTGCAAACCTCTATGTTTCGGTGGAGCCCTTCTCTGCCAGTGTTGAGATGCCACTGCATTGGGTGCCCCACAAATCAGATCAGAACACAACCTCTGCCCCCAAATACTAGTTCTCCGAAGACAATTGGCAAAGAGCACCCTGTAGCTGCTAAACTGTATACATCACATCTTCCCCACACCATATTCTCGCAAAACCCAGAGAAAACCCCTGGCATGGCTGGTAACTAACTGAAAAAACTAGAAAGGAGACAAACCTCTCTCTGCAGTTTTGCAAGGCACTATTAGTCAGCTGATACATTGCAAAGGCAACTACTCAGAAAGTAAGTCCCACAGAAAACTTAATTCATGCACCTCCTGGGAGGACCCAATCTACAGCCATACACCTGAGAAACTCCTATGGTGTCTGTAATTTGAAGTACTGTGCACTGAGGAGTAGCATAGGGATGTTACTTCTACTGATACAGAGAGTTTCATTGTAGGATGATGAGCGAGTTTCAAAAACAGCAAGGGATTTGACTCCAAGTTGCACCAAGGAGAATTGCACTCCTTGTACTTGACAACAGATTAGGACATCCACCACACCAAGGTATGCTTCTGACACAAAGAAGCTACTTACCTCCTTGACAAGCTTTCCCAGGCTGTCCCTCAAAGCCTCCACAGTTTCTGAGAGATCCCGCAAGGAGGAATTAAAAAAAAATTGTCTCTGCAAGAAGAGAGAAAAAGAAACTGGAAGTCACTACCAGGCACCAATAAGGAAATTGAATCACTGTAAACAGCCTTGTTAAGAAAGGCAGTAAGGACTGTTTACAAGGCAAAGTGATTGATGGGGAAAACAGAGTTGGCTTTCTGTGTAGCCTCGAGATTAAGCTGTCACAGGCTTCAGTGCTCCATAATGCAACAGAGACACCTGTTTGCCATGATAACCATAACCATCCCAGTAACATGCTACATGCATGTATGCATGCTTACAGCACAAAGAATGGCTTGTATTCCAGGTCAGAGAACAAGGACAGCCTGTAGGACAATATGCCAACAGATCTGAAATCCTGCTAATCACTGCTAGGAAGGGGAAACCAAGTATATACAAGGGAGGGAAATACCAATTGGTAGACAAGGATTTCAGCAGGACTCCACAGCTCAGAAATCTTGCCACACAGTACATCTCACCTTCAGATTGACATTCATCACCTAAAATCTCCCATCAAGCCTTGACATTTTCAGACTAAATCAAGGACGTGTTTTAAAAGAATCACGTTCCATCAAGTAACTGCTACACCACCAAAAGAGAAATAGTGATAGCTTTCTAGAGATGGATAGCACAACTTTCTGGAAACTGCACTGCTCCAGGATTTCCTTGCCTTAGGGGACCCACTGAAGACAGCTCTTTCTTTACAGTTGCTCTCCATGTAACTGATGCGCCTGGGTTTTACTTTTGTTCCTTCTATTATATTTCTGCATGTGTTAAAGCACTGCTATGTATGTGAAACATTTCATGCAAGAGAAGCATCAAGACCCTCTAGCCTAAAAACGTGGACGCAATCCTTTTTTCAGAGGAATGAGGATTAAAATCCTTTCCTAAGATTTCTCATTCATAACCACGTTACAGCATTTGAAAGCATGTTAAAGTTAGAGCATTGTGACACACAGAGGAACACTCGAGACCCTTGATTTTAGCAGAGATCTTTTGGGCTGAAGCCCTTTATTTTCTTATCTTCCCCAGGGCAATCTCTGGAAGCAAAGTCTGGAGACTTTCACATGTTGTAGCTAATATGCTGAAGGGTAGTATGAGCTGGTAAGTGTCAGCTGGTGTAAATGGGCACTGTTTCACTGATCTGCTGCCGATGTATTTATACCTAGCTAACGTTATTGACTGCTCAGTTCATGCTTGCTCCAAAGGCAGCTGTAAATTCAGGGAAGCTCTCAGTAACTTCTACTGAACACAGGCATTAAGGTTCAGATAAACCATAACACATCTCAGCCAGAAGAAAAGTAGTTCAAATTCTCGCAGGCTAAGACCTTCAACATTTTTTTTAAAGGAATCAAGATTTTTTAAAGGAACAAAGCAAATATCAATGCTATGTAGCTACATTACCACTTCAGCAATGAGATGAGGGAGAACGTCCTAGATTAATGCAGTAGACAAGCCCGGTCAGCTCCATACACCTCATCTAGGTCTGCAAGGAATTTGTGCTTTTTAATGTATTCAAAAATGATTCAGGGATAGGGCGGATGTGGAAGAGTTTTCTGATGATACTAACTGGTTCAGAATAGTGAAAGTCAAAAGCCAATTGCAAAGGATTAGTGAAAGTCCTCATGCTGACATACTGTTAAAAAATGCCAGATAAAATTCAGTGCTGCAAAGTAAAGTACATAGGGAGGAGACAGTTGTACCCTGAGATATCCCCGGATGGCTCTGAACTATCTACTGTCACTCAAAAAAAGAGATCTTAAAATTAGAATGAGATCTTAAAAATAGAATGATAAGACAGGTCAACATCAATATAAATCCACAGCTCATTCCTATTTCTCAGGAACTATGCGCCATTTTGGATCCTCCACCTCTAGAAGACTACAAGTACAGAAAAGGACTACAATCACAATTAAGATATGAATGGCTACTGAAGGAAGAACAACAGTCCACAGTTCTTCCAATAGAAACTGTAATGACAAATAGAGGATATAACAGAGGTCTGCAGAATTACAAGTGGGATGGAGAATTTTAATTAGGGATGACTGCTCACTGTGCTTCATCATACAAGAATAGAGGACTTCCATTCTTAAGATCAGTTTAAAACAAACCAAAGGAACTACTTAATAGACAACCCAGCCAAAATGGAGAAATTATGTAGATGTTATGCAATGCTGAAGACAGAAGTTAGCATGGTTTTGAAAAAGGCTAAGAAAACTTCATGAAGGAAAAAAGCTTACCAAAATCTACTGAATACTGAGATTCTAGTAGTAGTTGAGGAAGTAGGACTGCTGGAGTAGCATTCAAGGGAAACAGAGCTGAACAGAAATTTAGTCTGATCCAGTATGCAAGATTCATACGAATTACGACACTCAAGGAGTTTTTAAACCTGACCCTGAAATGTCATGAGTTTCCCCAGTAAATAACTTTTTGTATTGGCTCTCAGTAGTTCATCACATTCAAAAGTGCCCTCTAAATTCAGTACTTCTAAAGTAAGATGGCTCCCACAGTGACTGCATGTTTACTAGGTGCTTGTACAAGAACAGTGTGGGGATAATGACTTGTTTTCCAATGAAATGCAGGAAAACATCACCTGTCTTCTCATGTACATGGCGGAAAGAAAATTCTTACAGGTTTTGAACAGAGCTGCCCTGTACAATTACTGTGCTAGCGGCTGCTAACTCTTGCCTTCATCTAGACTTGTCCTTTAGGGCACGCAAATCTCTTAGTACTCTGGAGTTACACATCGCATTGACTGCACTTTGTGCTTGCATGTGTGCACTTACAGGACTCAAATTAGGGAAATACTTCAGCTAACTAGAGTTGATTGCACAGTCAAGAGGAGCCTTGAACATACACACCTGTCCTCTCCTGCTCGAAGGGATACACAACCATTTAACATGCAGGAGAATACATCTGTATTCAAAGTGCCAGAAAGTTATAACATAATCCAGTTATTTGTTGCATAATAACACCCAAATGCCTCTGTTCAACACCACCACTCCACTGTGTTTGCTTCGAAATAGCTATCACAATTTTATGCTGATCTTAGCGGAAACTTAACACAGAACTTTGCAGAAAAATCACATGCTTTATGTTTCTGCTTTTGTTTCCTGGGAGTGGAAGTCCAAATGTACAGCTGCTTGAAATCATGATGTCATTGTGCTTGACTGAAAACACTCAAAAAAGCAAGGAAAGCCACAAGCTCAACTGCAGCATGTATTTACATTTTCTAAAGCCATTTTCTCAACTGAAATGCATTTATTATTCAATGCTTAGTTCATGCTAACCATATGACAAAATACCAACTGCAGGGAAAAGAACAACTGGATTTTCATGTGCTCACCCACGCTCCATCAAGGACCACTATGGTACACAAGCCACAGTGTATTTATGGCTTTTTTATAATATAAACCCTCACCACTGGAAGTGAACATAGTGAAGCCCTTCTTGAGAAGCACTGTGCAGACAAAATCCCATAGGAGCAGTTTCAATTGTCTCTGCCATTTAACTTCCTCCCCTGAAGTTGTTCACAAAACTGGAGAGGCTTGAAAAGGTAAAAGCTGTTGCACAGGCATGTAATTTTATGCTCTAAGACCCCTCTCCCACCACACCACCAGTCTGTTGGAATATCTCTGACTTATTGACACTGCTCTTGATAATCAGGGGTGCCTGTAACCTTCCCCAAATTGCACAGTTCTTCCACAGGATAACTTGTTGGTTTAGCACAGACAGAAAGTTGAAAGGAAAAATTGTGTACATGGCATTAAATGTTCTATTTTGCTGTTTTTCTCCAAATAGCTTACCTTGACTCACTTCATTTTCACTGAGTACCTCCAGTGAAAGACTAACCTCAAGAAGACAAGCTTGCAGTCGGCCTTTATAAAATGTCCTAAGGCCTACAGTTCTTACGGTTGGGCACAAGGGCTTCATGGATGAAAACAGACACATGGGTCTGGGAAAATGGAATTTAACTTTTATAAACATGTATTGCTTCTAGTGGAGTGAATACTCCATCTAGAAGGAAAGTGGATCCTCTGCCATGAGGATCTGTGATCACTTGCAGATTTTCTGTGTTTCCACCAAAACAGCCCAACCCAAATAGGTCCTTGTGTGACAGAGAAAAAGGAGGCATACCTGAACCTCCAAGCCTCTGCCGTCTTGGCTCTGTATACTCACCCAAGAGAGCAGGCTAAATAAAAGTCACACAGAGGATGAACTGTACATGAAGGTTTCTAGCTTTGCAATTTTAATTGGAAGTCCTTTATCTTAACTGTACTAGTCCAATTTGTGCAAAGTTCAGGCTGTTCTGGATAGAAGAGATGAGCAGGTAGGAAAAGACAAGTGCTGAGGTTTTGCCTTTTTTAAAAAGCTTCTTTTGCACTGCTGTGACATTCAGACCTCATATATTCCACTGTGCAGCTGTAGTAATTTTCTTTTTAAAACTGTGCTCTGTTCAGAATTTGCTAATAATTACTGTCTTGCTGTGAGTTACATGAACACTTATTTCTCCCTCAGGCTGCAAGTGCACAAAACACTTAAGGATGGCAGAAGCAGACACTGACACAGTGGCCTGAACCCCCATATACATACCCTGGCTACTGGGTTCCCAGTCTTGTACCAACCCTTGCTTCATCCTTCAGTACAAATGTTTGTGTAACCACACAATCATGTTAGTCAGTTATAATCCAGATCGATTCCCTAATGCAATTTACTGCATGGCCTTGCAGAGAGAACAGCAAAGAGGAATGTACAGGAGCAGGAACAAAGAAGTGGATTCTGGCTTGCATCTTCTGGATGCAGTACTCAAGAAACCACAGCTACTCTACTTTCCAGACATTTGAGTGGCAAAAAATTCCACGTTACTGTTGAAGACCTCAGTGATGCATTTATAGAATTTCTCCATGTTGTTTAAAGTCCCTTTCACCCCAATTGTATCAACCTATTATTTTAAGATGCTTTTTGTCTGACTCTTCAAAAACCAGTACAGATCAGGTCTCATCACATAAGCCAAAAACTAGCCTCTAAATTTCTGTTGTACCCACATCTCACTTGGTCCTTGCTTTTACTTACTAACATCAAAGAGATTAAGCAAAAAATTAAAAACAAATCTCTAGGATAATCAACTTGCTACTTTGGTTTGAAGGCTCTGTAGTGGATAGGGTGCATGCTTGTCCAAGATTTGACGCCCAGTGCCTTTAATGATTATCTATTAATCAAAAGCCTTCTTTGTTTAAGAACAGAAAGTCCTCTCTTTGTTCCAAGATGTTACTGCAGGTCAAGGCATTTTTTTTAGCCTTTAAAGCCACTAAGTTTCAAATGTGTTGACATGATCCTTATGTTGTTTTATTCATTTTGCCTGGCCATATTGAAGCCTGTTGGTTTTATTTCACCCACTAAGGCATTACAGTAGATTTCACCATTTTGCCTGGCCATATTGAAGCCTGTTGGTTTTATTTCACCCACTAAGGCATTACAGTAGATTTTACTAGCCTGTTAGACTTCCCTGAAGAAAAGTAAGGACCTTTACAAGATGGTGTACAATTTACTGCTGGACTTAATGACTTGGGCTTTTGTGGAGCCAAGATCATGAACTAGCTTCTCAGAAGTCACCCAAATTTTCACGTATCATCTTTATCTACTCTGCTGTTGCTAAGTGATACAATCACAGTGGCTTGTAACTGTTTTCTTTCAGCAGTAAACAATACAGAAGTACCAACAGAGACATAGATATGCTCACTATCTGCTTCTGTTGGCTAAATTGTAAAGACTTTCAAAAATGAGAAAAGCAATGCTCGGTCTCCAGAGGGCCCAGAACACCAGTGCTGACTGGTACTAGCTCGCAACTTTCATTCCACTCAGCTCCCAAAAATCTAGCGTCTCTGCATAATTTAAAGTAAATGCACACGTATACGCGTAACTGTACATAAGAAATTGCTTATAGCCATTCATTTTCAAAATAGCTCATTTTTGTTAAAGGAACAATTACAGTATGGTTACCCCATCCCTTAATGCTTATGATTAGATTGATCTTCCAGAAGGAAAGAACAAATGTGGATGAAGGGCATACGGAAAACAGAAAACAAGCTGCAGAGAGAAGTAACTGCCCACTGTGTACTGCACTGATCAGTAACATGATTCCAGTACTTGTTAATGATCCTCCCCTGACAGGGGACAAAGCCAAACAAGTGGTACATGACCTTCTGACCTGAAAGGCTCGTCATACCTGGAAAACTCACACAGCTAAAGTTTATTTCTCCCAGTACAGACAAGAGAGTGTTTGTTTCAGAGTGGGTTCTGTGCTCCCTTCTCTCTGATACTTCCAGCACTAACTTCTAAAAACTTTGCTTTTATCCAGATATTGTGGACCTATAATAAGGCATCACTTCTGTTTTTTGGATAAACAGCTAAGTTTGCTCCAAACTCCAAATACCCTGTAAATGATGCATTTTCTTGAAGTTCAATGAGTTTTGTAGCAATTGCTCCAAAATCCTTTCAGTTGTTCAACCTTTCAAACAGACCCTTTAAAAGTTGACACTTTGTATGAATTAAACTTGCTCAGAGGTTGTGGCCTGCTACTGGCTAGAACTTTGGCACTTAAGGGCCCATTGGTAATTGCAGAGCTGAGTTTTTAGTACTCAGCATGAATTGGTCTAACATCTTGGGTCACTTCAGCTGAGATACTACACTTGAGCGAAACACAGCAACAACCAAGCATTTGAATGTTACTACACAAGTATTTTCCTCTTGACAAATTAAATATAGTCTACATGCATTTACACTATGCAGGTAACACTGCAACAGAAAGGGCAGGAAGAAAAGACATCGTTCAAGCTTCAGTGCTAAAGACTACATTTCTTTCTCAATGCCAATAAACTATTCACTCTGAAAATACAGGGATAAATTCCCAGATTGAAACCCCTTGAAAATGTCACAATGTCAATGACTGCTTCTCACAAGTGTGACCAGCGGACTCACCTGAAGGGGCTTCAAAGGATTCAGGTTAGCATGGAAGGCTAGCTCGGCTGCATGGAGTGTTTCCTTTGGTAAGGTGCAAAGGAAGGCCTCAGAGTCCATGGCCACTGAGTGATTGTGGATTGTAAGAAATTCAGACAGCGCTGAGCTATTGCAGAGATCTTGTAGTTGCATTCGGTAACCAGACATTATGACCTAGAAAAGCAAGAAAATCATATAAGTCTCCCCATGTGCAAGATTCATAGCACAAAGCTGGTTATCACCTCTACAGAACAAACCGTTCATCACAGTTCCTTCATAACAGTTCCAGATAGAGGGAAGAGGGCATTTTTCTCTACAAGTTGCAAGACCCTGGCCTATACGCAACTCTAAATTCCAAGAAAAACATGTTTTCCTTTAGAGTACATGGGAAAAACTCCTGGGGAAGGCAGGTCTCTCACCACTTTCCTGCACACATGCACAGAGCAGCAGTAATCCTGTCCTGCACAGCAGTCATCTTCTCCAACCAAGGCTACATGCATTTCCCAATCTTTAGTCTTCTGGGAAGTGAGCCACAGGCACAAAAAAAAAGCTTGTGACAAGACACAAGTCTGGCAAATATATGTGAAGGGCAACAGACCTATGTCCCCAACTCCTTAGTTATATATATGCCATCCACATTTTCTGTGGGGTCAGGATCAGGATCACCTTCTTCTGTAGCTCTGATACATCTTGCAATGTTTTGGGACAGATAATCTACTAGTGAAATAAGAATTATCTTAGAGACTGCAACAAACAAGAGATAAGACCTTAGAGTCTTCTTTTATAGGCATATTTTTACTTAAAGTGATGGTTTGCTAGTGGATAAGGTTTACTCATCCACAAGGAATCACCTTGTTTGTGAAGAAAACACATTAAATTGTTCTGAATGATCATGATTACCTTTCAGACCTGGTAGCCAAGTCTATTTCTTTGCTAAGCTCAGTACAGCATCTGGGTTTGCTGAACAAAAAAATAAGTACCTAGCAAACAGGTGCTCACTTCATAGAGATGATAAACACAGGGAAAATCTGGAATCTTATTTTGAAAAGATTATTTGCTTGTCTTGGGGCTAGATGGAGTTAACAATTTCATTGTGAACACACTGTGAACAACAGCTTTATGGTTCATATCTTCTGTTCTTTTGTAACACCCAACATGAATTGCCCAACCTCCAGCAACAAATAAAGATAATTGATTTACATCCCAGAAGAGTTAACAGTTCCTGAATCATGCTGGTTAAGTCTGAGAATTTTCTTGTCTTTCAAAACCAAAAAGGGCATCAACAATCCAGGAGAAAAAAAGTGCACTATGTTCAGAAAACAAGCAGATGAGATTGGAATTTCTAATGCAACACTTATGCAAACTTTTAACTTTAGTCTGCATCCAGATGCCAAAAATAGGATGTTTCTATGCTGTACACTGGGGTGAATAAACAGAATAGTTCCTGCATCAAGATGACTAGCCTTTTGAAATAGATTTTTTTTTTATGCCAGCATTACCAATATCACCTCATAATCATGCTCAACAAAGGATATTCCTATGGAACTGGAATGAGTTTCAGGAGATGTGGGCTCAGTGAAAAACAGCTTCCCTGAGTGGATATACAGAAAACCAATGTGTCTTAGTGTTCACTCAAAAAATCACTGAATCATAGAATCACCAAGGTTGGAAAAGACTGCCATGATCATCCAGTCCAACCATCCAATATTTCCCACCAAATCGTGTCCGTCAGTACCACATCTAAATGTTTCTTGAACACCTCCAAGGACGGTGACTCCAGCACTCCCTGGCCAGCCTGTTTCAGAGCCTGTTCCAGCACCTGCTCATTTTTTCAGAGAATTTTTTCCTACTGTCCAATATGAATCTCCCCCAGCACAACCTGAGGCCAAAATGAGGATGAACAAATCCTTCTACCATCCTCAGTGACTGTTCATCTTTTTCATTTAGATTTTACAGAATTATAAAATGGTAGGGGATGGAAAGGACCTCTGGAGATCATCTTCTCCAACTCCCTGCTAAAGCAGGTTCCCTACAGTAGGTCACACAGGAAAACATTCAGGTGGGTTCTGAATATCTCCAGAGAAGAAGATTCCGTAACCTCTCTGGGCAGCCTGTTCCAGTACTCTGCCACTCTCAAGGAAATACATTCTCATGTTCAGATGGAATTTCAAACTCTTCTGGATAAAAGATGCTCTTTGCAAATACAGCCCATTCACAGCACATGGTCCTAACACAAAGGCCCTGCTCCCTCGTCCCACCCTAAAACACCCGATCTCACCAAGCCAATTCTTTGCAACAGTTTTAAGCCATCTGAAGCTGTGGTGCATTCAGTAGGCAAATACTTTATGAATGGTAGGTTAACTCTCCTAAAGGTTCCAAAAATACCAAGTCTGTTTCTGAGAAAGAAGTAACAGGTGATTGCTATAGGCTAAAAAGTCACATCATCCCCTCCCGGGATTGTCTCTGCTGAATGAAATGGAGAGGCATGCCAGACAGTGTATGCAGCTGTCTAGATGTGCCCACACAATGGCAGCATCCAAGGCTTGAACACATAGCTGCCTGCCCATCACTGCTCTGGGTTCCTTCCAAATCTCATAACCTTCTGGGCACACCTGCCACTGTCAACCTGAGGTTGAGCTTCTCTGCCCCAGGAAGCAACATGTGCATTTGGAGAAGGCTGTGGCCATTTTTATGAATTTATGTTATCCATTTATACAGAGACCAAGTTATTTTCTATCAATATTGCAATCACTATGCAGCTCAATTGTGAAGTCAGATCCCCATCCCCAGTCTCCAATAAATCGAGTATGTGCATTTTGCGACTCAGAAAGTTATCCAACAAGAAGAGAGAGCTGTGCATTTCAGCTGTTACCTGTATTAGAAAGTACTTAAAGCAAGATTTGGTAGCCTTTTGCTGTCTTCTACAGCTTTCTACCCAGGTGCCTGGATTAATTCCTGCTGACATCCCTCCTAGTGTACTGGCAGAATCTGCACAAGATAGCTTGACCAACAAGGACAAAACTCCCAATTAAAAAATAGCCAACTGATTACTTCTTCACCACCACTCAGATATTTTATGTGGATTGAGACTTTTCTTCTGTTGTTGGCTTTCCCAATGCTAGCACAATCAAAATATGGTAGTCATGGGGTGCAAGATCAGAACAAGCATTTTTGCCTGCTCAAAAATTTGTCTACCTTTCATCACTTGAAGGAGAATGAGTACATAACCAGTTCAGCTCTTTTGGTCACTCTTTTCCAGAACCATCCATAGCATGTTTTAATTTAGTACAGATTTCAAGCAAATTTGTTTCAAATAAAACAAAACCTGTTATTTGAAACAGGTAAGATTTTTTTCCACTTTTCTCAGTACAACTTATCTTTAACTTGTAGGTTTAGTTGTCAAACTGCACTGAAACAGATGGCTTGACAGAAGTCACTGAAGAATGATACAATATGTGCAAGGGGGGCATCATCTGTAACTACACGAAAACGAAGTTTGAAAGAACTTTTATCATTCCACTTGAAAGAAGAGATCTCATCTGGAGCTGGCAAGCAGAGTAGATGGATTTCCTGCTCCTTCTCCAGTCACACTGACTTAAGAGGACCACAGGTCTTCCTTTGAAGCCTGAAGCAACCAGATCTGATTTCTGCAGCAGAAAGGATACTGCAACAGGTGGACCAGTTCATCCAGCCTAGTAAAAAACATGTTCTGAGCTTGACAATGACAGACAGCAATCTTAAGACAGGGCCTCCAGCCCAGTCACAGCAGCCTATGTCTACAAGGGCAGTCGTGGGAACAAAAGAGTTTCAAGTGAGATCACGTGTACTACACAACATCCAGGTTTATTGTCTTTCTTGAAGAGTTGGTCACAGAGCAAAAAACATGCTTCCCTCTCCTGCACAGGAATCCATGGCGGAGTGGCACACAAACCATACTCCAGTCCATGCTCAGCAACAACCACCCCTTTTTTATTTCTAATCAAAGAATAACAGTTCCAACAGCACTAGCAACGTAATTCATGTGTCATTGGTTAAAAAAAAAAAAAAACTAACTAAAAAAAAAAGAAATGGGAAAGGAGAAATTCCACTTAGCCTGAAGGATATGAGGCTACTTTCTAACACTGATCAAAATGCTTCCGTGTGGGTCTCAGAGTCCTTCTACAACTTACAAAAAATAAGACAGTAAATTGAGGGTGAGGAGGAGGAGGAGGAGAGAAATGGGGATTACATTTTTCTCTGTGTTTGTACTACACTTAGCACAGAGAGGTCCTGCACCGTGGATGTCAGCACGACAGTTAAACAACCAATATACTAACCATTATAATAGTGGCTGAAAGTGCTCATTACCTTTCGGAGATTGACCTCTGCATCCAGTAGCTCCTCTACTGCAGAAGATGGCATGGACACATTGTGATGGAGAAAGTCTGAGAATGTCTCATTGTCAACCAGGAAATCCCGAAGTTTCAAGTCTGGAAGGTGACAAAACAAAGCAACATTTTAGTCAGGGCAAAGCCAAAAGGAAATTAACGTGAGAGCGCTGGACAGGAAAAGCAAAAGCTGACAAAGAGGGGAGAGGGGATTACACACACAATAGCACAAGGAAAACAGGAGCTGCTTGCAAATGCTCTGAAGAATGGTAGTTTTCAGAGATGTCAAACTATGATGCCTCAACCTAAAAAAATATAGAAGGAATTTTTAAGATCAATTTTGTTTACTACTTAGGATCAATTTGCATGCACATTGGTCAGAAACAGAAGCAAGAAAGCAGACCAAGCTGCTCCCCTGCTCTGGGGTGAAACCTACTCCAGTGTTAGCCTTGTACAAAGACGGAATTTCTCTTAATCTCTGCACCGTTACTGAACACAGGACCCAGCTGGTGCATGGACCATGGAGGGATTTACTAGCGTGTACTTAATTATGCTAATAGTAACTAGTAGATGCACTCTACAAAACTATTATTTGTACTTCACCATAAAACATGTCACAGTCTAACATATTCAGACACAAAGAAAACAGATGATACAGAATTAAATGCAAATTTAAGAAACAAACACTCTGTCAGCATTTCTGCAAACACTTTCTTATTTCATTTTATTTCCCCAAAGCCTCACCTTCTGAAGCCATTGGCATCGCAGCTTTAAGCTCTGAAACAAATTTGTACCTCCCCCACAGCAGAGGGGAGCCATCTGGAGGTTATAATCCATGTACAATATTAAAGTTCACAAACCTAGAGCTTAAGCAACTGCCCCTCATGCTGTTTCTTTCTTTCAAGAGGCCAGCCCTTTCTTCACTATGGTTAAATAAGCCGGGATGAGGAAAGCAGCTATGCCAGAAGAGCTGAGGGAGGAGGCCTCGTGGGATTTACTGGGGTGCGGATCTCCAGAAGATGCCAAGCCTGCCAGCTGGGTGTCATGCTGCTTTTTCTGCTTGAGGAAGAAGAGGAGGCAAGAGCCCATGGCAAACAGCAGCAGAGAGCAAGCCCTGACATGGAAGTCACACAGACAGCCCCCTCTGGCAGGAACATCAGCTGCCATTACACACCACATTTTTTCCCTCCTCCTGTGCTTTTCGCTCCACTGGGCTGGCAATACCCACAAGAAAACCCACCCTGGGGAAGAACCCTTGTGAGGAGCTGGCTGCTATCCATGGAGCCAAGGCCACTGCTGCTTGCCAGGGCCCAGGCTGGAGCAGGCCGGGCAGGGAGGCAGGCAGCCAGGCCCTCAGCTCTGGCAACACAAAGCATGCGGGGTTACTGGCGGTCATCGCTCCCTCGTCCACATCTCCAGTTACAAACGCCCTGTCGCCTTCTTGTTCCGCGTGAGCAGCCACCACCACCACCCTCCAACTATGCAGAGGTTACTCTGGGACGAAGGCTTCTCTCTCCCCCGCCCTCTCTGCAGAGCAACCTCACAAGGAAACCAGCTGCTGCTGTAGCATACCGCATCCTTTCTGCTCCCCAGCTGAGGCTGAAAGAAACATCATCCCCAGCACCAATTCCTTGGCTGTTTCCTAAGGGAACTGAGCTCCCCGAACTCTTCTGCAGCTTATTCATTTTTTTTTGTGAGATCATCCGCAGTTTAGAAACTGTTGGGACAAAGGGGTAGCTGGCTGAAAGCACCCTGGCATGGAAAGATCAGATGTTTGCAAGCTTTTTCATTTACTCTGTCCCTGATCGGAGCATTTTTTCATGTTCCTCTTAAAGGGGCCATACACTTTAAAAACAAAGGTAGCTGAGCAACTATCCTTCTACTTTTCTATACCCTCACTGCTGGTTGTTTGCTTTTTAAGGGGGGAAAGCGGGGATGCTGAGCCTGCCCTGTGAAATCAAGCAGTAGGTGGCTGCAGGAAAGCAACATGAGCAGCACCTCGACTGCTTCTGGCCTCTCCATAATAATGATGGGGAGGAATGACCTGCCAACTTCCACAGCTGTAATTAACCAATCCAGAGGTAACAAGGCATTTTTCCCTTTCCTTTTCATCATGCCAAGTATTTTCAGACTTGTTCAGCACTACAATTTGCTGAAAATCAAAGCCGCCTTTTAAGGCAACTTCTACAAATGCCTGAAGGAGTTTTCATCATCATTTGGTAGAAAATATGAAGGGAACAGAACGTAAAGTTGCCAGCACATGAAGTTACCAGAACAGCTTGTGGGATAATATTTAGCTTCCAGCTGGAGGGGCATGATCCCATGCCATAACCCTTGTCTTCCTGAGGCCACACGTGGGAGCCCTGAAAGACCAAGGGACGAAACCCCAACACCATGGTCATGCTGCACCACCCACAGCAAACAGCCAGCCTTCTCCAGAGTGCATTTTTCTCCCTCACCCTGTCCAATCCCACTTCTAGCGCTCATAGCTCCGTATCTCATGCAATCAACCTCAGACATGGAGGCATGCGTAATGACCTGCACATAAGGCCATGCAAAAGCAACAATCACTGGCATCAGTCTAAGTTCCTGCTCTGGATATTTAAAAATTATGAGAGTTAACAGAGATTTCCTCTTGAAAACAGCCATTCTCCCACAAGGTTGCTCACCCACTAGGGCCTACGGAAACACAAGGGCATTAGTTAAAAGAACCACACAAAAAAATAGTAAACAAAAGAAACAGACAAGTCTTTTGAAGGCTACTACCAAGCTTACCTAATAAGCAAACATTTGGAGTAGAAAAACACACTTCACAATCAGAGGACGACTGCTGTAATAGTTTCCTGATATAAAAGCTGGGACATGCCATCAAGTTACTCAAAAAACGTGAGGCAAAGTAAGTCAGCTCAAACATGACTTAACTCATGCACCTTCTCTCCCGCTTGAGACTGACAAAAAGCACTGGTCTGGTTGGCTACTGCAATCCAGTCAACACAGAGCAATTCATGGGGCACATCAGAAATACATCCCCCCATGCTTTGCTGACATTGAAGGCCAGCCTCTCACCACCTCCAAGAGAAAACCAGTCCTGCAGGCTCTCCCCACCACCACCACCACATGGTATGATCTCCTGATGAAGATCCCCAGGTCCCACAAACCAAGATGAGCCCCAGGCACAAAAGTAGGTACAAACTGAGGTCAGACTGAGCCACCACACTCAAACACAGTCAGATCTGACGTCAACCACTGTCATGACTCTTTGGTGGGATGGCAACCAATGTCACTGTTTCACAGTGAAGAAATAGTGTGGTAGACGGTATTTACCATAGACTACTTTTGTAATTGCAATCCTGACCCCAAAAGAAGAAAAGCTGGCAGCAAAGAAAACAAACAAAGCCTGTGCTTATAAATCATGAAGTAGCACCTCCATACCAGCAGGACCAGTAGGACTGACATGCTTTTGTTCTGCCTACCTCCAACTCGGGTACTGTGCAGCAGCAAAACAGGAGATAGTCACCATGCACATGAAACAAGCAGGAAGACAGAAGTCCACTTCCCATGCAAGGCAGGGAGAAGAGTCTTCCCTAAGTCATGCAAGGAAGTCTCCAGCAGAAGTCTCCAGAGCTGGCGGTCTTGTGCCTTAACCACAAAACCACCCTTCCTCTCTGAAATCACAGGTCAGGATTAGACAATCACACATGGCAGCATTTTACAAATGCCGTTTTCATGAAATACAGGGCTAGCCAGTTGTTTCAAATGAATGCAGGGGGCTGAGTTCAAGATTTACAGTTTCCCAACCACTACCTTTACTTCCAAGCACAGAGCTAGGCTGGTCATTTCTAGCTTGAGAAATGAATAATTATGACAATAATAGAAAAGGGGGCTCAGAATATCTATATGAACTGGAAAAGAAAAACAGAACCTCCACACATGGCTACATTACTGGTTATGTTAAAGTGGAGAACAAAAAATATTCACTATAATTAATAGCAAGTCACTGCTATGTGGGATCATGAGAAACATCATGGGTAAAACAGTCTAATGTCCCTGCAGATCAGAACTGAAGCAATGACTGTGCAGTGAAGAAAGTGTCCATGGTTCACATGTTCTCCAGAGTCAGAGGTTTTTACTGTCCTTGCCCTGGGAACACATCACCAGCTACTTTTAGAGGCTCTTAACACAATCTATGTGGAAGAGAGCAAGAGAACCCAAAATGAGGAACCAGTTTTAAATTGCTGCTCTTAGTACTAATATGACCATGACTAGTCCCACAGCAAACAGCTACTATTGCCAGCAATACTGAGAACATCTGCAGACAAGTGGGACCAAAAAAAAAAAAAAAAAAAAAGTGGAGACAGGTTAGAAAGCAGGAGTGTTCACCTAAATGTCACTTCCATTCTTTCTTGCTTCTCTTGGAAGCACAATGGGCTCATATCTTCCTTCAGAAATGTAGTGATGTGGTATCTTTTAAAAATGAAACAATAGGGTAGAAAAACAAAACCCCACGGAAATTGTGGCTACAGTTTTCATATCCTGAACACTGCATTCCAAAAATAAAAGGCACACAAATGTTATTTCAACATCTCTCAATGAGCTGGAGAGTACAAAGCTCACCAGGTCTGACTTCAATTTGCAAGGTTTGTGCTCAAAGGGTTTGTGCCCATAACCTACAATAAACCAGATTTTCAACCGGTTTTTAAAACTGACTTGAACCAAGTGAAAACAATCTGATAGTCAGATGTACTGTTCACTTCCCAGCTTCAGAGGCTGTAAGTCCCTATATGGAATTGGGTGAAGGAAGAGGAAAAAGGGGATTCATGCCATTTAATTTAGGAACTAAAGGGAAAGCATAGCAGCATGTCTCATCTACAAGCATGCCTATTTGTCTTCAGGGGATCTCAGTCCCTACTTACAGAATATTCAGGGCAGAAAACAATTACAATATTTGCTGTGTATCCATTGTGGTTAGCAGATCTGTTACCCTTTGGCTAAGCCTGTGCTCCTTACACCCAACAATCAAGACAACAGAGAAGCTTGTGTTAAACTATGACCCTTTATTTCTTATCACAGACACAGACATTGATAATTGGGCAATCCAATCATTTTTGTAACAGTAGCATAAAAGTATCACTGCAAGATGAAACACTAAGACAAGATGGGGCATCCAAAGCTTCAGCTTTATTAGGGACAGCAGGCTTCTGTAAGTACTCAAGAAACCAGTGAGTGAAGTAGATTCAGATTCACAGTACCTGGTTTCCTGCTGGGACAAAACTGCACTGCTACAGAGAGAGCTGCAGAGCATCTCCTCAGTGCTTTAATGCAAGGGCAATAATTCACATACTTCCATACCTGCCTGTCAAGCCCACATGCTGCTGCTCCACAGGGCCTTGGTGTGACCAGAAGACAAAATGTCAAGGCTCCCTGGTCACAGAGGCCTGATTCACCCAGGGCAGAGCTTGTTCACCAGTCATACCCACAGCAACAGATGCTTTTGCAAGACACAAGTGCGTGAATGGTTTACTAATGGACCAAGAGCTGGTCTCAGCTTCCACAGCTGAAAGCATTTACAAGTTGCACACATAACAACCGTGAGGACTCCAGCTAGAGAGCTGCCTTAACATTTAGCAATTTCTCATAGGCACAGGACCAGAGCAGACAAACTAAGTGCCAATGTGGAATTAAGTCACTTTGCAATTTTGTGTTAATTTTTCAGTAGAAAATATGGGAAATATTCCTTAGAAAATAAGTGACAGTTGCACTTATATGCCTCATCTGGTTTTCACACTCATTACTCACCACTCATTTATGGACCAGAAGCATCTGAGGCTTCTTCCCCCAAAAAGAAGCTTTTGAACAAAATAACAATGTAACTGAAACCTGAATGACTCGTGAATTGACGCTCTTTCTAAGGAAACATGATCTCCTACTAAAGGAGTCTGTTACAGTATTATATCCTACTGAGCCAACAGCCCACTGTGAAAAGTAGACCTTCCAGATGACCCACTGTTGGGCTTTGGCAAGGTCGCAAATCTTCATCCACCCCCTTAATACTAGCTTCAAGCAACACATCTGGAAAGCATGATCAAGTGACATATGGTATATATATATACACACACACACACACTTTTTTTTAACCAGTTACTATGGTTTAATTTTCCTTTTCCAGCAGACACTTTTCACCCTGTGTTGCAGGAATAGCTCTCAGAACTGCCTGTATACCTACTGATACTGACAAGAGCTAAAACTGCCCTCTGAACAAGTTAGAAGGCTGTGCCCTGATTTGTTGACGAGAAATCAAGCAGCTCAGCAGGCCTGTTGTGCAGGATCTGCTCATGTGAAAACACAAGTCTAATTTCCTTGCAATCAAAGCGCTGTTCCCTCTGCAGCCATAGCTTGATGTGTTTTCACAGTAGGCTACAGTTCTCTGCCTTGCCCATCAGAAACATAACAGTGCTGTCTGTGGAGACATTAGATGACACCCAAGAGAGCATTCATTTAACTACAGTCTGTACTTTTGATGTTTCTGTTATGTCAAATTCCCCTGGTGAAGTGCATGGAGAGGTGGCAGCCTGCTGTCCATCTCCAGCAGCTAGAATGTCTCCTGGAATAAAGGTACGCACTGTGCCACACGTCCTTGCTTTCCTGCCCATCACTGTAGAGGGCTCACTTCTCTTGTCCTTCCTGCTTGTTGTGCTGGAAATTAACAGTGAAGTATGGAGAACTAAGTGCTTGTGCTTGGATAGCCACAAGTAGGCATACCAGAGTGGTTCCCCCTGCCAGAGGTTCACCTTGCCTCAGGTTCACCAGTCATGCTATTTTACTGTCATCATCATAGTTTCAACAGACAAGTGCAAATGCTGTAGCAGCAGAATAACGCGTCTATCTCTGGTACAAAGGAGAGATTTCAAGCTCATCTTTATGGTGTGGTAAAAGAGCCACAGAGTTTAGAAAACGATCAGGAGGAGAAACAGTGATACAGTGAACAGGGAATTGGAAGATGTGGGCAGGAAGACCTTTTGATTTGTTGAACTTTCTGATCAGGAGTTCCTGACACAGCACTCTTTCAGGCCACCACTGGCACCTTCAGCAGAAGGCTGCTGCTTTGCTCACCATGAGCCAAATGTAAACACTGGACAAAACGCTGCTGCATATTAAGAGAAGTTCTGGGAGGCAGGCATGCAACTTGGGCCTGCAGGCTCTGGAGCCAACTCCATTCCCCTTTAAGCCATCACTTCTGCTTAGAGGGGCTTTAAAAACAACAGCCAGCACAACCACTCTGATAGAAAGCACAGCTGACACTTTGTACTGGTGCACGTACAAGAGATCAGTTAACCTTTACTCAGGGCATGCTGGCTTCAAGAATGCAGAGATAGTTCAAGGTAGCTGAGATCCCACTTCAAACCTGTATGGAAAGTCAGGAGGAAACACAAGGCTGTATCTTTGCTCAGGTACTACCTGAAGTCCCAAATGCCATCAGAGTCTCCTCCTGTGTGACAAACACGGCAACAGAAAGTCTCTCCATCAACAAGCACAGGCACAAGCCAGAAGTGAAAGCCACATGGTGCTCAGCAGCAGTTCCGTGAACAAATGCAGCCTCCAGAGCTTCTAGGAAGGGATGCTCACCAACTCCCACACTCCCCAGGTCTTACATAACACCACAGAAAAGATATTTTCGCCTACCGCCCTGCTGCAAGCCAAATACTGTTATCAGCACAGACAACTGTGAAATACAGTTTGCCTATTGAAAAAAAAAACAAAAACAAAAAACAAAAAAACCACAACTACTTGGGCTTCAAACAGTACAACAAATGAAGCAGGCTTTAAGAAAAGTCAGATACATTCACTGTTTTCAGAAGCAAATTCTGAGCAGAGCTCCAAATCACGTGTCACTTATAATGGGTTGAAAATTCTCTTGCTACTTTTCACAAAATGAGGATAAGCTGCACATCTCCCAACCCATGAACTGACTTGTCAACCACCCTGATGACCGATCTCAGATCTGATCAGATATGATACTTCATTATTACAACAAATTCATTTTCAAGAGTGGTATACAAAACCTGTTCCAGGCAGTAGGGAAGGTTTCCGACTGTCAAATCCCGCTCAGAAGTAAAAAATACATACTTTGCAATGCCAGAGAAGTGCTTCTAAAGAGCCAGAAGGTAAGAGTTTGTTGCTAAAAATAAGATTTGGATTTTGACTGCATTAGGAACATTACACCCTAGATAACATGCAGATTTTGGGTACTCTGAAACATCAACTCAGAGCCACAGTAAAATACATTAAAAATCAATAAATACAGACTGGAGAACAAATACCACAGTCATATCCAGCCAAAAAAAAAAAAAAACAATATACCAATGGCAAACACCGCTGTGAGAATGCATGGCATGAAACCATGCTACTAAAAATCACAGATCTAAGTGGAAGTACGAGCTGTGACCAACAAGAACCCAGTCCGGCGTTGCTTATACTTAGGCAAGTGACCTAAAACTCAGTGGAAATTCAAGTCATAGGAAAGAGCAGGACTGGACATTTTAATCAAATGACCATTACTAATAGTGGAAAGATTTTCATGAGCTGGATACATGAGCAAGCATCTGGGAAGACTGCTGCTCAAATGCAGACAGAAAATACCTGCATGAGAATAGCTTCAAAGCTCTGAAGCAGGCAGAACCACCTGTTTTGTTACTCCAAACAGCAGCAGCCCAGCACCAGGTGTGCAATTTGAAAGACTTTCCTCACAAAACCAGTATGTGTACTTGTGAACTCTAAGCAAAGCAACAGGAAGAGCTGCCCAGGATCAAAGCAGTCTGACTGTCCTGCACTCCCACTGCTTGGCTTTGCGCTGTAAGAAAAAAGAAAAAAGCCACACCTTCTCCAAGTGTGAAGCTTCATCCTGCCACAGCTCCCTTCCTTGCTCTCAGAACAGATTCGGGGAACTCAGCTCACATCTGGCTTAACACGATACCAAGGCTGCAGTTAGCAGATCACAGCGCATCTTGTTTTCCCTACTGTCATAAAGAAGCATCACTTCTAGACTGAGGGCCAAGTCCTCACGCTCCTCATCTAGTATACAACAGCAAAAGCCAGCTCCAGAACAAGCTGCTTCCCAGGGTCAAATCAATCCAAAAGGCAGCCAAAACACTGAAGAATTACAAGCATCAGCCAATCACCATAGCCCAAATAATTTAAGCAGGAACACCATCTACGTATTCTGAACATGTATCTATGTCTAAAAGATCCCAGACACTCGTGATTGTTCCCTGCGTTTCAGTTTAGATGAATGTTGGAAAGTTATCCACAATGTAGCTCAGTTTTGCTTTTAAGGTTCATGTCCAAAGGAAAAAAAAAAAAAATCAAGCTTCAGCACTGAAACAAGAAAATATGTTCTCTTACAAATTTAGGGAAACCTTTGCAACCATTCAGCCCCTTCACTAATATAAATCAAGACTGCTGAGCAACAGCATTTCAAAATAGTTAACTATCTCAAACTTTGAGAACCATGGTTTGAAAAGCAGATGCACAGTGGAAGTGGGCTGCATAAATTCACACACCAAAGCGTTGGCCAGAGATCACATCTATTGTATCTGAAGTGCTACGCTGCGTTGCTATTTACACCAGCAAGCTCAGAAAAGGCTTTGCTTGGGTAGTCTGAGGAGCTCATCCTTCAATTTAGTGTCATTCTGAACTGAATGTATACTGACCATTCCTTCCTCTCAGTATTGCTATCTTGCCTACTTAAAATGTATCTTGGAGTAGCATTGCTGCCACCTGCTTCATGCTAAGGACAAGAACGTCACAAGTAAGCATAGCAAAGAGCAGTGCCACTTGTAGCTTTAGGAACATGATCCTATATACTTCAGAATCTATGACCTGCCCAGAGAAGAGGAAGAAAAAGCGTGTTCTGATGAAGGAAACTTGGGCATTACTTATATGGACATCATGATAAAATCCTTCTTTTGACTTTCTCCAGTTACCAATACAAAATAACGTGAAAAGGAAGGAAGCAGACTTCATAGCTGAAGATAACTGTGGGCTTAAAGAATAGATCCATTGTCTTCATTTCTGTTCCCTGGCTTTACAGCGCTACCAGTTTATGTTTTCCCAACCAGCTGGGCAGCGGGCAGTGTGAACAGAGAAGGGCAAAAGCAGAGGTGAGCAGAAAGACCTGATGGCTGCTGATCTTGCCACACATCTGCACCTGTACTACAACTATTGGGACACCTTTCTTTTCTGTACACACCTTGACTCAAGTGACAAAGGGTTTTGTATTTTTTTTTTTTTTTTTTTTTTTTTAATGTTCTGAAGTGCCATTTCATTGTTTAGACAACAGCTGGTTCTTTGCTAAGCAGCTGGCTGGCACAAATCAGAATAAGCATTCAGATTCAGATGTTGGTATCTTTACCATAAGCTATCTTTGCCCCATCAGCAAATCCACTTCTGGTACGTGTGTGTTCAGTCAGCCTCAGATATGGTCAAACTAGGTTTAAGGGGCATGTGCTAAAATACAGAGAGAACTGCAAGGAAGCAAGGTCTTGAGGCGTAACTGGTTATGCTTGGTAAGTTCTGATTGTACTGACTGTACTCATGCAAACTTCTACCAGTGTCAACAGAAATCTAACTCTCAAGCAGTATTTGCCTCTAGAAAGTTACCTTTTTAGAAGAGCAGTAAAGCTAAGAAACCAACAGGAAAGGATGTTTAAATTCCTTAAAAGTGGGTCTTTTATTGCACCATCCTTAAAATTCAGCTGAACAAAAAGGGGAAGAAACATTGGCTGTTTGTAGAGGAAACATGTCACAGATCAGCCCAAATATCCTTCACATGAACCTCAGTAATGCCAAGTCAGCATGAAAAAAGCAGAGCAAAACCTGCAGTGGAGCCACGTTCCACTAATTTTTCATCAGCCAAGAATCTCTCTCCATAGAGGCACAAGCAATACTCAGTTTTAACAAGCTCAGTTAATTACTAGAAGTCAGTTAATAAATAAAAATGTGTAACATGGTCGTACTCTGCAGCATTTCCACTCCATTTCAAAGGATTTTCCCAACTTTGTGAACAAGTAACTTGCAAAGTGTGATACAAGCAGAAAACATAACCTGAACTAGAAATTCATCTCTCAAAGAAGGCAACCACTGCCTAATAATATGTAGCAACACTAAGAAAGATAGGAGTGGAGGCAAAGAATGCTGCTGTTTGTTAAAGCAACAAAGAAGTTTAGCAGCTAGAGGTAGAACGTGACGTTTGATTTTAGCCCGAATCTGGACACTGACATCACTTATTCTACAATAAGAATAAGTAAATCAAACAGCATGCATTCCCCATGAAAGGCAGCCCACAAAAATTGATTTTTTAATGGCTTTTCAAAGAAATTGGTCAAGCAGCAATGTTGCTTGGATTAAAAAAAAAAAAAAGAACCTTGATTCAACATCAACAATACTTCAAAGCCATCATCCTTTATTGCTTCTTGACTACATTCAAAACTATGTCACATGCTACTGTCTTGCAAAAGGAGGACTCCACTTCCCTGGCAGCTGTTTATTTATTTAACTCATAGGGATACTGTAGAATTGGGTAATAAATGTTTGCAATGTACATTGAAAATTAAATGTATTATTACCTGAACAGGCTTCAGAACTCAATATTAACTTCAGAGATACAGTAGGTCAGGTGAAAATTACACACCAGCCCCAGTACCAAGTGAGATACTGAGAAGGATGGGGCTTTTCTCAGCTGTGGCAACTTCCTGATAGCCACTTTCACGACAGAACCTACAGAAACGCCTTGAGAATAGCTGAACTCAAGGGACTGCTTTCATACTGTGTTTGTTATTAGCACTTTGTTAACCCTTCTCTCATCCAACCTCAGTTTGTGTCTTAGATAAACCAAACACAAGCATCCACAAATTAGGCAGTTTACTGAGATTAGGAGTCACTGAGAACAAACCCAAAAATTCTCAGATGGAGAATGGAGAAAATAAACACAAAGTGTAGTTAACACTGAGAATGCATTTTCAGTAACATAATACTTTTATTAAGAAGCTTTGTTGATAAGGTCGCATATAATAAGAGTGAGATAATAGGAGAGCATAAAAGGCGCAACTGTTTATTTAATACTGGACTTTATTTGCTGGTTCTGGATAACAGTCAGCGTTGAAAAATGAGACTCAGGAGAGTTTTAGGTGACTGAAGAAACCACCCAAAACCCTCACGCTGTCCTGCTTCTGCAGCTGATACCAAATATGCTGTGATAAGCACAGTAAGCAACTCTGGTTTTCTTTATCATAGTGTCTCTCTATATACAAATTAATATTGAGATTAGCACAGTGCCTTTAAGGTACAATGATTTAAAAAAAAAAAAACTTTTTTAGTCTGTGGTAGAAGCAGTGTGGCAAACTGTAACTATGGGCGCTGGTGGTTACACTGCAGTCAAATTATTAGCTGGCACCATCAGGACAGCAAGCCTTAAAGTAACCAAAATGCCCGGTCAGCCCTCTGTCAATGCAGACCAATGTTGACACCCTTGTGATTCTCTTTGCATGTTTTTCACATGGAACGCTGTCTTCTCTCACAGGATTCTGACATGTTTTGCTTAAGTTCATCACTTACAGTGCAAATGCTACAGCAAGGCCAGATATAATGCAGTGCTGATCAGGTGTTCTGAATGCCACTTTCAAAGGTACTTCATTATTTCCTTCTTACACTCACACACAGATACTCTGTGTATTCCAGCTAGCAAGCTGGAATGAATTTATGCCTCTCACTTTAATAACATCTCAGCAGAAGGGAAGTTCAGGCTGAAAACAGGCAACAAAGCCCAGTTGTGCAGAACCACAAGGCGGCAACGCATATTACGCTGTATCTGGTTACCCATCCCAACCTGTAAGCACAGTCATGTCACAATAGTGATGTTACCAATAGAAGTCTCTGAAAGTTCATGTAGGAAGCCAGTATGATTCTCTGGATAAAAGGTTTAATAGTACAGCAGACCTTTGTACCTAAACCTCCACCAGAATTATTTTATTACTTTAATCTTGCCTTCACCTTCAAAATATTAAGGAAAGCACAAGCAGACTTCAGTGGAAGTGATAAGCGAGCCAACATGTAGTTCAGCAAATACCATGCCATATCACTAACAAAAAGTTGCATAGCTAACTGCAGAACACAAAATTTGGGATGAATAATGCTGTAAGAAGTCTTCTCAGTCTTGGTACCTCTCTTGACTGCCAGCCTACCCGCTGGAGTTGAGCGCAGAAAAAAGAAACCCTATGGATTGACATGGACTTTGCTCACTACCTGTAGTAAGGGATTTCAACTGCTCTTCCAATAGCGTTTTGAAAAGGTTTTTCTGCCAGATTCACAGTTGCCTGCACAATTCCAACTCACCTCAGGGAAGGAAAAAAAAACAACTAAGGACACTCACATCTGTGCCTGCTCAGAGACTCAGTGATGTGAAGAAAAAGGTAAGGAAGCAAATGTGGGAAAACTGCTGCACACACCTGAGTCTTCTAGCTAATCAGCACAGCCCATGACAGAACAATTTGAGTACCCAGTGCTGGCAGCTTCTTCTATGTGCTCCATCCTGACAGACTGCATCTGAACAAAGCAGAATTAGGTCTGTTTTCACACAGTCCTGGGCTCCCCTTGCTGGCTGCATGCCTTAGGCTAAGAGGTGGGAGCAGCCCAGAGACTGCCAAAAACCTCTGTGGGTATTCTGCTGAGGGTAAAGTAACACATTCTGAAAACACATTAAAATTAAATCATGCTCAACAACTGGCTTCCCTGGAACATCTCTGAGAGTCACAATTGCTCCACTGTTACCACAGGGCAGTGTTTTTGGTGGCATTTCCCCAGCCTAAAGGAAAGGCAAGGATCCACGTGCCACTGTAGTGCACAGTATCAGAGCACCAAGTCGTGTATTTACAAGCTATACTGTGAGACACCAGGAATGCCATCACGCAACCACTGGTGTTTCCGGGCACGAAAGCCACCTAGACGTATGGTTTGCTAGTTCTCATTCTAGCCTGCCTGGTTTTTGCTAGGATCCTTCCAGATAAATCAGGGAGGAAACTTGCTTAATTAGGGAGATGTGAGCAGGTGTAAGAATGGATTCAAATGTTTAGCTTGAGGGTGTGGAGTTATTTTTCTTAGGGAGAAGACACTAAAGAGGGAATTATCTACCACCTCCAAGTCATCCAGTAGATAACGCAGAACATCCTGTTTCCCTGAGTACCCTAATAATCGTACAGCAGGTCACATGCCACCAGAAAACCTCTCCCAAGGCCACTGTTCAGCCCAAGCCCTTCATCATTCTTTACCTGTTGAAATAAAAGTAGCACCATTAGCCCTGACCGGACCTCCTGCAGACCCATCAGCCTGTGCATTTGTCTGTACAGGACTTAGAGCCATCAAGGTACAACACCAGCATAATGTTGCCACCCAGCTGATGTTTCTCCTGCACTGCAGGTGATAGTAATCTAGCAAACAACCAGGAAAGGGAGGGCACGTGTAAAATAACAGCCTAAGATCTGATGCAATTTCTTAGGTGATGTTTGTTTCTCTCTGCCTATTTCATTGCTCCCTTTTTGTTTAGTTGAGTTGGTTTCAGGGGATCACTGAAAACTAAGAGCAATGAAGTAAACACCAGCAAAACTGGCTCTTACGTGTAACTGTTAGCAACAGCCAGAGAAGATGCCTTTAATTTTACCTTTTGATTTTTGTTATCCCATGGCATTGCAGAGCAAAACATTTGGAATCCTTGTAGGGAGGAGGATAAAAAGAATGGATGTCTCAGAGCCAAAAATAAGTTGCACCTCCATCTTCCAGAACAGAAGGAATGCTTACTTCTTGTAACACTTCATCCTCCACTGAAACAGTGCTGAGGCCAGTTACAAAGCCAGTGCACCAAGCCTATGGTAGGATGCAATCCCAGCAGCCGTGTCATGTTCTTGGAAGAGCAGTCACCAAGGTCTTTGACTCCCTCCTCTGATTTGCAATCTGCCTTATCATATGTATGGTGAAGACCTTGGTGACATTGTTGGACAGAGATTTAACAAACTCTGGCAAGGAGAGGGCATTGGCATCTGCCTGCAAAATCGATTGTGCTGTGGTATGTGTGTGCATCCATGCAGATTTCATGGCTTGCTAAAAGCAGCCACGAACAGCAGTGTCCGTGCAGCATGACAGCTGCCAGTGCAGAAGTCCCTCTCATCACTGGATAGTGTTTTCTCCTGGCTAGAAAAGGTGTTGTACATAGAGGATGGGCCGCTTCCCACTGGGCACACCCTCCCCTCTCAACTGAAGAGCTCTGGAGCTAGAAGTAGCAGCAAGGAGCAGAAGCCATTTCTTTGGCTCCTGGAAGATCAGCCCTGTTCTGAGGGATCTCCTCTCTTCTCACCAAGAAACAGAGACTCAAAGCCTGCTGGCATGAGTGCAAAGCACTCCCTATCAAAATCTCTGGGTCCTACCTTGTGTCTTTAACCAAGACTCTTGAATTCCTGGCACCTGTGTAAGTGCCATGATATCTTAAGCAAGCATCCCTTCCTCAGGGTTCAGAATGTGCTTCATTTTAGGTAGAACACCAACAGTCCTAGTTTGGATATTAGTTTGTGAAAGTTGTTTTTGAAAACAAGTTTGAAGTCAAAGGACTTTGATGAATGCTCTCTTAATCAATTCAAACATCTCAGTGAAGTAGAGACATGTAGGCTCTGCCTACGTGGTGATCTTGAAGCTTTTTTCAAAGCCTCAAGCAGCAATGGAAGCGTGTGGAAGATGGACATCAAACCAACCTAGAAGAGGAAGAGGGAGCTGCAGAGACTGCAGGTGAGCCCCTATCACAAGGTAGGGAGCATACAGTTACTCTCACTAGGAAGCTGCAAAGCTATACTTGTATGCATCAGTGGTTCAAGATGCTTCAGGTCCAGGCTAGAGCTGGAATGAATGAGGTATTACAGCTTTTTTTTAAAATGATTAACTCATCAGGTAATCATCCCTCCTACTAATTGCAGGAAATGACTGTACAAAGGTGGGCAAAAGAGCCTTATTCCTGTACACCAAGAGGCTTGTATTTACTTGGGCATCTCTTCAGTTTTGGAAGCATGCTCACATCTAACATTCACCATTCCTGCCTGCTTAGGTTTTGCTTAGTGGGGGAAATATCTCAGAGAGGAAGGGATTTAAGCTGCTCCTCACACCTCTGTCAAGAGCTGCAGAACAGTTTATCTGCAGCTCTCTTCACTGCACAGGGATCTAAGCATTGCTAAGGATAAATACTAACACTTGTAAGATTAGAGGATGCTGTCTTATGCATGCTGTCAGAGAATGAACCAGCCAGCCTAAGAGTGGGCAGAAGGGACCTCCAGGCTGGAGGCTTTGTAAATGAGCATATCACAAGAAGGACAAACAAGCTTTGTTCCCTACAAGCCATACCAACAATGGACAGTCTGTCATTCTAATGACACAGAGGCTTGATATATGATTTTTTAACTACACATTTTAAATACTTTATTACAGTAACAGGATCTTTGATGACTTGTCAGACACTTGTTTTTTGTTTTGTTTTTTTTTTTTTTTGCAATCAGTCCACTAGTCTTCATAGTATAAAGAAACACAGGCATTCTGACTTTTCTCCTGCACAATACTCCCCGTGCAAAATGTTTCTTGGAATCACTCCTCCCACTCAAGCCTTCCCAGAAATGAGAGCTTCATCTTACAGATTCAATTGTGTTCTTACAAATATCTGTATCTGATGTTCACTGCATGTTTCAATACATAACACCGCTATCCTAGGTAGAGTTAACTTGACTCCGTTAACTAGAGTTAACAGACAGCAATGCAGACATTGGTGATGTCTGCTGCTCCCACAGGCAGGGCTTGTTCCCAGAACACCACGGAGATAAACCTAGGGTTTGATGAGTTCCTTTTAAACTGTTTTCAATCTCTCTTTGGGAATACAGTCATTGTAGCTGATTTTGGCTGTGTTCATTATTATTTGTGTTCAGGTTCATCCCTGTGCAGAGGGTTCACCACATACCCTCTCCTACCCACAAAATGGGGTAAAAGAATTTTGGTGCTGTCTGGCACTACAGACACTGAGCCCAGCTATGAAGTATGTCCCTTACGCATAAGGATAAACATCAACTAATGCTGAAAGAAAGACAGTAGCTCGCACCAACACCTGCATATCTGATCAACATCAGGATTCTGCACAGCCCTGAAGGGGAGAGAGGAGGGTTGCTGATCCACGACAAAGCCTTTACACAGCTGTCTGTGTAAAGTCAGCATCCACCTGGCAAACTGTCAGTAACTAGACAGACTATTTCAAGGTGACCCACAAGGTACTGAGAAACACAAGAAAAAACAAAAATGCAACCTCAGTCTTCTAAGTATGTAAGTATATAAGCATGCCCAGATCGCATTAAACACATGAAACTATTCACAGCTCACCAGGTATCTTCCTTCATGGAGCATGAGTCATGCTCGGATGAAAAGAGCATTACAATTGTAAAATCAGGGACAACTTGCACAAAACACTAAAATACCACTAACTGCGTTCACTATAGTGAAAGCACTCAGTGGCTGTGCTCTCTGCTTTCTAAGGATTTCTTCCTAAACCATTACTTTCTATTGCTTCTGAAAGAAGCATGCAGCAGGAACAAAGTAGCCAAGAGAAATAAACTTTGAGAAGAGTACCCCCCAAAATTCTAGCACAATGCCATGTCAGAGAGGCTTGGCAATAATGAGAGACCTGCCACATTCCCCAAGATTGGCTAAGGATGTTGCAAGTCCCAGTTCTGCTGCAAGCTTTCTGTATGATCTCACACTAGCCACTTTTTCATTTGGATGGACAGGAAAGCATGCCAGACCTTCCTACATCAGCTAAAAACACAAGGATCTTCAGTTTTTAAGACAAATAGGGCAGTAAGAACCTTCAAGACAAAACACTTTCTTTTGAGTTTATAATTCAAAATCCTGTTGGACAACATCACATAATAAAGTATCCTACTCCAACTAGTCACAAGGAAACTAAAAACCAAGAAGGGAAATGAAGATTCAATTGTCATCTGACAATGATAATAGTCAGCTTTCAGTTTGTAAACTGTAAGCCAGCATCAGCTTCTCCTTATTTTCCCTCCCTCAGCAACTTAGGCAGCTTATGGAGAAAAGGGGCAGATTCCAGCTATAATGAGTTTGTTGCTTCTCTGACAAAAACAGTAAAGTAACTAGTTGTTTTCCAAAAGCACCCACTACTTAAAGTCCGTTAAGAAAGTAAGCATTTTAACTCACTTCAATGGTTTTAGAATTGTAATATCACACCCCAAATAGCTGCTATTCTTGGCATCTCTTCTCTTCCACAGAAGAATCTAAAGAGCACACAAAGCTCTGGCTTGAAGAGGCTGAAGTTACTTCTGTGGGACTGGAAAGAGTTTGATGAGCAACCATTGATAAGCATGCACCTTTCTGTTTTTGTACATTTCAGAAATCATAGAATGACTTAGGTTGGAGGGGACCTTAAAGATTATCTAATTCCAATCACCTCCCTGTCATGGGCAGAGGTGCCAAATATACACATGTGCAGAATTAACCAGACAAGAAATATCAGATCTAAGTGGCTATTTTCACCATGCCATTACCTAAGCCAGAGGAGTTTCCCAGTTTCCGCAGTTTTCCCAAGACTTTCTGGATATCCTTTATGCTGGTGTCCTGTTGGCTGTACAAGAGTAACCTCTTGGCATCTGAAAACAGGCGGGAAACTCTGGTGGAAGAGATGGGAAAACAAACAACCAGCAGTCATCAGCTCTGTAAGCCAGTACCCACAGACAACATTTCATGTCCCAGTTTCAAGCTTCAGCCCTTTCAGTTATGCCACTGCTCTCTCTGTTA
The DNA here is from genome assembly GCF_002078875.1 of Numida meleagris. Taxonomy (NCBI): domain Eukaryota; kingdom Metazoa; phylum Chordata; class Aves; order Galliformes; family Numididae; genus Numida; species Numida meleagris. The sequence goes on from NC_034438.1 coordinate 54,323,354, forward strand.
CAATGAACCCTTTCTTTGGTGATGACTTCTGGGAAAATTAAGGAGCCTAATAAAAGATGGCTGCTAAAGCAGGGTCAAACCAAATTAGGCTGGTAACCTCCAAGCATTTGAAAGCAGTTCAGACTGGGATGAAGAGGGCCTCCTGTTGCTTATGAACCACTTCCACTTAGAAGCTCAGTAATTTAAAAATGCCCTTGCCCCTTTTCAAGTGTTTTTCCAGGTTGCAGGCACCTTTTGTTCCACATCAAGTTTAGCTGGCCTGACAGTTCAAATTCAGCAAACAAGTCAGGGTGTAACAGTGCTGACCATAAGTGGAGCTTCCTGCAATACATTAGCCAGCAATAAATGACAAGAAGGAGAGTCCTATCAGATCCCGCTCTTTGACTGTTTCTCACTCCTACACCACTCATCTCAGAGGTTCAGTAGCCAAGGAAAGGGGCTCTCTGGAAAACAGACCTTGCATCTCACCTTTTTATGGGCTGAATTCTGAACACTTGGTAAGAGAATGGGCTTGGCTCTCAGCAGCATGGAGTTACATTAAGAACTGGTGACTTCAAAATATGCCCTTTCCATCTGCTCCCCCAAGAACAGAGATGAGGAAAAAGCAAGCAGACTCACATGGAGGCGTTGAAGTTTCCAACAATACCAGGGGATTCCCCCGGTGTTGGGTAGCGGAAACAAGGGTTGTTGGCATTGCAGATGATCCCCTGTATCCAGGGCAGTGTTCCTGCTGAAGGCATAGCTTTGTTTGGGAAGTGACCTAAAACCAAAACACAATAGTTAGGAGACAGACACAAGACACATGCCAGATATAACATTGTGTAGTAGAGGAGGGCAGTGGCAATTCTATCCAGCTTACTGCCTCACATTGCTTTTAAGAGAGCATAATGGCCAGCATCAAGAGGGTTGAGCTGATGTTAATTTCTCCACACAACTCCGCTTCCTCCACTGAAAAATTACACTTTCCTAGGTGTGTAAAGCCCTCACCTATCCTCAGTCTTGCACCATTGTTTCTTGTCCTTTGGTTTTCAAAAGCCTCTCCTCACTTACATGCACTGTAAGCGTCAAGCAAAAGGTCAGCACTTGGGAGGTGCCTATGTTGGTTTACCTGAGATAAGTACATCATTGCTTTCCCCTAATAGCTTGACTTCCAGAGTTCCAGAACTTAGACATCTGCCCACCAATTACAAGTTTCCAGCTCTTGCTATTAAAGACCTACTTAAGTCATACTTCAGCATTCACATCCTGTTCGTGTTATGAAATCTGGTGAGAGCTAAAGCAGTAACAAACTGCCCATGGCAGAGCTCCACCAGTTTGACACTTGCATCTGTGAATCCCATGGCCTCCGGAAGAAAGCCTTCTATCATACAATCCTGTATCCAAGAAGACTTGTCACTCTGCATTCTGCAAATGAACCTGCTTCCTTACCTCCACTCCAGGGAGTGGAAGGGGAAGGAAGGTTACGCAGTTCCTCACTATCTCTCGCATAAGACAGCTCCTCAAGACTTTGAGACTCACATTCCCCATCCACTGCTCCCGAAACCTCACTCTCTGGTGCCTGTCTCATCCTCACATGCCTGCAATCACATGGGGAGGCGACTGGGTACCCCCACAGCCATGACAGGGGTACTGAGCCCTCAAACGATGAGAAGTCAGAGATGCTCAAACCCAACAAGGCTAGACAGTACAGATGGCGGAGAGAAGAGAGCTTATCACCAGATCAGTCCTGCAGAAAGCCAGGGACTTTGTCCAGGAGAAAGGTGAGGAAACCAAAGGTTCATTGTTTCCAGTACTAAGGGGACTGTTAGTTCCTAGTATTCTTTTAAAAACAGAAACACTATTTACCCAAATTCTCTGGCTTTTGTTTCATTTCTCTTCTTGTTCTTTTTGGAAGAAGAGTACAGGGAGGGTAATAAAGGAAAAACCCTAATGACATGGAAGAGATGAAAGGCAGCTATCACAGTCTGAGATGTCTTCCCTGGCTGACCTGGGGAAGCCATGTAGCAATCTTTGAAGTTTTCAGAAAAAGGTTCCTTTTTCTGAAAACTTCTGAGACAGAAGTTCTGTCTTGTAAGTAGGATTAGAGGAACAGTACAACCCCTGGTTCTGCTCCTTTTCCTCCAACAGAAAGAGAGCTGAAAATCTTATCAGTTTATTAAACAAACTGTACCACTAAAATAATTAGGCTATCTGGAGGTTGCAAAGCACTTGCATGCAGCTCTGTTACTGCTATGATTAGGCCTCACTTGTAAGTCATTTCGTAACAGCACACAGCACTGTCACCACAGATAACAATCCAGTTTCCCTAAAGGCACGCACAATGTTGCCACAGAACTCACCACAAACTCAAGGTTTCTTTCCAGCATCTCTGCTCATACCCACCAAGACAAAAGGTCTGCTACACAACACATCAGTGTATGAGTGAACAATCAGTGAAATCAATTCAGACTTAAAATGAAATAATTTAGTTTCCATTTTCCTGAAAACTTGTAAGAACAGAAGAGTATTAACCAGCAAGTGTGAATTTAACAGTTAATAAGATACTCTACACTCTACTGTTGTTAATGCCAGAGGGAGAAGACAAACAAAACTTTAGTCAATAAAAAAATGGGAATGAGAAAGGACTGCAGGTGAAAGATAATCAAAATTCTTCTGACAACAGGTGCTCAACCAAAGGATGTACAAGGAGGCTAACAACTAACAGTCCCAATCGTGTATTACACTCAATATGAACAGCTAAAAAAAAAAAAAAGCAGCTCTTGCTAGGGCTGAGTTTATATGCAGCACAACCACAGCTGGCAAGAAGTACCACAGAGACTGCTGCAGTTCTTCGTACCAACTGAGCAGATTTGAATTGCTTATTTCAAGCTCCATGTCCATACTTCAGGCATTTCTTCTTGTTCTCCTGTAACAGTCAGGAGAGGTAATTTGAATTTATAGCAGCAAAGTACAAGATTGCACTTAGAGAAACTTCAATTACCCTGCCAGCCACAGAACAAAGAGAGTTAGGCAGTGAGAGAGACCAGCAGTGTCCAAACCACATCAGGAAGTTGCAGACATTAGCACTTAAACTTTGAAAAGCTCCCTGCTAGCTTAAAAAGCCCAGTAAGCAGCATAAAATGCCCCAGCTACTGCAAAAAAACCACAGGGTTAAGTGCTGTAAGAGCTAGTTCTTCACCTATTTTAAGAATGAAACAATTCAGAGTGCCCTCCAGAAACATGCTGTGCTGACCCTTAGCCCTTACCTTGTAGTAATCAGGCAAAGGAAAGACAAACAAAGAGCTCTTCTATAGTCAGCTAATTGAAGCATGAAGTCACCAGCAATTATATTTAAGATGAAGCATATTGCTTCAATGAGTTCTGCTTCCTAAATCAAATGGCAACCACCACAGTCATCTGCAGAGCAAGAATAAGCTTCCTTTGATGGAAAAGCTAATATGTACCCATTTATGATGTAAAGAGAAAAATACAACAGTTTTCCCCATAAACATGCAACTGCTGGATCTACTGAATATGAAGTTGACACTGTATGGTTAGAAGGAATGGAATTGCTCTCCTGTTCTTTTATGGATTACATTAGCCCACATTAGCGTCTGAAAATGAGAATGCTTTCTTACAGATCTGAACACTGCTTTCTTTTTATGCAGTCACATACAGATCAAGAATGAGAAATAAAGCTTCGGTTCTGTGTGGGTTTTGCAGACCTGTCACTTTTCCACAGCAAATCCTTGGCTAATACATTATAAATGCAAAAACTCAGAAATGGCAAGAAAAACAGAAGCAAAATATGGAGCAACATTAACTTGTCAGAACATGCTGCAGTCCCTAAGATTGAAAAAAAGCAACCATTAAAACTTCCCTAAAGATTACAAAGAGGTATGCAACCATTACCCCTGATCTTTGTCTCCTGCCAGTTGGCACCGCTGCCTTCTAGCCTTGAAATAACAACCATTCTGGGTGCAGCTGCTGTGTTTGGTACTTACATTCATGTTGTTCGTAGGGCGGATATGAAAGCCTTACAGAGATCAGGATGAAGAAGATAAACAGAGGCCAAGCAACTTCGATCAGCAGCTGGAACTGGAAACAGAGACAAAGTATAAGACATCCAAAATACACGACAGAACAGAGTTTCCAGTACAGTCCACTTCTAAGTCAGGACAGTTCTGCAAGCACATTCTTACATCTCTTTGGTTCCACATTCCAGGACCAAAAAGTTTGTTCCTACAACTTCAGAGGACACTGAAAAATGACAGGCGTTTTTTTTTTTTGTTGATATGAGCCAGTTACAAGACTAAATTGGATATGTTTAACATGGGTTACTTTTGGCTTTTTTTTTTTATAGTTCTTTTTGTCCCTTGCCTGAAAGAAATCTCCCTATTACTCTTCCCAGCAGTCAGCTGGATTTCTGGCCTTGTAAGTACTTCCCACTAGCTCTAAAATACATATTCACAATAAACAATTCAGCTTCTACTCTAACATTAGGAATGAACATTGTGCCAGTGCATAGCTATGCTAAATCCTTTAATTTCTGTGCTAGAGAAGTATGCTGTTATCAGGAGAGCAAAGCCACTAAGCTTATACCAATTACTGTTTTGTTCTAATGCATTTATGCTCTACGAGGCAGGGAAACGCTGGTCTGGAGTATTCATAGGTAAAGACAGAAAGAACTCAAGTTGTTGAAGGAACTGAATGATACAGAAGAAAAGGATTTACTATTAAATACAGAATGCTTTTTTCAGGAAATTGAAGTACAGGAAATTCACTGAATTGTGCTGTATTCCACAGAAGAACATGCACAAAGTAACAACTGAACACAGAGGTTCTGAGACACAAGCAAAAGCACTTGAGGCTTGAACTTCACCTACCATCCCCTGCTTCCCCACTCCAGAAAGGCTACCTAAACGTGCATCCTAGGTAAGCCACAAAAAAGCAGCTTTTTATTTGTGCTTTTCTCCTTTGAAGGAAGGAAAAGAGTGTTTTCCTGGTCAAGTAAAGAGAAATCTTCTCACCTTCACTGGAAAAAAATGTCTTTTAATAAGATACCTGTGCCATTCTTACAAGCCAAATGGAATAAGATCTGCACCCCTGAGGGGAACACAGTCCCCACAAACACATGTTTTCCTGTTCTACACTGTTAACAACTAAAATGAGGCTCTTGACATTCAACACAGGGCACTCTAGGAAAACTTAGAGGTGAGATTTCTTGATTACCATACCTTGAATAAGTCTCACACTGCAAAAATCGAGACACCAAAACTAATACCATGGTCCAGAAAAGGAAAACATTTAGGTATCTTCACAGACACCCTTAATGGCTGATATCCAAATGGTAACCATGCCCAGAGATGAAAACTGAGTGTCTTTCTCACCAGCACTTCCGGCAATGGTATCAGACTCCACAGGATGAGTTTGGGATACCATTTCCCACTGGTATTCTTATGCACATACTGTGATCATTGGATAAGAAACTCCAGTGAAACCATACTAACAAAGGTGCCATGAAAATGCCTCCATTTTTATAATGGACAATTACAAAGGCAGACACACAGCCACTAACAGCAGCTGCTTCCCTCAGCACCAAAACATCTGTTTGGTTCCCAGAGGCCAGAGATGCTCAGCATTAGGACACCAACAGGCCAAGAAGCAGCACAAACCATTTCCTCTGCCAGCACTGATGGCTGTTCTTTGGCATGCACTACGGCCCTCTGTGCCATCTTATCTGCTGGCAAGGAGCAGGCATCTTGTACGTGCCACCATGCTGTCTGGAGACAGAGTGATGCCAGCTGGGCTTGTGGAGGCTGCCCAGGGTGCCCAAGCAGTCTCTCACTCCTGCAGCTGCAGAGAGAAAGCACTGGTCTCAGCCCTGGCTTGCACAGAGAAACATCCGTGCCAGCTCCTCTGCCACACAGCCAGAAATGTCTAATTGCATAACCTAGAAGGTGACCACGTGCACACTGCATGCAAAGTGCTGCACGCCTCCGCATATGCCTGCACACACGCTTCTAGCCTTCCCGATTCACAGGCCAAGGGAGGACAGAAGAGGGAGGCCGTTTGGACTGGATCAGTTGTACATTCGTGGCTGAAGGCTGATTCATCATGGCTGCACTGAAATGCTGCTCCAAGAGACACAGCCAGCGACTGTTGAAACACAGGGTCAAACTTAATGCCTATGTACAATAGAGAGCTTGGACACTCTAGACGGCCCCTTACACAATTCAACAACAAAAAAAAAACCAAAGCCTCTTTCATTCACTCCTAAAGCTCAAAAGCTTCCCTTCCCTACCACTTCCTAGCCTTCCCATAGCAGTAATTACACCAGTGCTCTTCATATGTTGCTGCCTTTGCAGAGAAGGACACAGTGACACCAGAAGGAATGTGCCTGCCCCAGGTTCATGCTTAAGGAGACAATGAAAAATTGAGTCTCCTCACTTAGTGCAGCCACTCGACCAGCCTGGTGAACAGAGAAACCTAGCCTCACCTTTCCACCTCCCCTGCCCCCCTTGGAAGCAAGGGAGGAACACCACCTTCACAGACAGCAACACCTGGCCCAGAACAAGCTACTTATATCTTAACTGAAGCTAGTCCCTGAAGCACGTCTTATCTGTACCAATTGGCTGGCAGTCGAGGATACCATTAAATATTGAGATCAACACTGTGTCAACAGGAAATCTGTTGAGCAAGAACTGATCAAACTACAATCCCATCTCATTTCCCGCCAGTGTCCTCATCTTCATGGTCCAGCTTCAATGCAAGGAACTACCAGCTGCTGATCAGCCTCGTCATGCAAGCTTGAGAGGTCTCCTCACTTGCAAGACAGCAGGTAGACAGTGCTTTTACACAACAGTGAACCCTGAACACAATTCTTTCTCCGCTCTCCCCCTGTGCACTCCTTCCCCCCACTCCAATGCTGTTGGAAGTAACCCAGTACAAAGTAACACTTCAGTTGCACATGTCAGGCTGAGCTTTGGACCCAGATTTCGCAACACAGCCCAAACTCACTGCAGCACAAGAGAGAGCTCAGTCAGAAGCAAAGGAGACCACGCTTCTTGTGGGAAAAAGAAGAGGAATCAAATTATTTCTGGGCTACACCTTCAGTAAGTACAAATGGCTGAGCAGCACTGCCAGCAAACCTAGGACGCTGGTCTCCTAACAGATGATGACTGGGCAGCCATGAGAATAGCATGGCCAGAAGAGATGTTCTGGTAATTCCCTCCCTTTGTTTCATGGGCCTTCCCTCTCAATACCTGCAGGTAAAGCCCAGACTGAAAACATTTGAGCAAAACTCTGGAGATATATCATAAAAACATGTAACGATAGGCTGCCTTTGCTGTGAATTGACGGGCATGGCACAGACTGTAAGCGGTAGCCTTTGGGCTACTCAATGGGAAACTGACACAGAAGCTACCAGAAGGTACCAAGAAATAGCTGAACAGATCCAAGATCACAACAAAAGTACAAACAGAAAGGTATTTTTCCACTTAGAAATAGATGCCTTCTGCATTTTTGTGGCATTGCCAAAGATGTGAATGAACTTCTGCTGCCCAGCTTAAAGCTTGATAGGACGTGCCGTGCCAGACTGCTTCAAGTAACCTTTAGACTGGATGCATTAATTTCAGAGGACTCAGACAAAAAAAGCCATCTTCTTCAGCAGAGCACTCAGCTCCTCTAAAATCTCCTGGTTGAACCAGTTCAAGCATTGCTACACAGGCTCCATAAATCTCCTATGGATTCCCAATGTTCTTAAAGCCAGTCTGGGAGAGGACAAGAGTAAGACTGCTAGTACCAAGGGGGAGAAGAAGAGTATTTTCAGCTCTAACAGCCTATGTTACATAGGCTCTTAGAGTTACTGAGAACAGCCATGTACTTTAAAGAGCTGTAGCCACTGTTGAGACTACCTCCTCCACTCAGTTGCAACATTCTTATAAATTATGAAGCAGTTCACAAGGTTTGGATGTTGAACCCCCCCCCCCCTCCCCACACACACACACTTCCAGAGAGCAGGAAACATCACTCCTTAGGGCTGATGCAGCCCACAGCTTACGAGATGGGCTGCCTTGTCCTGGGAGATCAAGGCTCTTGGTTGGATAAGGACAAAAACATGCAACTTGCATAGAACTTCCTGCCACCCTTGACAGCCCTGTAACCAGAGGTATAATGGGAAAAAACAAAACCCTTTGTCTGGTTTTATTTGAGCACTTTAAGAATGGGATACATTCAGCTCTGAATCCACTGAACACAAGTTCTATGACAAGTCTCAGACATTTGAGCAATGACTTCAGAGACTGCTTCCATGTCCCCCAGTGAATATGATAGCAGTCTCTCCCTTGTGACTCACAGTTTCTAAAGCAATCCAGCCCCAGCCAGCTGGCAAACAGCTTGACATTTGCAGGGTTCAGAAAGCTTATCAGAGAGACCACTTTCCACTCATCACCTCGGTAACTCACGTTCCCTTCACATTCTCTGCTCATACCTCCTCAAGGTCAGATCTAACGGGACACCTCCTCTGCACAGCCCTGCTCCACAGAACACAGCCCAGTCCAACACAGTTACCCCTGAAACCTCTACAGGGACTGTGCTTTCTCTGGCTTCAACTGTCAGCAGAAGTTACAGGATCTTGTGAGGTCTCATTAATGGTAAGACAAAGCCTTGAGGAAAATGCACTGGATTCACGCTTCTATGTCCCTGTCACCACAAGGAGAGACTCCTGTTGCTTACTGCCTACCCTAACAGGTATGTTCCATACTGATAACAGATGGTGAGGCCAGCACTGAGGCAAATCAAAATGCTCCTTGGTAGCACAGCATCAGTCGCCTGGATTTGTCTCTACACGAATGTGAGAGCATGTCTCAATTCAGCTACTTAAAGTAAACCTTCTGTTGAAAAGTTACACAACAGGCTTGTGTGCCCCTCCTTGATTAGAGATCAAAAATGCTTGCTATTGCCTCTAGCAGAGGTCCCAACACTGGGAAAACAACTGTTAGACCTTTGGCCACATTACGAAGTGGGTGAATTTTTCCGCTGCTGTTGCAGCTGACAGCAGTCAGAAGTGTTTAGAGTCCATGCCACAGACCCACAGCCTGGCAGTACTCCTCCTGAGGAGCAGTAGGAGGCAGGTCACAGCACAGGCACTGGGCTTACATCTCTCCCTGCCAGGTGTGACAAGCATTTCAGTACTGTGACACACTGGGATCCAGGACCAACCCCAAACCCCCTCAATTCTGTCTGCCAAGGACTTGAACCAGCTCTCTGCAAAGGCAGACCAGTTGTTTTGCCAGGCTCCTCTAAGATTTGGAACACCAATATGCAGGAATTTTCCTCTGTTTCACTTGACAAGTAAGCTACAATGCTGCAACTTAGACCAAAAAACCCTACTACTTACAGTCTGTCTTCTTCTGTAGGTGAAGTTCTTCCACAGCAGCAATCCCAGCTGCGTCCAAAATGCCATCGTTCTTCAACAATGCCTTCCTTCCTTTGTGCAGCAGCAACACTACACAGCAAGGACGTTGTGGCTGGGCATTAACTATAAAGCAAGAGTTCAAAGGGAAAAATTATGTGAGAGCAGAAAAGACAACACGACAGAAAAAGGCAGAGGTTGTGCTCTGTGAGCTCATGAAGCCTTGCAGCACCTCACTGCATTCCCCACATCTGCTCTCTTACTCCGTGCACTCTCGCCAAGTCTTATAGGTTCAAGTAAGCTCAGATTTAAGAAAAAAAGCTTATTACCACATTTACTTTTATAACCGTGAAGAACAAGTTGCCAAATTAGGTATGTCTTTGTTTAGTATTCTGCCTAACACCTTTGCTTGTAGAAGAAAATGCTATGTGCTTAACAGGCAAGAGAGAAATGTGCATCTCCTTGGAGGCAAGCAGCCCTGAAGTCATTCATACTTGGATAAAAGTTAATGGACAATTGCTCTTGAGATAGTGTCAAGTCTTGCAGCCACCTGGCCTCCACAGCTGTTGTGAGTAGTGTGCATTCAGAACGCACCTTGCAGATGTATGAGAAATTAAAAAGGATTCAGAAACACATTTGTTTCTTTGGTGGCTTTTAATAATAACACAGTATAAGCTTGGGTACACAGAGACTTCCAGGAAGACTCAGATACAAAGATGAGCTTATAGTAGATTGAAAGTCATTAAATCTTCTTTATTCTTATTATTTTTCCACAATTCATTTAGAATAGCTTAATTTGCTTTGGAGATTAAGCCACTTCAGACTAAGAGTATTTTCATTCTGAGTGAGTGTCCACACAGAGATTTAGCTAATTCACAGCAAATTAATTCTGATTTATGTTCCTGAATATGTTCTGTTGACAGGCTCAGTGTTAACAGGACAGCTAGCAACTGATCCAAGCACGCTACAAGATAACCATTCCCCCTAACATCTGCTGAAGTGGGAACACATGCTTTTGATTCTCATGTCCCACATACCAGTATCACAGACCTATGATTCAGACTTGCACGCCTCATTGCAAACTGCATTCAAAATGTTTTCAAAATGCACTATGAACTTAAGACTTCTTCAGGAAGTGCCCTGACCATTCTTGCACTGGAGCAAGATTAGCTAAGATATAGCAATTCTAGATGCCAGCTTTGAGTTAATGAGTATTTGCAGCCTTTAAGTCTTACCCACAACTAAATCCACTATTACAACAGCAGATTAAAAAGTTGTCTTGTAGCATACGTCTCTGTTACATGAAAGTTTCCCTAACACTACAAACAAAACAATTAAAGTCACCATGCTAAATTCCACAGAAAATTACACTGTAGGATCACAACAGCAGAGCAACACTTCTTTGTGCCAGTATAAGGGAGAAGAACAGCAACAGACACCTACAAAAACCTTCAAATTGAACCTCATGTCGGTACACAGGCAGCTGAGCATACAGCCAATACAGGCTTATTAACTACCGCTATAATTCACTGCAGTGAACAGTGCCTGTAGATGCTCCTCTTCACAGAGAGATGCCCAACTGATCCGGTAGGAGAGCTTTCCTCCCTCTACCCTGCACTTCCCTCTGGCTGGAGCACCCTGATATTAACATGTTCCAGCTATGTGCACATCTGCCTGGTAGACAGTGAACTCCCAGACACGCTCAAGAGAGGCACTCTAACAGCTAATAGCATATCAACAACATTAAAAAAAATCCCACTCTGTAATACTATTAATGATCTGCAACAAACTACTTCCCAGTGTTTTCTAACAATTACAGCTAAAGACCAAAATCCACCAGGAAATCAGCAGGAAGGATCTCACAGGGAGCAGCAGAGATCTTTGGCATTCTCAATGGAATTACATTCAACTCCTTCACTTCAAACCTCTTCATAAAGGCAGCAGAACAGAATTTGCAGCAGTTTAGGGCTGTCCAAGCTAGTCGCAAGTTAGTTGGCTTTATCCATGCCAGCAAAAATCCAGATGTTGGTTTCTTGCAATTGCAGGCAGTCCCCATGATCCAAAACAGAAAGACTGCTTTATAAGACTTTGTAGGGTTCATACTGCACTAGCACTTCATGGTGAGATAAGGGCATATATAAGAACACTTAACACATCTCAGCTGATGAGCAGAAGCCTGTGCAACCAAGAAGACCTGGCTGTGCCTGCTTGGATTCCAGCTCTCTAGAGTTCAGCTAAACCTCACAGGGAACAAAGCAAACGTGCTGGCTTTCAAGCAAGGCCAGTTTGTCTGGACACAAGTTTTAAATAAGGCAAAAATAATTATTTGTAAGGACTGTACCTGATGATTGGAAAGCCTGTTCCATATGTTGACACAAGCTAAGTCTCTACATTAACAAAAGGGACAAGTCCCAACACCGGATTCCCACTGCAGGTACAAAAACTGAACCCAAAGTGGGCCCAGTTCTACTTCTTCTAGCCATGCTGGGATGACAGCTTCAGAGACATTCAGTCCCAGTATCTCTTGCAGAGTGGGGCAACCCAGGTTTTGCTGATGCCTATAGCTGTTGAAATTTTGATCCACATCAGAGGCTGACATATTTGGTTCACTGCTGATACAAGTTAACTAGGTCCACTTGAATTACTAATACCTCAGAAAATGCTGTGCAAACTAAATCTCAGGCAAAAACAGGTTAGCACCATTTCAGACATTCTTCTAGTCAGAAAGCAAAGATTACAAAGCAGAAACACAGAGCATTCTGGCAGACCCTACTCTCTCAGCTCAGCTGGAGCTGAAGTCCATCTGTATTTCACTTCAGGCTCATCTAGGATGTTCAAGACAACAGGGAAATCCAACTCACTATTTAGTACCGCAGTTCCAAAGCCCACAGATACCAGCTAGTTTCCCTTCTGTATCACACCAAAGGAAAACTTTGTTAGCCAGCAGTGCACACTAGCGATCACTCTCACCGTCTAAAAAAGCAATATTATTTCTGTCTAGCACAAGAATAGCTGCATGAACTTGCCACAGTAGCACAAGTTTTCAGTGATTTAAGGTACCACACCTCTGCAGAAGAGATTCATACCTGCCAACACTGAGCCTACCTTTTTTTTAAAAGAACACTTATTAAAATAAGCAGTATGAAAGTTGGAACAATTTCCTGAGCTCTAACAAGTGGTGCAACCTAGCTGCACAGAGGTCTTTGCTGTAGATATCCAACCTTTTCCACTGCGTGAACACTGCTTGTTTTCCAGAAGAGGTAGATATACAGCCAAGAGGCAAGAGGCTTACTTCTATTCATCACTCAGAAATCTGTTCTTGTTTAGCTCTGCTTCAGTGTTTCTCCACCTCTTTACTGTAAATGCATAGCTTAGACAACATGGAGTACACCAGGGGAGACTCAAATTGCCTACATCTTTGGGATACACCCGATAGTTGTCTAGTATGTCAGGCGTAATGGATGTTTACAGCAACCTACTGAATCCAGACACATGCCCTGTGCAACATGTAGACAGCAACAAGAACTCAGTTAACCAGACAGCCAATTGAAATGATCACGAGGCCACCTCACGTCTGACCAGCCAATAAACTGGGGGGACCTAGTATACAGACTTCCTAGCATGCCCTACCAGCATGCCACTCAGATCTGCATACATATAACATGCTATTTTTCAAGCATTCCAAATCTTCTCAATTCATGAGCAAACACACAGGAGAAATCAAGCAAAAAAAGCATCCAAATATTCCCACAGATCTTTCAACAGTTTCCCATAGGCCCTGCCTGCAGAGAAGATTGTCCTTCCAATTACAAAAAAGCCATTCAACCTGCACAATCAGTGGACTTCAGAGGATGAGAGGCAGCTCAACGAACCTGCGCGAACCTTCTGATCCAGACTGGGGTTCCTGCTTTGCTCTTCAGAGAGCTCTAATGCTAGGTCAGGACATTCTCTACCAGCTCAGACCAGCCCCCACAACATCCACCTGCACAATAAAAGCACAGGGTCTCCACGTTCTTGTCCCATGGACTGCCTCTGCAGACAGCTTTTTCTCCCCACTGCAGAAACTCCGTAAGACTGCAACTCCATCTAAGTGTGCTATTCAAAAATCACGTCTAAGAGATAAATACATGAAGAGATGAACTCTGAAAATGCTGACAAGCAAAACACTTTGACCAACCCTGACCAGATAAGCACTGTCACAATCACTGAGACTAAAATGGCTGTTGAAAAGTCCATTAGCTGGTACATCGAGACCCCATCAGTCTTAAACACAAAGCTATGTATTTTTACAGCTGTAGATTTTAAGAGGAAAAAAAGGTCAAGTGGAAGAGAACCAATTCCCCACCCCCATGCCTGGTGCCTGTACTAAATAAACATAAAATAGCCTTCAAAAGCAGCTTTCCGCAAACAATGCAGCTGTTTGCTTTCTTCTGGGGGCAAAAAAACCTTTCCCCTAGAGAAGAAATCACTATTTAGACAGAGAACAAAGCAAACTTATCAAACCTTATCGGAGTGGAATATTTCAGGATTCTGGCAGCAGGATACAGGACCTGTGAATCTCCAGCAATGACTTAAACCCAGCCCTGGTCAGCAGAGATAAAAGCTTGTACTAGTTAATGAAGACTCACAGGCTGCCATGAAAGCAGTTAGCAGCCTTCTGTCCCATCCTCTTGGTCAGATCTCTACACTGCAAAAGCTACCACCACTGGCAGCTCTCCATAGACCAAGCAGCCATGGAGAAGATCAATCCAATATCTAGAGATGATGCCCTTTGAGGAAAGAAAAAAAGTATTATTTGCTGGGTGCAACATGTCTACTACAGCCAGTACTGTTCCTTTACTGCAAGCAAGCATGGCCTAGCACATTACACACCTGATCTCAGACGAAAAATTGTACGTCTGCTTAACACCAACAGCCTCTTTGTAAGTATCTACCAAATCAAACAGCCACTCTTCGAAAGAGACGGGACAACTGAGGAAAAGAACACTGGCTGTGAGCAGAAACAGTCCTTTTGGTGAAGCCTGAGAAATGACTTTACTTCCTTTACATAGCACCAAGCTGCATTTCACGGAGCAAGCAGTATCATCAGCCTTCTCAACTCCGCAAAGCCCAGATCCAAGAGCAAAGTCCTCCCAGTGCTCCATATGCTACCAACTGAGATCAGGTCACCATGACAGAAGACAAGAGAGAAGTACATGCCTCAAATTGACATTCTGAACCAAACAAGACAAACTGTCAGAGAATTGTCTGGGCATTTTGGGAGTACAGGCACTGATTAGAGTCAAGAGTTGAGAACAAAGTCTATATCACTCAAATCAGGGTCTAGCATCCTGGCAATTTCCTTGCAGAATTCCTGGATCACAGCTCATAGCTTCTTCCCAATTAGTAGCTACAGACAGGAGACTCATACATCTACATTTACTTTGTACAACCTGAGGCTGTAACAGGGAATAAGCAGCAAGCAAGACCAATATTAGGAGGAAACCCTCGCTTCAACTTCCATGATTTCCAGACAGGAAAAAAGCACTTTGCCTCTAAACTTTAATAAACAGGAGAGGGAAAAGGAGCATTAGTCCTAGTGCTGTTGAGATTATGCTTGGCAAAGAGCAGCTGAGGACAAATGCAAACAATCACTTATCTCACAGTTATGGACCTAATTAGAGATAATCTATGCAGCAGAAACAGACAATGCATGAAGAATCAAAGAGTATGAGTCCATTCTACAATCAGAACAACTCAGGTAATGCCTGCAAGACTAATAGGAGCAAATTTGACATTCATGCCCCTAAATCTTTCAAGAAGTCAAAAAACTCAAAATCTACTGGAGCTTCAGAAAAGAGGGGAAGCTGTACCCTAACAATATTACCTTTCTAGGAATAACAGCATTGACCTTTTAAAGTCACCTTCTAACTCAAACATTCTGAACTAAGTTACAAAAAGATGCCGTCAAAAGCATTTTCAGCATGGATAGTTCAAACAACTCACCTGGAGTATCAAACAAAGCAAAGGCAGAGACAAAAATACCAGTAGGTGCCACACACCTGTCTCCTGGTTTAAGCACTGCTGGATTCTGCAGCAATAACAAGCATTGCAGGGTCAGCAGAGGAGGTGTGAGCTTTGAACCTACAGCCCGATGCCTGGGACATAGGATCATTATCAGTGAGGCCACACAGACACTGAAAAAAGCAATTCTTTCGTAACCTCCCCACAGAGGACTTCCATTTCTTTCCCATTTGCCAGATGAATATCACACCAGATTTCCTATTCTACCTAAAAGTTCATCCAGTGAGAAGTGCTTTCCTCTTCAAAATGACCTAGTTTGCGTTTTCACCAACTGCTTGTTGTTAACAATGTGATTGGAAAGCTTCTGGGTCAGCAGGCAAGAATTTAATTAGGACCACAAACAATATCTGGGTGGCAATCCTTGGCAAGGTCCTTGACTAGTTCACATCACCTTACACATACTGACTACCTGGCTTTAGGTTTGGTAGCAAACAGGTTCTGGCCTTGTTCTTCAACACTAATACTGTAAACAAATAACACACTGTTTTCATTGTGGCCATATGCCCTATAAAATGATTTGCATGACAGAAGCACTTTCAGACTTAGCTTCATGGTAATCCACAACCAGTTTGACTCATTTTTCCTCCTGATGAGTGTGCCAAGTTTTCTACAACTCCCTTATATTAAGGATAGTGACAAAATATTGGGAAGCTGATTGAACATTTTCTTGGAATTCCACCAGTGCCCAAACAAAAACAAGCACTGCATCTCACTCAGTCACAAGATCCTTACAGTACCATATACACTGCTACATAACAGTGAACAGATGAATTCGCTTCGTTTAAGGCGGCTGAGCTTCACAGAAGGTTAGAGACAGCTGGACGAAAATGACTGCTCCTTTTAAGCACAGCGTGACAAGAAAATAGCTACTCACAATCTGCTTTAACTGCTGCTATTAAAACAATTAGTCTCATAAAAGAGGCTCTGCCTGCTGCAGTAATATTACTTCAGAAGGAAGCCTAGATCTTGCTCTGTCAAGAACTGGAACTAATACAACATGACATTAGTGACAGAAATCTGGCATCCCAAGTATTTGGGCAAGACTGCGAGGGGCTCCTAATGGTACCTAGTCTAGGCACTAGGAATAAGCGGTTTTAAAAATCAAAAGTCAGCATATTCTGTGCTAAGCATCTCTGAAAGACCAGCTATGAATAGCAGACCAGGGACCATTTTGAAAGCCCTACCCAGAATGAGTATCACGAGCACTAAAAATGCTGTCTTTGAGCTCTTCAGCAGCCCTTGTTTCCACCTTCTGACAAAGTGTAAGTCCCAAAATGTACTTCTGGAGCACACGTGGGCCCACAGCAACACATCAGAAAAAAACATAAGAGATAGTTTCCCAGAGACCAGGCTGCAAATACTCCGCATACAAATAGCCCTAGATTTTAAGAAGTCAGCAGTGCCACATTTTCAGAAAGGGCTGATTTAGAAACTTCCATTGTGGCAGAACATGCCAAGCTGCTTTGAAAGCCTGTCCCAGATCACACTGGAGCAATGTCTTCCAACCAGAATGACCACAACAACTGGTTCTCATTAATTCTATCATGTTCAAAATGTGAATTGGTGAAAACAAGTGTGGCTCCAGTGCAACAGAACTCAAGCTTGTGTGTGCCACAGCTGGACTGACCCAAAGAAAGACATGTGCAAGAGATTGTGTCATGCCCTCCAGCAAGAGGAATTACTTAAATGTCAAATATAACACTCAAGATGAAATGCAGTCATTTATTTTAATATTAAAAAAACACCCACGAAGTTCCACTGGAAGGTTGTGAAACACATGAAACATTTCAATCTTCTTGTTACAGTAAGCATCTCTACTTTCCTCATGCAAAAAAAAAAATTGCTTTATCATGGCCCACATCCAAAATCCATAGTCCATATTAGCTTGGTTTTGTGCTTTTTTTTTTTTTATACCAAAGAACCAACTCTACTCTATAGTGGAATCTAGAAGTAATAGAACATCTTGCTAAAACAATAATTGTGACATTTAAGCTCAATTCATGCCATTAGACTTTGATCTCCGAACAACTACAGTACCATCAGCTCAGCCAACAAAAAGCTGTGTTACACAGCCTCATCCACTTTCTCCTCCTGCTGATGCATCCTGTTTATGGACGCTATCTTCTCAAACTGAAAAAGGATTAAGTATTTCACTTTGCAGAAGACAGTTTTCTGCTTGGCAGCTGCCTTCAAGGAGAGAAGAAAGACAGCGGTCCCACAAGGAAGTCATCAGCCTCCCCAGCTTTTGGGAAAGGAAATTCATGAGCTCAGAGGGTGTTAGCTAGAAAAACTTTTGACTACCATCCACTGCTGAGCACACCCTGGTCACTGAATCACTTCATCTACATGAATCAGCTACAGATCTAGCTTATGATTGCATACACTAATAGGTGATATACATTCCTATCATGGAATGGCTGGAATATTACTGGGGTGCTTGGGTGCTTGTATAATCTTCTGAGCCAAGCTACCATGTCTTGCAGCTTCACCATCACTTCCGTAAGGATTTTTTTTTTTTTTTGCAAAAGAGTGTCTTCACCTATACTTTATTTTTGTACCTTGCTCTTGAGTCCTGGGGGAAGGCAAGGATGCAAACAACCCAGCAAAGATTGGTACTGTAATTTGAGGTGCCTGTCCGCCCTGTAACTTCCAAAGAAATTTTACTATTATTCTCCTCTTGGTCTTTGCTATTGGGACCAGCATGTCATGAACTGGCATGTATCCAATAACAAAGCAGAACACAATATGGCTTATACTGTGTGAAACATCCTTCTGGTGTCTTTAAGGAATAAGGAGTAAGCTGGCTGTAAAGCCTGGTATCCACACAACAACACTGATATCCACCTCACAGATAGAGGTTATGGAAGATGAAACAACAACAAAAATATCCCTCAATTATGCAGAAAAGCCTCAGCCAAGAAAAAGCCTGTAGCACAATGCAAGGAAATGATGTTGTCAAAAGAAAGTTGGCAAAGGCTATATTTTGCAACAGATGTCAGTTTGAGTAGAGTTTGATCCATGAAACCCTACAACAGGCAGACCCAAACAAGGCTTCACCTCTCACATCACTAACCATCTAACTGTGCAGACCGAGCAGATACTAATTCAGTAAAGTAGTAAGCAGGGACCCAGGTGCTTTTGAAAAATAATGACTGCTCACTTTGAAGAGAAATTAACTTCTGCTCAATCTTGGCAACTGATGAGGTTCAATAACTACTTATCTCTAAAGTTACTCATAGAAGAAAACAAAAATAATTGGTGTATGTGATAAGAATGAAGGCAGCGTGCCTGTTGTGACAGGTGTGGCACTGGGCACCTATCTGGGACCACTCCCAGAAAGCTGTGTGCAAACCTCTTTTTTTGCCTAATCCACAGAAACAAGTTGTTCCACACATACTATATTCCTCACTTCCAGTTGCTCAACTCATACTCCCGTTAGGGTCAACAAGCCAGTGAATAGACGTGAAATAAGCTACAGTATGCTTATTTTAATATCATGGACATACCGATGTAATGAGCGAAAGGTGACAATTTGTTCATACCCGAGTGACACCTCTTCATGCAAGATTCTGGACAGAGGTCCACTAGTTTGCTCCAACAATTTCAAGGGACCAAGCACAAAAGTGAAGAACTGGTCTACTCAGTCTCAAGCAAAGGACTCAGAATGGAAAACACTTCGGGTAGGTGCAGAAGTGGCATTAAATGCCAGAAGGAAAAGAATAAGCTTAGAGAAACGTAAATAAAGTAGTTCTCCAAGTTGTTAATGGATATAAGTTCCCAGCCATACATCTTCTGTTGAGCTTAAGAAATCCTTAACGATGCAGAGAAAGCTTCACTGGAGCCAAAGCACATTCCTACAGACAATCCACTTGACAGAAGTTATGTCTGGTTTTACGTGTGAACACAACTGGGAAGACAGATACAAGACAGATACAGTGGTGAAGACTAAGACCATGTCGTAAGGGCTGTGAACAAAGCTCTGGAAGACACAGTAATGGGGGGGAGGAAAAAAACAACAAGGGAAAAAACAATATCTGAAGAAATCTGCTGACAGCTGGTGTACAAGTATTAGTATCAATTTGGTAGAAGGAAGAAATCCAAATTCCTCCAAACATGCCTACTGCTTTCTTTAGAAGGAATATCTCAGTGTAGGTTTGTGAGACCTGGTAAACAAAGCTGTAGGAACTGCTACTCCAACTTAACAGGGTAAAGAATAATTAAAATATCAAAAATACTTAAAAGCAAATGAATTAGATAAAAGTGCATTGTCCAGTGATGCATAGATTCTGAAATGCATGATCAATTTAGTTTAATAAACAGAAATGAACACATCTAGGAGAGGACTAGATTTTGAACTTTGGCTCCACCAGAAAGAAACGTCCATGCTTCTGCACATACCAAAGCTTGCTGCTGTTTTATTGTTTGGGCAAAGGGAGTTTTGTTGGGTTTTTTTTGTTGTTGTTTTTAAGTCAAATCAAATTTGGTCCTAATTCTGCATTCCACAAGCAAACATATCAAAACTCCTGTTTTGGCAGCGTAATTACAATATGGTGAAGAGAAAAAAAGCCACTGACATATCCATAGAATATTAACATATTCTCCACGAATACATCTCTCAGACAAAATATACATATAATTACATGCTTGTTTCTTCTGAAGGCACAAGAATGCACCTGCAAGAGCAGCAGCAACATCTGGAAACCTGGGGTTTAAACCTGGCGCTGACATGACCAACACTGCTAACAGTTTTTACCAAAAAAAAAAAGTTTCAGTGCTGCAGCAGGCAAAAAGCACATTTTCACTTTTACATTGTGGAATATGAGCTTTTATGATCTCATATTTATGACAACATTGAATCAGGGAACAGAAGCATGTCATCATGAGACAGGCACAACTGCTAGAAGACACATTATCCCGGTCCCTAGGTCCTGCTGTTGTCACCTAGACCACCACCACTGTTGCTCCGAGACCTTACACATAGCTTACTTTTGGCTGTTACTGAGCTAACAGCCAAGAATGCTAATGAATATTAACTGCATGGCTTGCGTTCCAATTTCCAGTAATAGCCTTTCACTTGGAAGTGGGCAAATAAAATTTCAGATTGTTTCACAGAGCCCAGCAAACAGGGTGGTGGCTGGTTTGCGCCACTTCTTTATCTTCCACACAGCGCTGCCTGCCTTCTGCCTGCTAGAAAGGAAGTCAGACCTAGGGAATGATCTCTGAACTGTGTGGTCAGAGGCTCCGGCTTTGTTTGCTCTTTCCCAAAGACTGACCTTGCTATCTAGCTCAAACCAGAACAGTCTTGGAAAGGCTCTCCTGCTCTCCTCTTTCTGGCTAAGGACAATCATTCCCTAACAAAGTTAGCACAACACAAACGGATCTCTTATTGGATTAGATAGAGCTCTGCTACGCAATACTCCTCCAGAAAATAACAGAAGAGGAAAAAGGTCATCTTGTATATGGATGTTTTTGCCATTCAGACCGATGTACATTCTTCTTATAATCCGTGATCAAGCCTTTTCACTAATAACTCAATAGATCTTAAGATCTGAATGCTCCTATTTTTCCTACAGCATTAGTTTGTTGTCTGAGAAAAGCTCCATCAACGCTTTTCCATCCTACTCTGTCTCACCCTCACTCCATGCAGCAAGCTCACGTTTTCTACCCTATGACAAGCAATTAAAAAAAAAAAAAAAAGACAGGTCTGGCTTTACTGTTACTTTTCATTAGAAAAACCAACCTAAAAAAGAAGAGGGTATTCTGGTCAGCAGTTCAATTCATGGTAATTCTTCCGAGCCAATCCATACAGCCTTCCTACAGCCAGTAGGCATTTTAGGATATGTACATACAGAACACAAAATGTTTTGAGTTCTTAAGGTGAACATCTCAATGCTACAAGCAGAGTCTTATCACGGTGTTTATAATCCTTATCCTTAATATCAGTAACCACAATTGTTCTAGATAACTACATAGCAAACTTTCAAGAATTCAGGATTCAAATATTCAGCAGACATAGAAATAATGATATCAAAGACAACAGTTCTGCAACTTCCTACCACGTCAGACCAGGAGAAAGTGGACAGAGTCCCTGGCAGCCCCAGGTGAAGTTGGAAAGCAAGGCATATGTAAAGCGTTTTATCAAACAGCAGGTCCTGACTCCAGCCACACAAAGTGGCAGACACCAAGAATAACCAGCCTAATAGAAACATGATGGTGCATGGTCAGCCATGGCCTTATTTCAGGATTTGGAGCACCGCCAGGCCTAGGAGACCTGCATAAACACGATGGTTTCTGCTCCAAGGTTACTTAAAGTAGTAGTCTGGTTCCCCTTCTGCTCCACTCCTGTCATCATCTTTGTGCCTGCACCAGTGTTCACAAACCCACGATCTGAGCACAGGATGCCAAAGAATCACCCAGCTAAAAACGTTTTCACCCCTTCCGTCCCTCGGTGAAAGCACTCCCTCATCTGGAAGCTCTGAGAGAAAAGTTAATTTTAAGTTTGCACGGTCTGGGTTGGTGAAGTCCAGCACCAGCCCAGAGAACAAAACATGGGGAGACACAGAGACTGAGCACTTGGGGGAAGTGAAGTAGGACCATTAGCAGCTCAGTAGCAACCCCCAATTATACTAGATTAAAGTTCTCAAGAAACCACACCCTAAGGAGCACTGTGCCTGCCTAGCGCAGCAACGCACAATAAATAGAAGCAGAGCTGATCTGATCCAGCAACAAGAAGACAGGCTGGGGACTGGCCTAGCCCCTGCCCTGGTTCTGCGGGCCCACCTCTGCCAGCAAGCCCTGCAGAAAGGCAGGAAGGGGAGAACCCATGTCCCAAGTTGTACATATCACACCTGATTCACGCATGAGACATCGCGTGCACTAGCCTAGAACTTAGGAAGAAGGCCCAGAGCTGCTTTCCTCAGGCCACAGAGGTGTTATTACAGCATCCGTGGACTGCTTTATGCTCACATGGTGAAGGTGAGGCCCAGGAAGCAGAGAACAGGCTATTTCCAGAACAAAGGCTACAGTAACATTACCTCTTTTCCTCTCTTTGAAAATAAACTCAAGTCTTTTCAACTTCTGCAGTTCAACACCTCACTAGGAACCAATCCCACCCACCCTGTGATGTAGGGGGGCCAGATCAGATCTCAGTTCACAGCAACAGAATTGAGCTGAAGAGGGTTTCTGAAGACAAAACTGGGACTACAACATAGATTGACCAGCATTGGCCCATGACAGACCTATCTATAAGCACACCCCAGTCCCACTGGGGGAAAAGACCATCGAGAGGCTCTCACTGTGCCTGCCTGTACTACTGCTCTGTTTGGAGAAAAGTTGGGACCGATAGCCACAGGTTGCCAAGACTCCTGCAAATACCACAGTCTTACGCAGAACAGCACCCGAAGCGCTTGATTCACACAAAATACCATTCAGCTAAGAGAGCCTCAACAGTAACGCATCAAGGGAAAGTTAACATGAGCAGCTGGGGTCAGTCACACTCCAATTGAAGACAGGGGCAGCCATGGTCTCTCACGAACATCAAATACCCCACAGAACACCTCCAGCGAGCATATTTTTATTATCTCGTAGCATGAGACATTCCCAGCTTCCAAAGTTCAATTTGAGTTCTACCACGCAACTTTTGCTTTCCACGCTACAAACCCTGTACCCACAGTTTGGAATGAGTCAACTCACGACATGCCCTATCACCAGCCCTCCCAAACTATGAGTGCCAGACAAACAAGGCACTGAAGCGCTGCAAGTGAAGGTAGCAGGCTCCTGCTGCTGGCCGTGTGGATCGCACCAGGCTGAGCTCCACAGCCTGCAGGGACATCGCAGAACCACACCGCGCTGCACAGGAACACCTCGGCAAACAACGCCGCTCCCGGTCCGCGGCACAACAAGCTGTGCCAAACAGAAAGCATCCGCACCGTGTGTTTATTACCATTACCCCTCTTCAAAACGCAGTGGGATTGCTCACTTCGGAAACGCCTCAAGACAGCAAGCGTGGCCATCTGTTGCTAATGGAGCGTGCCCAAGAAACGGCTGTTCCGTGCTGTACAAGCACGGACCCATCCCTGAAGGCTGCCTCCTAATTGCATCTTAATTCATTAATCTATACCAGTAATTTTCAAAACGGGCTCCCATTTAGCTAAGCGTGTAAGCACACGTTTACATCTCCCTAGCTTCGGTAACATCTATTCCAACAGACTAAAGATCAGCTTTGATCCTCCAAATTGATCTGTACAGCCCTGAAGCCTCTATGCCGAACACCTCGGGGGCAACACGATGAATGGGTTAAGACAAACAAAAATAGTGCTTAATAGGAACTTTCATTTTATAATCGAAGTATCTTTCCTGATAGACTTAAGAATCCGAGCAGTCACGCGCACCCAAAACCAAGCAGCAGCGCTTTGCAAAGGGCTGACGACAGGCTGCAACGAAGCAGTCCAAGCTCCTCAACAGCCTGGCAGGGAGAAGTGCGATTTGTTGCATTCAGTCGAGCCTCCTGCTCATCACAAAAGCGGAGAGATCGATTTTTTTTATTATTATTTTACACTCCCGCTCCCCCCTCCCCGCGCGGCGCCATCGATCTCCCCGTGGGTGCGAAGGGGATGGGACCCTCCTCCGGCGCCCACCAGGGCTGGGGCGGGCGGCGGGGAGCTGGAGCCGCCCTACGCGAGCGCTGCCAAGGCAGAGCCGCTCCGATCGCGATCAGCTAGAATAAAATAACAACAAAAATATAAACACACACTCTGGAAGGAAAAAAAAAAAACCCACAACGCATCAGCCCTCTGCCAATCCCCCGCCGCCCCTCAAGCCATCCTCCCAGTCATACTGTGCACAGCAAGGAGGAAAAAAAAAAAAAAAAAAAAGGAAAAAAGAACGGTAATAAAAAAGTTATACGCTTTTCTCCCCCCGCCCCGTTGCTCCGGGCGCAGCGGGGACGAACGGTGCCGCCACCCCAACCACTGCCCGTGCCATGCTGTGCCTACCTCCGGGCCGGGGCGCGCTGGGCAGCCGCCCTCGGTCCCGCACCGAGCCAAGCCGCCTCGCTCCACTTCCCCGAGGCTCAGCTCTGCCCAACTCCGCTCCGGCCCCGACGCCGGCCCCGCTCACAGGCGCCCGCGTCCCTCAACGTGTCTTTATAGGGCGGCGCGGGGCAGCCCGCGGCGGGGCGGTACGGCCCGCCCCTTCCAACGGGCAGCGCCTGGGATCGTTTTTCCTTTCCCCTTTTCTCCCTCGTCTCTGTTTTCTTTTTTCTTTCTTTTTTCCCTCACGTTCCACTTTTTTTTTTTTTCCCTCTCTCCTTCGTCTTTTTCGTTCTTTTTTTTTTTCTCTCCTCCCGCAGCAACAGACGCTGCCAATGTTTGGGAGGCGGGGACACGCCGATTTGCATGTAGGCGTGCACGCTGCAGCCAAAAACAAACGGCGGGGCTGTGCCCGTCGCACACCGCAGGCAGCCGGGGGGACAGACGGCAGGGCACGGGCTGCACGGCACCTCCTAGGGTCGCTGCTGCTGGGGCTCAGTGCGGCTCCCGCACCTCGCGGCCGGCTGCTGACCGCCCTGTGGGAATCACAAAACAGAGTTACGGAATCATTAAGGTTGGAAACGCCACTAAGATCACCAAGTCCAGCCACCAGCCCATCCCACCATGCCCGCTGACCACGTCCCTCAGTGCCACATCCACACGGTTCTTGAACACCTCCAGGGACGGTGATTCCACCGCCTCCCTGGGCAGGCTGTTTCAGTGCATCACCACTCTTTCTGAGAAGAAACTTTTGCTAACATCCAACCTGACAGGGAGGGGAGGGCAGGAGCCAAGTGAGAGCCCTGTGCTCTCATCAGCCTCAGTTCCTCACCTGCACTGGTCCCTGCATCAGGGGTCAGGCAGCACAAGGTGGCACTGGTGCATCCTCAGGTGCCCAGCTAACACATCTCTACCAGCAACAGCAGCTTCAGGAGGAACAGAGCTTCTGATCCATGTCACTTGGTTGTCAGGAAACAGCAAGGAACCATGAAAGCGAATGCTTTGTTCTTCATCCATAATCAGCAGTCAATTTCTGAGGCAGTTCTTGGACAAAGTAAGTTCACAAACTTTAAAAAAGCAAACTGACCCCAGCTTACACATTCACACTGCCCAAATGCACCTGCTCCAAACATAGAACGAACAAATGAGGGCCACCTGCAGAAAAGCATGTCTTACTGACCTTAGCAATTACCAAACTCCCAGGTGGCTCCTTATCCTCCCAGCTGGGCTCTTCTCCTAGAAGCACAGCAACCTTTACCTGACCCACTCTAAAGTTTCTGCTCAGTACATATTAGGAGCACTCAGAAGCACTGCTCTGCAATCTGTGGAAGCGTAGGAGTGCACTTCTGATGCTTAAGTTGCTCTATGAATGAAAACAACGCACAAAAGACAGGCAGCTCTCAATTATGTCTGCCATTGCTCATCCACAGTGAAGTCACTGATGTTAGCGAACATGCGGTTGTTAATGCTCTGCCTTATTATGAGCAACCCGGATGACCCATGGTTACTGAGGGAACTGCATGTTCTAGTTTCTTCACTTGCCTTTCAATTCTCAGCCTACAACCACTGTACTTCTTTGAGAGGCACAGAAATAAAGTACCTGGCAGCAACATCCAGAGATCTTGGCCTGACTGTGATCTGAAGTAGTGCTATCCACTGAAATGTCCTATGCAGCAGTAAATATTCAGACTAATAATGCATGCTGTCATAACAAGGGGCTTGGGACTGGACAACACCCAACTAGACCCCATTTCTGATCCCAGGTTCCTCAGCACAGCTGCTGCCCTACTGCACTGACTGACTGAAAGAGACATATTCTGGTTGTGCATTCACGTGGTTACAAAACTGAAGCAAACACTAGGTCTTCAATCTGTAAGTGCAGATGTGTGTTTTTCACAATACACTGTAGCTTTCAATCTTTGCACTTTTCCAAACATTTACTGGATTATAAATTGTAGTATAAATAATTTCAGCATGTTTGCTCAGAGCACGGAGAGAAAGTGTACAGTTACTTTATTATCAGCAGGGTGTTAGGATTCATTGCATGCAATTAAGCATTTGAAATAGAGTGAGGCATACTGGATAGGGCTTTCAAAACATGTAGTGACCTTACATTAGTCCAGTTATGAGTGCTGAAAATGGACTAGAAGTTGTGCTGGTGCTGGTGTCTCCTTAAATCAGACCCCTTCAGGGAAAGTGAGTTGTTTTTTAAACATCATCATCAGAGAAGACTTCCTTTAATTTTGGAAATCAGCATCTGTGTCAACTGTTAAAGCATTTAGATATCATCTTCCAGTAAAGCATTTAACATATAGCTGTTCATCAGAAGAAAATGGAGTATTCAGTTGAGTTTGCTAAATATGTGGTGAGAAAGCGTCTTTGTGCACCGCTGGATAGCATTTATCAAATTTACATTTTCTTGGTTGCCTGACAGTGGAGTCAAGTCACCATAAACAATTAAACACTTAGGGGAACAACTTTCTCTCCTTTCCACAAACTCTGTTCCCATTAAACACCTCTCTTACCTGTTCCCCAGCCCCAACACCTCTTGCTTTCCATTAAAGTTATGCTCCCTCCTGATTCTTTCTACAAGGCAATGAGGGACATTAGGGTCTGTGTAATGGTTTATTTCTGCTGCCCCTTGTTTTTTAATCAACTTCCTCCACCGCTCCTTGCCTTTCACTGCTACTCAGCTTCCCTATGGGTCCTCCATGGCCAGCATCCTCTGAGGGCCCATCATCAGCCACCTCAGAGCCTACCAGTACTGGCCAACACACAGCTCCCATGACATGCCCTTCCAGAAGAACACGTGACTTGTTCTTCTTTTCTAAAGGCTAGTTTTCTCACTTACCCTCACTACGACCTCCTTTTTGAAAGTCTGGGAGATGCAGCCCACACTGGGTCCAAGGCTGGGTGCAAGGGAAGAGCTACAGAGGGGCACAGCAAGAGGTCAAAAAACATGAAAATTGCTCTTCATGGAAAAAATAACCCGCAGTGGAATGAAGGGGTGGAACTGAAAATAGGAGAACACTATGTGTCTCCTATATGTTCTTTCTAAGAAAGAAAGAAGTTGTTTCTCCTTACTGGTAACTTCTACAAGGCAAAACACACTGCTGTTGAGCCTGCAAGACTGACGGCTCTGACATCTTGATGGTAGAGGAGGCAGTGGACTCAGCCAGTCACACCAAGAACTGCCTTGCTGTAAACAGAAGAGCTCTAAGGCAGAGTTCAGTAATGAAGAATGCCACTGTTTGATATGCCCTTTGCAGTCAGCTGATGTGATGAAATGTCTCATCTGGAAATCTTTTAAATCCAGGTGAACTATCATAGAATCATAGAATGACAGAATGGCCTGGGTTGAAAGGGACCTCAAAGGTCATCTAGTTTCAACCCCCCTGTCATAGGCAGGGTCACCAGCCACTAGACCAGGCTGCCCAGAGCCACATCCTTGAATGCCTCCAGAGACAGGAGTTCAGACTTAGTTCAGGAAGGAGGGAAGATAGCAGAGTAGTAATATGTCTATTTAGAAAATTGCTTTTTGATGAGTTTTGATCTCCTCTTTTTGATTACTTGGCAGTTTTGCAGCACAACATTAGCTTCCAGACTCTTCTGTGTTGTATTCTGGGGTATACACTGAAGGTTAATCAACATTTCAAGCATCTGTTCTGTGTTGTTTTACTCTTTCCCTTGATTAGCAATATCTGAGTCAGCTGAGGTGATGGCTTTCATAAGGCCTTCCTGGAAGGAGATTCCTCATTTTTAGAAGAAACAATTGCACTGTTATTATTTTATAGCAACTGAAACTCTCACTGAGCATCTCATCTTCAATTTATACTTCCTAACATGGGAGTTGGTCACTCCAGCCTGATTTACAGCCGGTGAGTACAAATGACTGCATCAGGCATTTTCCTGCAGCCTGCCATGCTCACTTTTTTTCCCCCATCTCATTAACAAAAAATGAGATAACACTCAGTTAGTCAATAAAACACAGTGTTCCAGCTGGAAAGAAGGAGAAGCACTAGCAAAGGCTTAGTGACCTGTTTGTCCTTCACATTGCACTGAGGAAGCCTTGAGGTGCTTACCTGTACCATATCAAATGCTGAACTCGGGAAGTTTGTGCCATCTGGATAAAGTATGCTGCAGGCTGTTCCAGTGCTTGATGGAGGACGGAACCTTCTCTCCATCCTTCAGTATAAATGTCAGTTTCAAGCTGCTTCCAGTCATTAATAAGATATTTCTAAATCTTTTTAAGACAACATAAGTATTTTGAAGCTCAGACACATTCAAGTCACAACTGAAGCAGTATAGGTAACATTTCTTAATGCAATATATCATGTGTTGAAGAAGGGTGATTTAAAAACCATCTCTTGTGAAGGTTAGTTGCCAAATTACTGCTTTTATTTTAAGAAGAGTTCTCATTGCCACAAGCACAGCCTTGTCATTTCTCATAAACACTTAGCATTAAATACAAGCACATGCGAAATTACATCTGCAGTTATCTATATATACAGTAAAGTGGTGTGAGGTTCACCCTTAACAAAATTACTGCATTTTGGATGTGAAATATATGTGCAGCCAAATACTTAGTCAGTAAAAATCCTTCAGCTTGCCAAAAACAAGCTGATTTTCCCAAACCATAGGTCTAACCTATAGTTTGAAGAGCAAAGAAAATACAAAGAGTTGCCAACTAAAATATACCTAAGGTAGCAATTCTAATTTTATAGTAAGTTTATTCCTTTCTCGTATTTCCCAGAGGTATACCCTATAATGGCAAGCAGCATGTATATATTTTCGTGTTAACATTTCAGTCTTCCTTTGTGCAATTGTCCACATTTCAAATAAACAGGATTCCTTCAGAAAAAATGTTTCAGTGGGCCTTAGGTGTACATTGCCATACAACTTTTATAGGGACAGTCAGGCCTGTACAAGCTAGTGTTTCTGTGTAATTAATGTAATTGAATGGTTAGTTATAGAGAGCATAAAAATTCAGTGTTCATTCTAGTAACATCCCCAGTGGATAGAGCAAGGAAGCAAAGCTCCATCACAAAACAGAAGTGAACTCTAGTAGACACAGGACCAAATCAAATGCAAAGAAAGCCAAATAAAAGAATGCAGTATGGCTTAGGAATTGATGGACAAATCTTAACTTGTGTGAAATCAACTGACCTGGATTTAAACTTCAGCAACTTAGCCCTTGAAGTATAAATTAAAGTGGTTACTTCCAAACGTTTCCTTGTGGCCAGCCAAATGCCATTTCGTATCAGTCGTAGTTGTCTGGTTTCTTAAGCAATGATTTTAGAGAAATCAAGAATTGAATGATCAAAAATCTTTATTTAATCAGGCTCATGAAGCTCAGTGCCACATTTGCCTGAATAAGGACTCCTGTGCTGGAGCTACAACTACAACAGATTCTGCCTTTTATATAGGGATGATGTATTAGGCCAGCTCCATAAGCCAGTGGAGATGTGTATCTGAGAATTTGATTGCAGAAGCCAGTGGTGCTCCCTCTAAGCTGTAACTGAGGACTGGGTTAGTCCCTGATATCCAAATCTCCCATCACCTGCAGTTCTGGAGCTGCAGACCACTGCACTCAGTGCAAGTCCTTGTGGTGGGGGGAGGTAGTCTCAGGAAGTGATGTTTTTCCTTCACTAGATAACAAACTCAAGAAGGGAAGGAAGGGCACTGTTAAGTGTTCAAGCCCAGCTTGTGAACCAGAAGGAAAGGGAGGAGGGACTGCCCAATAGCCATTCTGCCTGCTTCAGTGACAAGAAGCCATGGAGGAAGGCAGGCTGTACCTTAGCTCTGATCTTATTAAAGGACTTTTACTCAGAACAGGCCATCCTCAGGCCCTGGAAGGCTTTCACTTTGCTGCGCTGCAATATATAGGCCAGCAAGCCCTTTGGCCTCCACTCAAGAAGAGGTGTGCTTTTAGGCTCACAACAAGCCTCCTCCAGCTTGCTCTGTTCCCATCAAACCTGCAGTGTGGAGCTGAAAAGGTGCCTCGCTCCTTCTCCTGACAGTGTCCATGTGTCCATGAGAAGGGAAGATACAGGATTCTTGCTTGCTATGAAATTCAGCACCCTTAAAGAAAAAGTCGTGCTTTTTGTCAGAACCATTTCCTCCTCTTTTCCCACATCTGCCTTTCGCAAGCTCGTTAAGTACCCAGTTTTACCAAGTCATATTGGAAAATGAAGGATCTCTATTCAAACTCATATCTTTCCAGAGCTTCTCAGAATTTCCAGCTGACTTCCATGCTTACTGACAGACGCCACAGTCTGCTTTGTACAGCCTAACTTGTTTTCCTCTCACTAGGTTACATGCTTACTCAGTGTGGGCTCTGCTCTGCACTGTGCTTCCACGTTAAAAAAAAAAAAAAAAAACAGGGCCGCTTTTAAGTTCTGACAGTTATATTTTGCCCTTTTGAAGAAGCCTCACTGTCTGAATGTTACCGAGCTCTTTTATCAAGGCAGTGGGCCTGACCTCTGCATTCTCTAGCTACTTGCAGGCATCTGGGGCCGGATCTAGGGTGTAGCCAACATGTGCTGCAGACACTGTGTCCCTTCTTCTCTCTGAGATGAGGCAGTTCCTGCTTCTGCTTATTTATTCTTAATCTGAATAACAGGTATTTAACTTCCCTTGCTTCTTAATTCCCTCAGTAGCATCTGTAGCAAGAGGAGATAGTTAAGTTTAAGCTTATTTTGTGCACCCCTCTCCATTACTGCGTGATTGGGTAGCTGTAGGGACTAATCCTATCGCTGCAAGTGCCGTCTCTAACTTGCTTTGCGTGTTCATACAAGCAACTGTGCAGCTGCTGGTCAGGATATCAGCAGCCTTCCTGGAGGTTCAGTGAGCTCACTGTCTATGGTACATTTCCAGAGAGGCTCCAGAACCTGAGCCATGCCCTCCTTTCTTATTGCTTCCAGATAGTTTTCCTCTTTATCCCCACACAGCATGCCCAAGTGTGAAATACTGTCTACTGTCCAGCATTAAAACTCTCAGACTCTGGTACCCCAGATCCTTCCTTTTCTTCTGGAGAGGTTCTCTCTATTTCCTTTCAACTTAGAGAATCTCTTTTCACCTGATGTTTCCCCTTCAGCACATTCCTATCTGCCCCTGTTACTAAAATAATGCAATGTTTTGAACCTGCTCTGCTTTTGGAGAAGAAAAAGACAACACTCTTTCTCTCTGACTTTGAGTCTTTACATAGTCACTCATTTGGCTCCTTGTCACATTAGGCAGACTTTCCATAAAAACAAACAATTCTTGAGCTTCCTCCTTTTCCTGCTAACTATCTCCACTATTTTAAAGCCTCAGAGCATCCCACAGAACTTTTTCCTTTAGAAAAGCAATGACTTCAGCATCAGCCCCATCAAAATTACAGGGCAATATGATATCTATTTGTGATGTTTTCCTCAGTATTTGTAAAAACTTGTTCTCTTTCTTCTTTGACATGCAAGAAGGAATCTTTCAACAAATTCTGTATCCCACAGTCTTTGCCCAGGCTTCTTCCCTAACCTGCTCATCAGTGCTGACTTTTGTATATTTCTAAAGGATGTTAAGACCAGAGACAAATGTTTTGACTGAGATTTCCAGGACTGCTCTTCATTCATGCATGGGATAAGGAATTACTGTAGCCTATGAAAAAAGAAATCTGCTGTGCAAGTCATTCCTAATCAGGTCAATTTTGGTTAATCAGCCCAAAAATATTAGTTCCCAAAGAGCTATACAAAAGAATAGAAGGCTGATGTGTACGGCACATTAAAGGAAGGAGAGGATACAGGTAGATGCAAGGCAAATTAAACACACATACTATCATTTAAAGCTCTCCTACAGTTTACCACAAGATCAACAAGCATATTAAGTTTTGTTAGATGTTTTTAAAAAAATGATTAAAATACATGAAATACGACCTTGTCAAGTTCTTGCAATGCAGGTGTCCAAAATGGTACTACCTCCTAAGAAGCTGTGATCAAAAAAACTATATAGGAAACATGCACAATCTCATTTCTGTAAAAAAAAAAAATTTCCATTAGTGCTTCTAGTAGGTCAGTCATTACATGTTATTCTAATCATAGGGAGTTAGAAGCTGATATAGCTTTGCAGATGTTTGTCAATGTTCATATGCTGTTGTGTAAGAGATCTGGTTATGATCACTTCTAGAGATTAATTAGAGGGGCTTCAGATCTCACCCATTCATGCAGGATTTTATTCCCTGTAAACACACTGGCTTTATTTACTGAGTGTTACTTCAGTATTTCACCTGCAAATCTACAGTTTCTCTGCAAATGATTTTTCATCGTGAACTAGGCCTACGTGATCATCACTCTTTTCCTTTCCTCATCCCATAACCACTTTTTGGTCTTAGAAGGCCAAGGAGCTATATGCCTATTTGTGTACAGGTGAGATCTTGTTTACAGTAAATGCTTATTGTCAGCAGATTCCTTCCACAGAAGAAGTTCAGTCTTCTTCAGATTCAGCCCTCTATTGATCAGGCTTTGGCTGTTTATCTCTGACAGAGAATCTCTTTCATTCAGTCCATCTGCACGTTCTGCCGTTCCTTTGCTACATCAAGGTAAAACTGCTCTCAGACTCTGTCAGTTAAGTAAGCGGCTGTCCCAGTTTCTGAAGCAACTTTAAAGACTCCACTCAAAATAACAGATTCAGAATTCCACTGCTATTCTCCAAGATTGCTTTTGAAATTTTGGGGTTTGTCATTCAGTTTTAATTTTCCCAGTTTGTTGTCCTTTTTAATGGATGATTGAGTCATCCTCATACAGATGAGTACCTTCCAAGCTGCCAGCACCCTCTGGAATTTCTTTGGGATGCAGCAGCGACAGCTCTGGAGTCACAATACCTTACCAGTTCTCCTTGTTTACTTCTAAACATTACACATGATAATTAGGGTACTGTTTAAAGGTAATATTAATAGTCTGTTTGTATATGCTTCAGTATTCATGATAAATAATTCTCTAATGACAGAAAGCTTATGCAAACTCCTCTTTGTGCAATTACAGTTCAGGCATATGAGCAGTGGGAAGAGGAGAGAGATATATGCAAGTAGCATTGCGTAAATAAGGAAATACTGTGCCCAGGACAGATTCCTACATAGCAGACTGTATGTAGCAACACAAGCTGAAGGGTGTTACAGCTGGAAAATCTCTTACAGCTGGGAAATTCGTTCAGACTCTTCTGTCTCCAGAACTGGCCTATCAAAGTAAGAATGAAAACATATCTGCTGTCTACAGAATAAAAAAAGAAATACTTTCTTATCCTAAACTCAAACACAAAAGGGCTCCACTCTTGTTCTTCCTTTCCCTTGCTCTTCCTACCATTCTTTCAACTGAAGTTAAAAGATGAAGAAGAAAAGCTAGGAAGAACTAGGAAAAAAGTCTAAGACGTTAAACAAACACATAAAACATACAATGGTTCGGTTTTGGACCAACCATAAATCAGAGTTTTCAAAGCATAATTATCAATGTTTTCATCAGTTCTCTCTGACCACAAAGCTCGTTACACATGGACAAATAAAAACAACAGTGATTTGTGTATGCATTCAGATCCTGCGTACACAAGAACAAACTCCATCCAGAGGGAAAAAAAAGAAATGTTCTTTTAGGGGTTTCTTTGGGTCAATTTTAAAGAGAATTAAGAATCCTCTCTCCATTAAGCAGCTTATCTGCTCTTGCCCCAGTGCAGGTGTGTCCCTGTGGGCTGCAGCTGGAACATAACCTCTCTTACACACTGGCACTCCGCAAACTGACTGCAACCTACCAGTGAATGGTAGCAGGAAGCAGAATCCATCTTGATTTACACTATGTCTTTACACTGATATACCTTTAATTTCCTGGATGATAACCCATGACATTTTAATGCAGAATTCTGTTAAGAAAAGCTCAAATTTTAGTTGATCCTACCTTGGGGAAAGAGGGTAGAAAAAATGACTTCTTGAGGGATCTTCCCACCCATTGTTTTCCACACTGCTCTCCCTGTGAAGGGAAGGAACAGAACTGTAAAGTACACCTGCACAGAGCTGCACTGCAAGCATGCTCAGCTGCACACACCTTAGTGTTCTGCCATGGGGGAGCTGGAGCAGGGGTTGGACCCTACAGAGCACGGCTGGAGCCCTGCCCTTACAGGAAATCCCATCGTGCTGTAACTGCTTAAAGGAAGTCCAGTGGTGAGGAATTTTAAGGTGCTTTTTCCTTTTGCACAGTATATGCCACCTTGGCAATGGCAGTGTGAGTGTACTGCCCATACAATGACCACTACCTGAGCTTTGTGCAAGCTTCTGCATTTCAGGCCTCAGAACTTGCCAGCAGCACAGGAGTTATTGGCTCCCCTACCAAGTGGAACAGGCTCTGGAGACTTGAATGACTCACCGCTGTCCATAGATGCACTTCCTGTTTGATACGCTACCATGCACAGAAAGTTGTTTCAAGCATGGAGTTTTTCTCCTTGGAATTGGCAAGTGAAAGGAGTGGAACAGACACAGTTAACATATCCCTTTCCCATTTATATTGTGCTTTCAGAGAACATTCTTACTAATCATTTTTCTGGAATGTGTCAAAGACTTGAGAGTGTGTGGGCCTGTGCACCTAAGCCATTTGCTGAGGAAAAGCAGTGAAGTCAAAGACAACTGAAGAAAAAGCAAAGCTGATTTTGTGAAAAACAGAAACTAAACTCTAGTTTTAACCTGTGCCTTCACATATCAACAGTAATAGGCTTCTACCTAGCTGCACGTTTCCTTCCATACAGTGAATTATCAGAACCACATATGCAAACCTTGCATACATCTATTTGAACCATACTTTCCTGAGAATCTCAAAATCCCGTCCCTTTCAGCTTTTTGTTCCTGGCATTGATTTGCAGAGTCAGTTTTTGTATTTGCATCTTTTCAGTCGTGCTCCCTGGCACTTCCTAGATGGAGACTGCCGGCAGCTAGGCTTTGTCTCGCTGTTAATATTCCAAGGAATTTTGGCAGCAGCAGCATACGGCAGATGGCCAGCCTTTCCCTGTTCTTTAAGATGTACAGACTGACTTAGGGCTGTGTATGACCGTGAAGTAGAGGCTGAATGCAAGAGTACATCAAAATAATGGCACAGAAGAGAGGCGTTGCAAAGCAATACATAGACTGACCCCACTGCTGGCATTTCCACAAATCACTGTCACTCACCTTTGACGCATGTTCCTACCCACTGCTCTGTATAAGATGAGTGATTATTTTGTATCAGTGGAGTCCAGCTACAGTCAAAGCCTTTTTCTCAGCTCCATATAAACACAGAATA
Source organism: Numida meleagris (assembly GCF_002078875.1). Taxonomy (NCBI): domain Eukaryota; kingdom Metazoa; phylum Chordata; class Aves; order Galliformes; family Numididae; genus Numida; species Numida meleagris. The sequence continues at coordinate 54,359,125 of NC_034438.1, forward strand.
AAGGAGAGTACTCCGTAATGGACAGGACACAATTAGCCCTTATCTTTCCTCCTACATCACTTCAAGAGCAGATGGTAAAGGGAGGGGGGGGTCACTTCATTTCTGCCTTTCATGTAATCAGAGGTCAGGATGGCTGTATTTTCTGCTAACTAGAGACTCCAGTTTGAACAGCTCCAGTAACACTGACAATTTATATGGAGCTGCATCAGACTAGGGCTCTGCATGCAAGTACTAAAGGAAAAACTTTCTCAGACTCCTGTCAGGCCAACCTATGTGAGAAGCACCCCTCTGCCACGTGAAGATAGCACCTGAATCCTGCACACCTACAACCAGGCTGCAAGACAGCATCAGAGGTGGTTGAAATCTCACAGTCTTTCATAGCAAAGTTTGTGCTCTTCAAATTCTCACAAGCTTACTTAATTAATCCCAAGCATAATGAGTTTTAAACAAATGGATGAATCCTCATCTTCCGGTTTTAATGAAAGTATGTAAATTATACAAGGGTGAGAATCTAGTTGGAGTGCACTGTTGTATCTCTTTCTCTCTGACAAGACTGGATTCTAAAGAATTTCATCCATATTTATCCTGAGGAAAAAAAGTATAGTAAAAAGCAAGTATCAATGAGCTTCCATGCTGGAATGAAGGAAAAATCTTGTCAGAATACGTAATGTGATTTAGTGTTTATATCAGTTCAAACCTCATCCTTCCCTCCCAATTCCTTCTCCATAAGAAGACTTCCTTTATTTTTCACCATCCCCAGCCTGTACTAACATTCCCTGCTCTCACCGAGCTGAGTTCTGTGATAGAATAAACTAGGACACATGTGATGCTCTCAGATGGGTTACACCAGTGCAAGAGCATGACAAAAGCCTGGCACATACAGACAGGAAATTTGCTTTTTCAAATTGCTGAACTGCTGGGACATGCTGCAAATGTGACTAATTCCTGCAAAACATCCCTCCTTTTCCATAGGACATTGTAGCAACAGTTCAAACTCTATGTGACTTAGAGCTTGTCTACACTGGAAAGCTACTTCTTAGTAAAGATAAAACAGAATTTACTACGGAGCACTACACTTTCCACATGGACACATTCAGTGCTCATGAAGTAGACTACTGTTCAGCCAAGCCTTGAGAGAATATATGCCCAGGAATTATTTATTCATTGAAGGGCTATCCAGTACTTTAATGGCTGGGAGGTTTAACTCCTCAGCTCCTGGGCAAAGGATCTCACTGTACCACACACACATGCACACACGAGTCCTCGCTGGAAAATTGTGATGATGGAAAAGTCAAGAATTCAAAACTGATGAAACACCAGGATGAAGGCTATCTTCATTCATACATACGCCTTGTATTGGTCTTTGAGTAAAGGCTTGTGTAATTGTTTTCCCACTTGCTTTTGTTTTCTCGTATAAAACCATGAGAAGATTGGCTATAGCAGAGGACACCATGCCTCCAGAACAGAAATCCAGCCAAAAGCAGTCCCAAAAGCCGCTGTTCCAGGCTTGCAGTTGTTTAAGTTGCTGTAGAGGTTATTACACCTGTATGTAAGCCAGTATATTTATATTGGTCAGGTCTTTGGACTTTTCATTGAGACTTCCAGCTAACACATTGTTTCTAGCCATAATGTAGCCTAGTGCTATCAGCAGGTACAGGGAGGAGATCCCCCCCACTCTACTCTGCCCTGGTGAGGCCACATCTGGAGTACCTTGTCTAGTTCTGGGCTCCCCAGTTCAAGAAAGACAGGGAACTACTGGAGGGAGTCCAGTGGAGGGCCTGGAGCATCTCCTGTATGAGGAAAGGCTGAGAGATCTGGGACCATTCAACCTGGAGAAGATTGAGGGGGGATATTATCAATACTTACCAATATCTAAAGGGTAGGTGTCAAGTGGACAGAGCCAGGCTCTTTTTAGTGGTGCCCAATGACAGAACAAGAGGCTATGGGCACAAGCTGGAACACAGGAAGTTCTCTACAAACATGAGAAAGAACATTGTCCTTGTGAGGGTAACAGAGCACTGGAACAGGCTGCCCAGAGAAGTTGTGGAGACTCCTTCTCTGGAGATACTCAAAACTTACCTGGACACTTTCCTGTGTGACCTGCTGTAGGGAACCTGCTTCAGCAGGGAGTTGGACTCAGTGATCTCCAGAGGTCCCTTCCAACCCCTACATTTCTGTGATTCTGTGGTATTTAACAAGTTTTTGCCAGCTGAGTTCCACTTCTAGTCAGACAGCTGTTAGCAGACTACCACATTTTAAAAGGAAAATGAAACTTCTCTGATGTTTCATTTCCTTTTCTGTACTGTGCTGAAAAATCCTTTTGTCTTCCATCCTTCTCTTTTCCTAAAACTTATCTCAAGAGTTTTTTATCAACAAGCCTCTTCTTACTGGTGTGGCTATTCTCCTATTTTCAGCCTAGATGTTTTCCCCATCAGATCTTCTCATCTCTGCCCTATTTAACATACAGTTCTTTCTTCTCTACTTTTCTACCCATCCCTGCTGTTTATTAGCACAGATGAAGAAAGGAAGTTAAGCCTTCATGAAACCAGGCCACAACGCAGGAGCAATACTCAGTGGGAGGGTGATTGTTTTCAGACATGGCAGTGTAGTCTGAGAATATCCCCCTTCCAGCTGCAGAGAAATTCAGAGAAGGTTTCAGTCTCATCCAAAGAAATGCATAAAATACTAGGCCACAGCTATTTTAAATTAGCATAAACTTTGGCATCACATTTTTTGTCACTGTGTACCCATCACAAGAGAGTACATGTCAGGCTGAGCCCCTGTGATTCCAGGATCTTTGTGTAAGTTTAGATGCAGGAAGACTGTCTGAACAAACCATCGGGTGTAAATTACGATGTACAACACACCATTTTTTCTGCCACAAATGCCATGCACAAGCTGAGCTTTGCACAGAGTGCCGAACACCCAACACTGTAAAAGGTTAAGTTTGGGTCTCTCCTTTAAAAAACCCTCAGTCCTCCCTCTTGCTCCAGCCAGTAAACACTTTGCACAGGCCCACTGATGGAAATTTAAAAATAATGTGAAGAAACACTTCCAAATAACTTATGGGAAGAAATTAAGAAATGAAAGGACATGTAAGCAGGATTTTTTTATTACTTTTAACAGCCTTTCTTCTTGTTATTCTGGCAGTGCCAAAGCAGAAATGGGTTGAACGTTTCCACACTTGAGCAGAAACGTGCAAACCAAAGAAACCTAATTGCTTTTGTTTGGTGTGTGTACGGACCAAAACTGCCAAGCCATAAAATGCAAAGGGTAACTGCCACCGAAGATCTGGGCATTACTTAATTCAAGATAGTCATATGGTAAAACTATGGTCTAAAACAGAACATCCATTTCAAAGTGTGCATGGATACTAACAAACCAGAAGTAAAACTTTTTGTCAGTGGTGAATCAGCCTGACAGATACCATTTGAAACCAGTGTCACCCACATCCACAGCCAGAAGTCAGTACAAGCAGGGATCACAGGAAAAGCAAGTCAGGGTGAGACAGGTTTCCCTGACAGCAAAAGTCTCCCACAAAATCCTCTTTTTTTCTCTCCAGGAAAAGGACTTATCATTGCACCCTGCAAAAAGACCTGGGTGTCGCCAGGGGCTACACAATTCTAAATTTTCCTTCCATTCTCTACTGTAACTCTTCCTATCAGGTTAGAGACTAATTCAAAGAAATTCTCAAGTAACAAGTAGAGGATGCCAACAATTGCTCATGATTAGAGCATCTCACAAATGTGTGTGCAGCTTTGCAGTCAAACACAGACCCTATTTGCACAGGGGTTTGTATCTTGGCTACTGTTAATATCATGTCTGGAAAAATATGTGTACTGCACACTCACTGAATGGCACCAACTTGAAAACATACAGCAGTCCTCCTAGACAACACCTACCCTAGATTGCACCAAGCAGCATGCTTAGGATTCATGAGCTGTACAATGAGATCATGTAAAAGCTGGAACAACACGTATTCCTCCCCGTGTCAACTGAATAGAAAAAGGAGGAAGGAACGTTAAGCCCATAAATCTCATAAATTCAAAGCATGTGTCTGGGGTATGGGCATTCTCCCTCCAGCTCCTCTCTTCAGTATTTCCCTTAGAAATGGCTGAACTTAATGCAGCCTCTGGTAAGATATGAGAACCTGCAGTGAATTCATAGCAGAGCCACCATGATGGAAATCAGGCAAACAAAGGGAAGGCGTGGGGCTGCTTGATTCAGCCTGCATTGTAGTGCAGGCTCTGGCGTGAACTCCAGGAACAAGAAATTCAGCCATATGATTTAGAGCTTTATTCAATCCCACATTAAAATGTCACATTTGTGATTTGTTATGGCAATCAGAAGGATTACCAAGAAAATATCCTTGTAGAAAAGAAATTTCCCAGTCATTTCCCAAATGTTTCTACCTCCTAGGTAGCTGCATTTATTGTCTATGTACTATTTCATCTCTTCAACCAGCTGTGGTTATAAAGCCAGAACTCAGACCCAAGCAGAAAACTTTAAGTTATTGCTAACAGATAATTACATGTAAAGAAAGGAATGTGCTTCTGTTGCACAGAAAGAATTGTTATTTCCATAGTGCCCAGAGCATGTTACAGGCTCTGAAGGGAAAATGAAATAAGCAGCATGTGATGTAAAGCAATAATTGTGCTCTCACTGTAACAAAAATTTAACTTGCTCACTTCCCTAGATAGAGCGCTTGGTTCCATGTTTAGTTCAACACAGAACTATCTGCTTCTAAATTACCATGCTGTAGATATCTTGTTGTTTGTTTTCTTTTAATATTAAACCTCTCAATTCCTCAGATGTAGAACAGGAAGAGATTATTGAGTTCAGCGCAGTTCTTGAAGTTGAAGGGAGTTACTTCTCCAATAGGAAGGCTTTTGTTCACAGCACAAGGCTGTTTAGACACAGCGTAGATCTGTAAGCTGCAAGGAACAATCAGTGCCAGAGAATTTGTCTCGTTCATTGTGCTCAATGCTCTGTGGTACCGTTTTGGAATGAAAAAAAAATATATATATGAAAGAAAAATGCACAGCCTTACTAGAAGAATTATTAAAAAGTAACCTGGAACACTTTTCATAGCCAAGCTTCTGCAGCTGAATGCTGTTTCAGACATGTATGGTGTTGAGCACTGCCATGACAAGCAGTACTGGGCAGGACCACCAGAGATGGCTTGAAATCCCTTCTCCTGCAATTGAGTGCATGCAGATGCATGCATGTGAGCATCTCAGCAGCTATGTGCACACTGTGCAACACACGGTGGTTATTTTGCAAGAATGTAAAAGGATCTCAGGTGAGAAAAATACCAAGTTTCTCTCACACACAGAGAAATATTCACCACTTACTTTAACATATGTTGAACATTCACTTGAAAACAAAGAAGCTCGGAACTCAGTTTTCCTTGGAGAGGGAAGCTCGTGGTATGACAACTAATTTCCACTTCTCTTTTTGACTTTGCATTCTTTGTGCTTGCTTGCTTTATGACTTTACCTCCAGCCTGGCACAAAGCACTTATTATTGTTATCATTTATTACCTCTGACAATTCCTACATTTTGACATTTGTACTGCAGTACTGTGTAAAAGCCCCAGCCAGTAACTTGGCAAATATTCCTCTAAGTGCTATGTAAAATGAAATATGAAGACAGATCCTGCAGCACAGAAACATTATTTACATAACTGGTGCACTATATATGCTGACTGTGAACATCTCACAGAAAATTAATTCCGTTAATTCCCTACCCATCCTCTCCATCACATGTACAATTTGGTTAAATCTTTCCAGAACTCTACTCATGAAATCCCTGCTGCATGGCAGAAGTCTTAACCTGACCGTAACGACCGTCTCACTGGAAGCATTCAAGGCCAGGCTGGATGGGGCTGTGAGCAACCTGGTCTAGAGGGAGGTGTCCCTGCCTATAGCAGGGGGGCTGCAACTAGATGATCTTAAAGGTTCCTTCCAAACCAAGCCATTCTATGATTCGATGATTCTGTGTTATTCCCGTTAATGAGGAAAAGAAAATGGACCAAAAAACTCCCTGGTGTGAGATGAAATAATTCTAGTTCCTAACAGATATGCTTTTTGATTCTAAAAGGGAAGACAGAAATGAACACTTAAAGATCCTAACTGCTGACTTTAATGTAGTGGACTTATGAAGACGATGCATAGGAGGAGTTCGTGACTTTGTGGGACAGATAGTGAAAACTCCATTAAACAAAGCTCCAATTACACTTCCAAGGAAATTCAGTTGGATCTCCGCGCTATTTTTAAATGTACTTCAGTTTACAGCAGGCCCCAGCTCAGCTTAGTTTCCCAGCTGGAGAGACATGACCTGTCTTGTAGAAGCACAGCAGGAGCATAGGCTTTCTATATAGGGTAGAAAATACCCTTTTAAAGAACAGTCCTCTTACAATTCCAGGTGCCCAGTTAGTGTAAAACCATCTTAACACGCAGCAGGACAGAAGTGCTGCTAGTAAATGCAATACTTGTGCCTGCAGTCATTGTGAGGCAGGGGAGGAGAGGAGACACTGCTGCCCTGAGCACAGCTTTCACTGGGGCTGCAGCTGAGCCTGCAGGCTGTGAAGCCAAGACACAGCACCAGGGACACAGGGCTGCAGAGCAATGAGAAACGACCAGGAAGAGGGGAACAGGAGCACAGAAGGTGCTTAGAAAATTTGAGTCTCATAATGGGCTTTATTTTCCATGGATTCCCCTTGGTTTTCACCAGCAAACCTGAAAAAAGCACTTAGCCTCTGTTGAGAGTTTCTTGTGTAAGCAATAAAAAGTGTTTGTAAAACTACATCTTCAACACTGTTTCTTCAATGTACTTATGTCCAGCTTCCCACTGCTCACAGGCAGGTATTCATGCAGAAGTCAAAGGATCCACTGGTATGTGTAACGAGCCCCCAGATAGTTCAGTACTCAGTAAACAGCAATTGTGCCATTTCCCTTAAATATCCCTGAAGTGAAAGATAACAAATGCAAGTGGAAAATCCACATCAACAGGTGTGGGCAGTGTGATGGGAGGCAGGGAGGAAGGAAAAATAGCTTTAAAGCTGTAAAGATGCTAAATGGTTGTTCCAACTCCCCTCTTGCTTCCTGTTGCAATCTAAATATTTCCCTTTCACTTACTTGTGCCTTAGTCCAGCACGAGGATGACCAGTAAGCAACTTAACCCAGCAGTCTGTAAGCAGCAGAATGCTGAGAGAGAGAAATCCATCAGCACTTTGGAAACAGGAGGAAGTCTGCAAGAGGAGAGTGGTGGATCCAGGGAAAACCCAGCACAACACAGAGGGGAAAAACAACAACAAAAGCAGTTAACTCTGCAGCAAATCACAAGATATTATGCGTGGGAAGCTGCCTCTAAGAGCAAAGAAACAATCGTTCTAAATCCTTTACTGCTTGATTTTACATTGCTGTGCAATATTGTGTAATTTATGTCAGTGTGTGCTATAGCTTAAGAAGCTAAGAGGAGCAAAGCATAGTCTTTGAAAGAACAAAGGCGTTTCTGTCATTCCTTTTGTAGCTATTTAACGACAGCAGTTATACTGTACTTCAGTTGCTTTTATGGAGTCGTATAAAGAAAATGCATATCATATTACAGATTCTTGCAGGACTGAATCTCCTTCTGTTTTGGTCTCTGCTAGACCGAGAGGATTGCTTTGGGGGCCTATCCTGCTGTTAAAGCTGCTAAAAACATTCCTGAAATTAAGCTACAACAACAACAACAACCCAAGGCCAATCCAAAGACCACCCAAGGACCACCGAAGGCCAACCCAAGGACAACTCAATGACAACCCAAGGATAACCCAAGGACTACCCAGGGCCAACCCACGTACAACCAGTGGATAACCCAAGCACGACCCAAGGACCACCCTAAGACAACCCAAGCCGTCAGTTTCCCAGTGGGTTCAGGTCACTGCTGGCCCATTCAGCTGAGCAATGGCCATGGGTTGAACACCTGGAATAAATACAGGTGACATGAAGGCATGTCACCCACACACACCTCTGTCTTTATTGACTTGAAGACAACATTCACACAGCAGCTGCATCCTGCAGGTCAGGCCTCAGAGATTGCACATACATCATCTACATTTTTGCTCATTTAAAAATTGTTGTGTGAGCTTCAGCGCTGTGCTGCCAACAGCATACACAACTCTTCCAAAGTGAGTGTACGAATTTCAGTTTGCTTTTACAAAAGATGGCCAGAGAATACATTCCCACTGCCTTCCTTCCCTCGTCACGCACTGCCCCAGCTCAGAAGGAGCAGTTTGGTGCTTGCCTGGAGGCTTCACAAATCCCTCCTGAGCACTGATCCTGACCTGAGCTCAAAGTTCTCCTCAGAATTAATCCTTCCATGCTGAAGCCCCCCACTGCACCAGCACAAGCTTTGGGTCCAGACTGCATTTCAGGTTAGATATTAGGAAGTCTTTGCCAAAAGAGTGGTGATGCACTGGCACAGGCTGCCCATGGAGATGGTGGAGTCACCGTCCCTGGAGGTGTTCAAGAACCGTGTGGATGTGGCACTGAGGGACGTGGTCAGAGGGCATGGTGGAAATGGGCTGGTGGTTGGATTTGGTGGTCTCAGAGGTCACTTCCAACTTAAAACGATTCTATAATTTTGTTCTGTGATCCTGTGATTTCAGCAGAGCCCTCAGCAAGTCCCCGCAGTATCACGGCAGCCCACCCTCCCAGCGCCGTCCGCATGAAGCCGCCGGCAGCGGGATCGCGCCGCGAGAGCGCGCCGGGGGCGATGACCGGCAGTAACCCCGGCGCGGCAGCACGCCTCACCCCCTCTAGCCGGCCCCGCGGCACCGAGAGACGCCGCCACCCGGGCCGCACTCTCCGGGGCTCTCCCGAGGCTGGGGGAGGGTTCGGGTCTGCAGCAGGGGCACGCGTGCTGGGGGCTTGGAGGGGCCGCCCTGCTCCCACTGCATTCCATCACCGCGCATGCGCACCGCCTGACCGCTAGTTACCCCGCCGGGACGCGGCGCCGGGAAGTAGGTGAGAGGTAACTCCGTGTCAGCGCCCTCAGGAAGCGCCGCTGCGCCCCGCGCACGCGCGGATTCGCTTCCTTCCCCCTCCCCCTCCCCCCCCTCCGCCTCTCCGCTGCGGCTGCCCCGTGGCGGGTGGGGGCGGGGGGCCTCGGTGGTGGTCCTGACGGTCGCTCCAAAAGTAATGCCTCCTATTTATTTTCACGGAAACTTCAAGAGATGCAAAGAGCACAACAATATTTTTGATAGAACGAAGTTTTGGCTACAGAAGACTGTTTTCCAACGTAGTCACCACCATTAACTATGCCAATGTAATAAAATTGGAGACATTACTTGCGGAGCAGCCCTGGCACCATTAATGCGGTCTGGGGATTTGCAGCTGTCACTCCCTCGGGACAACCAGGGGATGCTGCATTGTCGTGGTATCCCCCGAGCTCCCCGAGGCTCTGTGGCTGTGGCAGAAGCAGAGCTGTGGCCCCGTGCTCATCCCCTCTCCTTCCTCTGGAAATCTCATTCCTACACATGGTGGTTAAGAGGTGGGGACAGCAGCCATTGTGATGGAGCAGAAATGTGGTGCCAGGAGCTCTGCAAGCACTTCACACAGGGCTGCACTAATGGAAACCCCAATAGTTTTGTCCTGTATTACCACTTCCGCCTCTCCTGAACAGGTGTAGGAAATCAGTAGATTTAATCTCAAAAAAACGATTTTACTGAATCTGAGGACATCACCTGGTTCAATTGATCTGCCATAGGCTGCAGTAAGTGCAGCAACAACAACAACAACAACATAGAAAAAACACAATGCTCAGTACAGCATGTTCCCAGCTCTGTGTCTGAACTGCAGGAACACGAGCCGCATCCATTTCCTCCTGTAAGTGCAGCGAGACTGTCTCCTTTCATCCTCTCTGTCCCTCAGTAAGAGTGCCCTGTGCACTCAGCTGTTCTCTCCTTACATTTGTGCCAATGCTTTGCCCCAGGAGTGGCCGTTCCAGACACGGGTGGTGGGGGTGTCCCAACGCTGAGCAAAATAAATGCATTTAATGTCACAGAAGGTGCTGCTGTCCCTCAGCCCGAGTAGCACAGAACAGAGGACAGCACAGAGAGGATGGCGGTATGTTCTAATGGAAAAGGACAAATATACTTGATATAAACCTTCAGAGCATCTCATACAGAGTAAGTAGGGAAGAATGCATTATTTCAAAACCTCTCTGTTTGTCCAAGCAGCCAGATAATGCAATTCTTGAGAACACAGCGTTGCTGTCACACAGCGCCCTCAGCACAGATGGAGACTGAGTAGAACTGCTTGGGATTACGTTCTGGCTTTATGTGTTTACAGTCCATCCTAATGGCAGGGAGGCTGATGCTGAGCTCAGTTTGAGTGGTGAATGGAAGACATTTCCACACATTGCTATTCTGTGTTGGGCTGTTATATGCTGCATGCACCGTGGTTTCCTCTCCAAGCACCCACCTTGAAATGCTCAATGGACCCATGGCTGAATTCTCACCAGAGTTGGTAACAGAGGAGTTGGTCTGTCCCCACATTGTGCTAAAAATCCCAGCTGTTAGGAACTGCAGCGTTATGAACTGTATTTCTGGAGTGGAACACTTGCCTTCTTCCTGCCTGCTCTTGGAGATTGAAACAGGACAACAAAGCAATATGTGCACTAAACTACTGGAATCTTCTGAAAACAGTCTTTCTTTTTGAGTGTTCTTTGTGGAGGCCAGTCCTACTAAGCAGTGTCCTGTGAGAAAACACAGGACACAGGACATAGTGAGAATTAAGTGACTGAGATCATAGAATTGTTAAGGTCACCATGTCCAACCATCAGCCCACCCCCACCATGCCCACTGACCACGTCCCTCAGTTCCACATCCACATGGTTCTTGAACACCTCCAGGGACGATGACTCTTCTACCTTCCTGGGCAACCTATGCCAGTGCCTCACAACTCTTTCTGAGAAGTTTTTCCTAATATTCAACCTGAACCTCCCCTGGCAAAAACAGAGATAAATAATCACTACTGGATAGTCCCTGGATCAAGATGAAGGAACCACACAGGTCAAGGGAACAGCGATGTGCGTGTGAAAGTGTCACTAGTGTGCCATCTACTCACTGTCCTACCCATATCCCCAGCTTGCCTGCCCAGTCCCAAATCTGCCCTTATGAAGAAGGCTACTGTCCGCAGACAAATCAGCTCCTTTTGAGCCCTTTCACACAGGACCAGAGTTGAAGCAGCCTCCAGATAATTTGCAGAAAATTTTGGTTCAGTCCTTTGGGAGAGAAGTCTTGCTTCATAAGCTGAAGCTTGCTCCTTTTAGCACCTGAAAGTAAACTCTTTGAAATTCTGGGTTTGCTAAGCATGTTTTATGTGCTTGTACTAGGTCTGTCACAGATTGCCAACAGCTGTTGCAAGACCATGTGCTTCACAGGCCACAAGTTCTTCCTGCTTTCTAACCACATATGCAAAGGGCATCTGCTCCATTTACCACAGGTCAGCCACATTTAGCAGGTCCTAATTTTGCCTCAAGACCCTTCACTGGGTCCCAGTGCCTTCAGACCAAAGCTGTGCCTCCGAGCCTAGGAACCAAATCACAGGCTGCTGAATGCCTCTTAGGGCTTTTCTTCCTTTCCCAGCTTGCTCCTTCACAGTGCTTACAAGTCTGTCATACCACAAGATCTTATTTGCACAAAGGGCTTTTATCCAAGTTTTGGTGCTGGGAAGGCCCTTGGAATGTGAGAATGAGCTACACCCATGTAAGTGTCCTTCACATTGACAATAGAGCCAGGCAACTACAGGACAGTGTTTGGAAAAGCGTGAGAACATAAGTGCTCTGGCGAATACTTCATGTAAGGAAAATTTAGACCTCTCAGCAGTGCTAGGCTTGAGGAAGAAGGTCTTGATCTTCATCCCCTGCATTATAAGAAGAGAATCACAGAATATATTGAGTTGTAAGAAACCCACAAGGGTCACTGAGTCCAACCTCTGGCTCCACACAGGGCCACCCAAAATCCACACCCTATGTCTGAGAGCAGTGTACAAACACTCCTTGAACTCTGGCAGCTTGGGTCCATTCCCACTGCTCTGGGGAGCCTGTTCCATGCCCACAACCCTCTGGGGAAGAACTAATTCCTAATTCCCCCAACCCTCCCCTGACACAGCTCCATGCCTTTCCCCAGCCATGCAGACGCCCATAGAACAATGGGGATTTTGCTGCATGGGGAATGTGGCAATTTTATTTCTCTGGAACTTTCTAGTGCTAAGCTGTTAAACAAGCCTGTCCTACATAATGTAAATGTATTCTGCAACATGGCACATTATTCCTGATGAAGTCATATGGATGCTAGGCTGAAAATTTACCTCTAATTTACTCTGCGCGTACAGCCTGCATTCAGACAAAAGGTGAATGACTTATTGTAACCCCAGATTGGTTTCAACACTAAGTGATTAAGTCATGACATCTAGACAAAGTAAATTAAGGAAGTGGTTTCACAGAACAGGCTGACACAAGCCATGCACAGAACTAATTCTGTAGCAAAAACCGGATGAGTCATGCATCTGCCACATGTGCCTCGGAAAAGCTCTTGCAGGTCTGCATCTCCTATGCACGCAGCAAACGTGAGGAAGGGGCTGTAATCTCTCTCCATGCGCAGAAGCAGCAACACAGCTATATAGAAAACATCCTCCTCCCTCACCCTATCGGATGAAACCGAGTGTCTCTCTTACCTTGAGGGAACCCTATCCCTCCCTTCCATAGCTCTGTTCTCACACAGTCCCCTTTTTATGTAAGTAGCAGTATCTCTGTGTTGTGGCAACACTGCAGTGGTTCAGCAAGATACCACTTTTCTGTAATGGTCATCTGCCTCTTACCAGAATGTAAAGGAACTCATTGTCTTCTGTGATATCAAAATGGATGAACCAGATTCCAAAACCACACTTGGGTCAGCTCAGCAGAGTGGAACCACCATCATTAGTTTTCAGGTTTAACATACATCCCTACAAACTGCTGATAAGAGAAGGACAGCTTGATTCTGGAAAGCTGTAAAATTGCCATCTTATTTTGCTATGAAAATTTGAAGCCTGACAGATATGAGCCTGGAGAGAACCCACACTTGGTTTTCTCCAGCTACCCCTGGCCCATGATGCAGCGGTTGCAGAGACCATCAATCCATCTCAAGTGAGCATAGTGTAGAAAGGGCTTACGATAGCCATTGATTGCAAGTTCTCTTGGTGGCATCTGCTTTTTCTTTCTTCCAGTCCTACATCTGCATGGACATCTCCCTTAGCACTCATCAGGAGAAACCTGGAAGAGGACCAAACTGAAAGGAATGGCAGAGGAGGTATAAAGGAACCATTCATGTTGCTGTGGCTTTGCTTCTCCCAGGTGCCCATTCACTTCAGCATTACCCAGGAATCAAGTGAAGGAAGAAAGGCTCTCCCTTTTCCCTCAAGTACCATAATTACAGTTGCTCTGCCACATTATCTTCAGCTCTTACCAAAGGCCTTCAAGACAGTCACAAGACGTGTCACATTAAGGATCAATGCACACTGAGAACTCACCAGTTCCCTGACCCTTACATGCCTGCTGATTTAGAAGCAGCTGTCCTTCCATTTTCCTCCTCAGTGATGCAACACACAGGTCTCTGCTCCTGAGCTACATCTCTGATCTCTGCAGCCATTCCCAGAGGACTGGGAGCTCTCATTTGCACGGAGAGTGCTTGTTTTCATTGAGCTGGCTTTGCCTTTCCTGATCCTTCCCAGGGGAAACCCCTGGATGCCATCTGCTTGTAAATAAATTGACATTGCAATGCTGTCAGTTCTGAGTGTACCACAGCTCCTGCTACCCTCCCATGCTTGGACTATTCATGTATTTTAAATCTGTTATCTTCTGTTCTGGGGTACTCTCTTGTGCTCTGCTGCAGAAACACTTCCTCCATGTCAGGAGAGCTGAGGCTGTGCTGGGGATAGAGCAGCACTGCTTGGCAGGTGGCTCTGAACTGTAGTAACCCCGACAAAGAGCTCTTTCACTATGATGAGTGCTGCAAGAGGCCGCAAGGCAAAACCAGACCTTCCTGCCGTGACTCACAGAAATAGGGAAATGCAAAATTCCTCTTTCTGCAATAGATATCAACTAAAGAAAGCATCTGGTTTGCAAGGCAATATGTGCCGGAGTGGGCAAGAGACAGCTGGGTTCTGAAATGTGCTGGCTTTGCTTTGGAACCAGGACCACACTGTTAGGTGCAAAGATAAGGAATCTGCCAAGCAAGGAAGGCACAAGTTGTAAAGCTGCTTCAGTGTTACTGAAAATCTCACTCGGATCTTGTTGGCCTCTCTGGTTTCTGAAGCACTCTGTGCTGTCACCCAAAGGCAAGCATGGCGGCCCAGCCCAGGAATGGACGTGCTCTCTAGTTCTCCTCAGTCTATCAGAAGGACCACCTCACAATGCCCGTGTTAGAAGTGCTGCCAGTGAATTTTGGGACCAGCCGAGGAGCTCCACAGCCAGTGAGCCAACGGGATGTTACCAGCACAACGCTGGTAGGTCTTCATCTGCCTCCAAAGGCTCCACTCTGCTGTGAAATCCAGAACTAGTTCAGTATCCTAGAGCTTTTAAAGCACCTCCTTTGCAGTAGCAGCACACGAGGCAGTGTGTAAACAGAGTGGCTTTTAAATCACTGTGTTTGCTACATCCAGATCTCAGGCAAGATTTTGACCCTAGTTTTCCTGGGGACATTTTCTAATAGCACCTCTGATGTAGAGACTTACCAAATCAAGATAACAGCTACAGCTTCTACAGCTTTTCTTCACCATGTGATCTTCCACACCAACAGGAAGGATTGCCTTTTGAAACACAAACAAGACCGACAGATTGACTGAAAGATCTGTTTGGGGGGAGGCACAGCTGCTCAGTCTGGTGGAGTTGTGCCAGAGGCTGAGGGAACCTCTCAGTGAGCCCCTCAGCCAGCAGCTGGGTCCTGCTCTGGGAACCGAGAGCTGTTTGTCTACAGCAAGGTCTAGCGTGCCACAAGCACTGCCACTCCAACACTGTAAGCTTGAGGCTAAGCTTTAGTTCAAAGACTAAGCTCAGAGGGGAAAGAGGAGCTGAATCCAAACAGGATGAGACTGGTTACACCTGCTTTATTCAGCCGCAGCTGTGACCTAAATCCCAGTCTTCACCTCAGCAAAACATTGAGCTGGGGAGGACTCCTCTGTGCCCTTTGGCTTGCTAGTGCATTTGCACTGATACGCCTGGGGATTGCTGCTGATATTTAAAATTAGAAGAACATCCTGGTCAGTGGCAGGGAACTAGGAACCCTGAACGCAGAAAACAGTGCAGACAACACTATGCTGCCGTGATACTGAGATGTGATTAGTCATTGTAATTAAAAAAACAAAAACAAACATGAAATAAAAGTAGAAAAGAACTACTGGAAAAGATAATGGGGTCAGACTTGGTCTTGCTGTGGCCTCTCTACATCTTTCTGTTTCACACACATTCATTCTGGGATTCCCTCTACAATCCATAACCTTCTCTTTTCCAGCACAGCCTTTCACAGCTGCCAGGACAGAGGAATGCCAAAACAAGGCCAGTGCCTCTGGGTGCATTTCAAGGTGGGTGGAAGAAGACGCGCTTAACCATAAACTCCAGAGTTCCCATGAGCAACAAGGGTAAGTTCCTATGCATTTGTTTTTTTCTTTTCTGCCCCAGCATGTGCTTAGCCTATTTCACAAGACTCAGGCATGTGATTAGGTTTGCTCTACACGCAGGTAAGTCTCAGAATGCCTATGGATACTAAAATAAAATAGATTATTATCATTTCCTTCTCCTGAATGAACGATTCAATACCCTCAAGCACATTCCTATCACTCTCTATGTTCACTTGCATTAGCTAAATGTAATCCTTTTTGCAGCACTCACGGCAAGCATGGCATTATTCACAGAGTTGATTTATAAAAATCTCCATCTGCTGGTGTTAGCATCGCCAACCTGATGTATGTCTGCCATGGTTCATTAGCCCTACACAAAGGACATGTGTGGGTGTGGTTACATTTAGTTTTGCCACAGGTTCTGCTTCAATAGGTTTGACTGTCAGATTCCATTGGGATCATCCAAGCAGCTTTTATCTCCACAGGAAAGTAACACCTTAGGCTTTTCAGGAAGTTTTATTCTTGCTCACGTTTTACACTGTGCTTCAGCAAAGTTTCGGCTATTCTCCCTTTCCGAGTCACAAACCTGACTCCCCCAAAGCTACGGTTCCTGCTATCAACCAGAGGGAGCACTAGAGAACAACTCATGATACTTTTCACGCTCTCATGGTGTCTCATTGCTTCTGCAGAGAATAGAAGACTCATGAGCTATTTCTGCACATTTTCTGCCACTGGACCTCAGAAGCCATTTTCATATTTCAAGGTTTTATTCACAGTCTCCTGGTGGTACAAGTGTCAAGGACTGACTGACAGACACTTTATAGTTTTTTTAATTTTATTTTTTATGTTCATTGGAGTTGCTTGTTTTGTTTGTAATGGAGAACTTTTGTAACTAAGCATCAAGAATTCATGTCTCAGATCCTGCATTTGAGTCTAAAACATGATTTGGCTAGCACAGAATTGTAGTTTATGATGTTGTAAGAGAGCTCTGATTATGCGTACATAATAGAGCACTGCAGTTTATCCACCTCAGGAGTTAGCACTCTATGAGAACTGCCTAGACTACTTGTACAACCAAGCTTTTAATTTCCTTTTGTGGGAAACAAGTGAGTCATAGCTTTTATAAGTATTTGAGCTATGAAATCCACGAGTGAGAACATTTCTGGGAAGCAATATAAAAAGCACGTGAATATGTTTTAAATGTGTTTTCCTTAGACTTTGAAGATATATTCATGGAGTTCTCCTTTGCCTTGGCTATTTATTCCGCTCTGGTCTTCCAGGAGAAAAAACGTCTGAAAGTAGGGGCTCTCTAAGTTAAGTCAACAGATAAGATTACAGAACTGCATGTGCCAGGAACCTGGAAACTCTGTGGATACCACTTCAGTGCCCGATTTCCCTTACACATACATTTCCTACCCAGTTCATCCCCTCTTAGCCAGACCAGGACTGTCCTACTGTTCCATACAGCAGCTGCCACAACAAGGGCTTGATTTAATGAATGCTACAGGAATATGAATAATTGCACAGACAGTTATTTCTCAAGTACTGCAGAAATTTGATTGCTGTTTTTTTTATCTCATCAGACTGGAAATAGCATTAAAACCAACTCTTTTTTTAATGGATATTTCGCAGAAAAACCTGCCATTAAGGTAGACCACAATTATTAGAAGCCTCTGTATGTTGAAAAATCCATAAAAGAAACAGTGAGACTCACTTTCTAGCTGTGTATAACTACATTTCGCAAAATAAAAAGTAAAAAATAAATAGAATGTTTAAGATGATGGATATTTTTTATCACTTGACCAGTAGCCCAATGCAGTGTCTCGCCCACAGATGGCCCATTAAAGATAGGGCTGACCTGCCTGCCTGCAGGTTAGATACACATGCCAGTTAACTATGTTTTTCTCAAGATTCTCCTATCTTCAAAGACAAGTTTAGTCATCGTATTGTGATTAAGAGTTCCTCTGCTTAATCACTTTAGCAGTTTTAAGGATGATCATCCTGAATTAGATAGAAGTACATATCTATTATATCTAAGGGTACACATACAAAGATTTGTACAAAGGTTAGTTCGTACTGACAATTCCTCCTTTGAGACTTATCTAACAATACAGGTTAGATTAGTCTCATTTTCTCTGAAACTTTGTTAATTTACACCAAGCAATGCTTAGATAAATCCACTGCAACGTAACACAGAAAAAGACAAGAGCTAACATTACTTGAAATGCAGTTGCTATGATTTTCTTGTTCCATAAGCTTAAATCAGGGAACCAAGAAGTCAACCGTCTGAATTCTTCAAACCCATAGGAAGTATTGTCTTTTTGAACCTCATACAATATTTTTGTCTGCCTCCATATTTCTTCCAAATCTGTAGAAATCCTATCACTTTTGATTTACCTACATCTAGTGTTAACTATTGTACAAACCCCTCACTTTAATGCTAAATTCCATGTTGGCATGTTCTGGAAGCTGAATGCAAGCCCAGCCACTGGCCATATTAGCAACCTGGACTGCCTTTTGGATTATTTCATGAATAGATTCTGATCCCATGAGTTTCCCAGTTCCCATAAACTTTCCTCATTTTTCTTAATTATCCAAAGGCAACAGAAGAGTATCACCCCCTTAGTTCATTAATTTATTTCTTTTCTTTAAGTAAATCTGTATAGTTTCACAAATATGTAAAACATAGAATGAGTGAAATCAGAGTTACAAACACAAGTATAAAATTCCCTGAATACAGTCCAATCCTAAATAGGTATTCAAATTGTTCCAAGCACAGCTCATGTATTTCTTTTGATGTTCACCTTCAGAAAATCAGCTTCTTCAGCTCTCTGCTTCTCCTGTGGATGTGCCTTCATTCCAGTGTAAGGAATCCATGAGTTAATCCCATTTACTTTTTCATAATATTTATTGTTAGAAGTACCAGATAAGGACCCTTCCACTTCTCAAAGAAAGGTTTGTCATTCTAAGTGCAGGCATACACTTGTTCTCTGTGTTTAAAGGAATGTACCAGGAGGCCCAGAGGCACTGGAGTCCTTAATTGCATATATCTATAGAGAGACAAAACAACTCTTGCCAAAAACAAGAGATATTAAATAAGTAAGTGATCACCAGCTACATGCAGCTGATCACCTTTCCCAGATGAATGTATAGTACATGGCTTTCCATATAAGATTTCAAAAGGACTAACTCCTTCAAATTCTCAGCAATGCCAAAGGGAGAACTTCTACCCATTTCAAATGTGTTTCTTGACATAATTTTCCAGTCTGTCTTTTTAATGTTTGAGTCATTCTCTCTCCTTACCACTTGACTGTGCTCTCCATAGGGTACGTTAAGTCCATTTCATTTGCAGAAGCCTGGATATTCCTCAGGTTATTTCTGCAAGAAAATGAAGTCCTCTATCTGAGAGTCCTCCTGGGATCCCAAATATTGCAATTATTTCTTTTCGTAAAAATTTGTCTGCTTCTCATGTGTAAGACATGCATTAGAGAAACATCCAGACCTCCAAAAACATGCAGAATTCTCCAGAGATGCTACGTCTGTCTCTGGAAATCAAAGACTTTTAAGAGATTTTGTATTGGTTTCCCCAAACCAGAAAATTTCTGAGTGATACGCATAATGATTCAGTATTTTTAAATCAACTGGCTAGAAATCCATACTGATATCATAAATACCAGAGAAGGTTCAAAGCAGTTTTGGCTCAGGTATTTGTACTCATAGCTGTAGAGGGATTGGCACATACTTAACCCCAAATATTAAATCTGTAAGCACAGAATACACAGGCTCTGTGATATTCTGCAGAGCAGTTTGCCTGAAACAACAATTGAGGTTCATGCTATTTTATTGCTTCTTTAGGAAAAAGAGTAAACAAAAATATTACAATCATCACAAAATTCTGCACATTCTGTGTATGGGGCTTAATATTACTGTGTGAATGATTATGCATGAACTTACGTGAAGTTCTGAACCGGAGATGGTTCTTTTGATTCACAAAATGGATAAGTATGAAGAAAACATATTACAAATAGAGACAAATCTTAGTAAGGGTCCACTGTTGCTTTTAAGCTTTGTTTTTAGCTACTAGTCATATATACTATATACTATATACTATATACTATATACTATACACTATATACTATATACTATACACTATATACTATATACTAGTCATATTTCATTTTAATGTCACTCAACTTATTAACTAAGGAGATGTTGAAGAATCTCTAAAAAGCAAATGTACAATCTGAATGTATGCAAAAGTTTAATAGGTGTCTTCTACTGGACATGGATCAATGCAAACACTGTCTGATTGCATGTAATTCTGCTTATCAGCTATCCCAGATATTCAGCTTTGGAAGTACTGAATATTCAAACTGCTTTAACACCTCTAAATTCAAGTCTGATCATGAGTACTCCTACAGAAAACAGTAAACTCAGAGCTTTATAAAAGTGAAATTAGCTGGAGATAACAAATGTTATTCACAAATAACTGGCAATTTTTAATCACTAAATACAGTATGAGCCCTGATATATTCTGACATGAATTTTTGGTTTTGAGAGAGGTGGTTTTTTCACCACAGAGTTTTCCAGTACATTATTTGACCAACTCTTTAAGAGACAATCCAGCAATGACAGAAACATGCAATTATCTTTAATTACCTGATTTGCCTATTTTACTGAGATCATTCAGAGTGGCTCAATGTTCAGTTTCGGTCTACTTGTCGAATATAAATGATTCGGCAAGAAATCCAAGAGATAATGGTGGTTACTACATTCAGAAAATTAAAAATTAAAAAGTTGTATCCTCTTTCTCTCCAGTTATAGTATGTTCACTCTTCTTACTTCAAGTCCAAGATTCTAGCCTGTATAACCCAAAGGATGAGTATGTGTTGAGAGGATCACTCCTTTAAAACCTGCACATTTCATCATTTCTATACATGCCGTTTTTAAAAGTGAATTAATTTTACTCTAATTCCTTGTTAAAAGGAAAAACGTGGAGTTCCTCCTACCCACAAAGGCTTTAAGCAGCGGGTGACCAATGTCCTTGAACAGACTGTGCATTCCAGGTGCAGTTCTTGTGCCAGGCAGTTATATTTTGTACAGGTGGAGACTGATGGGTAATCCAGATCTCATATGAAGATAAAATAAGCCAGAAAGTGTTTCAGGGTGTCTTGGGTTGCCCTGAGGCCAAAAAGCTAACCAGTCCTAATGCTACGGTGCAATTAGACCATGGTGATCAATATTACCTCCCATCTCCAAACAACCCAGGAAAACCCTACCTCCTTGATCCTCCATGTTGTGTGGTGCATTGCTTGTGGTTCTCTGCCACATGAGGACTTTGGTATGTGTCTCATGTTGCCAGGAGGTTGGATTACCCTTACTTTGAACCCTACATTAATGTGATTGCAATATATTTCTATCTCTAAATCATCATCTGTTCATCCAGGAACTCTACCCTTCTTTCCTCATTCCATAAAAATATCTGGAATAACTGTCTGGAGGTACGCATCTACACTGAATTACTTAGCTCCATTGTTCATTCCTTGTCATTCTTCCCCGATCCATTACACAAATAAATGTTAGTTTATGTACTCCTCTGTGTTTTTGCTTGTTTGTTTGTTAGATTGGTTAGGGGTTTGTTTGCTTTTTTGGATAGCAAGCTAATTCCCCCTCATATATGGTCCATAATTAATTCTGGAAGTGGCTCACTCTAGTCATAAGGCTGGATAAGACAGCATCTCAGGTCTAACATTTATAAACTTTCAGTCCTGTTCTAGAAAGCATGCCCTCAGGCAAAGCCATTTCAGTTTCTGGTTAAAAATATCATGCTGCCAGGATGAAAAAAATCTGAACATCATAGAAAACAGTAATTGCCTTATGGCCATAGGACACTAAGCACTTATGTAAGTGTGGATGAGATTGCCTATGTCTAGGGTCACCAGCAACCATAGGCACCATTTAAGCTGAAGACCAGAAGCTGAATGCAGCTGGCCAGGATATACAGCCAAGAACTCTTTCTGTTATCATTTAACTTGTCACATCATTAAGTGTGGTATTTTTTTTGGTTGTTTTTTTTTTTTTGCAGAACTTCAGCAGTAACTTCAAATGTGTTTGTAACAGTCAATGAAAGGCTGAGCTGTATGAACAGAAATGAAAGGCTGAGCTATTGTGCTGTAGCATCTCTATCCTGAATAAGACAGTAATAGGTATAACCACAGTCCTGCACAGGGAAACAGAAAGGGAACTTGGTCTCAATTTTCATGCTGGTGCATGTTTGCTCCAGCAAAGTGAAGGACTCAAAGGGTATTTCTTACTAGTGACTTTTCTTGTGGTATGATATTTCCATGCTTATGAGGGTGCTAAATGCTCAGATGTAGACCACAGCTACTGCTGTAAAACACCATGTAGTTCCCTGGGAAAAGAAAAACACACAGTACTCTCTAGATCAAGCCAATTTATACCAAAGCACCATGAAAAAATAAAATTGCAATCTCTCTATAATGTATTTTTACTTTTCTAAAAGATTGTTAATGAAGTAGTGACTAACAATTCCAGCAGAGACACATGCAGGAACACTGTAGTCACCAACGTGTATTTTACCAGTGTTTTGGTTTCCAGGGTTTGAACTGGATTTTGTTCATAGCTACAAGACCTTTTGCATCAGAAGAGTTGGAAATGCCTTCAGAAAAAGGTGAGTGAAAGCAGTGATTGCCACTCACATGAATCTCATGTCTCCCTTGGATGATAACATACAATCTACATCTCCTACAGTGATCTTCATCCATACAATTCTAAACATTTTACAAAAGAGACTGTAAATATCATCTTCATTTTATAAAAGGATGTTTGAATATGGAAGTAAGTATTCAAGGTCATATCAAAAAGCAATGGTAGATGCAGAAGCTGAACATATCTCTTCTAAGTCAGGATAAACAAATAATGAACTTTTTCTCTGATGATCCCACATAAAGTTTGAAAGATAATCATTCATAATCAAAACACATGTTGGTAAATCAGCAAATTAAGAGCTGAAATGCAAAGTACAAATTACAACATTTCCCATTGTTTTTCTAGCCGCTTTTTCCCCCCGAACTCAATCTAGACTCAGCACAGTTTTACATTTACTAGTAGGTGAATGTAATCATTTTTTGCCAGTACTATGTGAGAGAGGCAGTTCAGAGTGTTACTTGGCCATAAATATTCCCAGCATAGTGCAAGCACAATATCACAGAGGTCTGAACATCTGTCTCTTTCAAAGAACAACCAGGAAAAAAATGCTTGATATTAAAATAATCTGATAAATAATTTGAGAAATTCCAGCTGTTTTACATTTCTGGAAAGAGTGAAGGGCCAGAAGGTAACAAAAGAGCATGATGCATTCAAAGGTATTGTCTACAGAAAACAAAATGAAAACTAGACCACTGCAAGAGATAGGAAATGTCAACCACAATCCAGTACTGTCACATATTAACTTGCAGGCTCAACAACAAATCTGAGATGTATTAGACAAGATGTCAACTGATCCTCCAGCTTGTCTCAGAAAATGGACAAAGGCTTAGAGAAAATTGCTCCCTGATATACTCTGCTATCTTCCAATGGTTTGAGTTTTAGGGACTTCCTGAGGCTGAAACTGATTATTCACTTTGTCTTTATTAGCTTCAATTAATTAATCTAATGAAGTTCAGCCAAATTGACATCAGTACTTTGAGGTGGTGCAGCATGACTATCATGTGTGATAAAAGAACACACACTGTGCTGGCAGGCTTTCATATGGACAAGTACAAACACTTTATAGCACCCCATGTAAAACTGGACCCAATGCTATACACACCTTTACAAATAAAGACATCAACAATTTTGCTGAAAATGTTCCAAAGATGAGGTTTTGCTGGTTGTTATTGTCTTCAAAACAACTATGTTTTGAGTAACATCTGAAGACTATTGAAAGAGTATTGTCATAAAGGATGTAGGAAGCTGCTGACCAGTGCCTACAGCCTCTTGCTACGAACTTCTGTTTCCCTCTCCACCTCCCAGCCCCAACCATTCAGAATATGGAAGAGTGAATTATCACTGCAGCTTGATGTAAGTAATGCCTTAGTCATCCTTGGTGTTTTTACACTGCCCATGTACCCTTCAGTTTTGTGCATGTTCTTGGGTGTCACTCACTAAGAGCCTTTTCAGTGAACCCTGATACAATTACTGCTCCTATTTGGTTCACTGCAAGGCTGTAGAAGACCTCTGCTCATAGAAGAATGCTATTGAACGAATGGTGATGGTGTGATGCAAGGCAGTTAGGACTATCATAGTGTTTACATCCCAGGGGAGTTTCTGTCTGTCCAGTCTGGCAGATGCTACCATTTCTTTGGTTTTGCATATCCTTTGGCTTTCAAATAATACATCTGTTTGTAACGAGGTCTCTAGTGGAGATACTCTGCAAATGTTAATAAGCTCTACAAAAAGAGAAAAAAAAAAGAGAATGAAAAAAAGAAACGAAAAGAAAAAGAAATAAAAGGAGAAGAAATAGAAAAAGGAAAAGGAAGAGGAAGAGGAAAAGGAAAAAGAAAAGGAGAAGAAAGAAAAGAAAAAGGAAAAAGAGGAAGCCTAAAGCAATCAAAATGGAACAAGTACCATCTCAGTAATTCCCTTTCATACTTTCAACAATCTGTCTTTCAATGGGAAACATTATCTACAATTAGGTGACGCTCACCTGTCCTTGGGCTATCCAAATGCTGGAAGAAAGTCTTAGTCCAATCTCATGTACACAAGACTCTTGTTTAATCCAGGATGTGGCCGATACCATTCACTTCGAATTTACATAACGCTGGTAACAAAAGGTGAGCAAACCTGGCTGCCATGCCTTCTTTTTCTCGTACATAAACAAAGGATCACAAGAGATGTGTGACTGATGGAATTTTTAAACATTTGGAAGGCCTTAGGTGCCTGATTCTATTATCATTAAAACTTTGAAGTATAAGAAATGTCAAACAGCAAACATTTTTACATACATTGCCAGTGCTCCCAGCTCAGCACCTGTGGAAAATATTTTCTTGGAGGTGGGGGAGCAGGAAGGATAAGGACTTCAGCCACTTGCACCATTAGGTTTAGATGCTATTGAACAAATTGCTGTGCTCAAAGACACTTAAGGTTGCATAAATAAATCTAATCTGTGTGTTTCAGCATAAGGGCATAAATACAGTGTGAATATGAAGTAGTTTTTAATAACTCTGAATGTAGGACAGGCTTCCAGAGTTGTGATCACATGTAGCTGTCACCAGCCTCTTTGGTAACAGTATGTATGTACTTAATGTCTGGAAATTAGACTAGCTTTGTGAATTCTTTGGGTCTTGGACACTGAAGTTTGTTTTGCCCACTGTTCTATATGTATGAGAATTACAGAATAGTAAATCCAAAAAAAAAAAAAGAAAAAAAGACAAAAGACAAACCACTGCTGTAGTTGTTTCTATGTAAACTTGTATAATTTTTAGTGAACCATGTAGTCTCTTTTCTTTTGTTCAACTCCTAATTGTCCAGGAATATACTAAGGATTCTGAGCTCAGCGAAATATATCCCAATAATTTTGCTTCCTATTGTTGGGAAGTACTTAATTAAAGTGAGAAGAAAGATTTTAACAACGTGTTAGTTATAATGAAAGGGCTTGAGATTGTGAAAGGGTAGGACTGCACACCACACAGCCGGCATCTCTTTTGATTTTCAATTATGTTGTTCTAAACAGGATGACTCAGGGCACAAGCCACAAGAAAAACTGATGAGGCAGACAATTGTGTTCTGCTTCCCTGCTGGCCACCAGGCCAATCTTTCAGAGCCCAGGAAACGCTGGAGCTTTCATCCTGTGCCACTTGCTGTTTTTGTGGATGTTGTCTTTGGGGAATGACTTAGCGCTTTTACTGTTTAAGTGCCTGTAAAATTTCTATTCCACAAATAAAATCACCAGCAGCAATATAAGCTTCTTGTGTGCCTGCTGATAAGCAAACAGGTTTGGGTCAGCATTACTTTGAACATAAACATCCATTTCCCGTTCAATCATCTGTGCCAAAAATCAGTGTCATGGGCTCCATGCAAACTTGCTGGAGCTCTTTTATAAAATCTGTTTATAGAATAAAAGTGTGCCTTTGCCCAGCTGCACATGATATTTTGGAGTTTCACTGTGATAGCTGTGTACTTGTGATAGCTTCTGCTTACAATGAGGAGATAGGGCTAATGTCTTGCTGGGGTTGGTAGGTGTGGGCTGTAGTATTGCCAATATCACAGACCATGTGCATCTACTAAAAAGTAATTCTGAAGCAATTTTCAACACAAAACAGAAGGGAAATCCTGGCTCTTTTGAAGCAAAGGAGAGTGAAGGAATTCTACTGACAGTGAAGACAGGATTCCACCTCTGGTATTCATCCAGAGCTATGTGTGTACACATGGGCAGTAAGACAGCAGCCTCGCAGAGGTAGCTTGTGGAAAAAAATTTGTATTTGCAGACCTGATTCTGAAAGAACAGTTCTCCATCTCCCTCTGCTCTCACCTTGCACCAGCATAAGAGGTTCCCACAAGAGTTTCTTCTGAGGACTATCCAATTTATGCTGGCAGCTGGTGCTAATACAAGGGCTGTTCCAAAAGTAATGCCCCTTATTTTATGATGTTGGTCCATGACTTCAGAGGCAGATGTTGGTAGAACGGCAGTGGAGGTTGAACCTTCCCACCAAGATCCCGTTACGTGTTGTTGCCATGTGACAGATGGCAGCAGAGAGGCAGTCTGCCAAAATGGCGTCTGACATAGAAGTGTGTATGAAGCAAAGGTGTGTCACTAAATTCCTCCATGCAGAAAAAAATGGCACCCACTGTCATTCATCAGCGCTTGGTGAATATTTCTGGAGACCAAACAGTGGGTGTGAGCATAGTGAGCCAGTGCATGGTGTGTTTCAGCAGTGGAGACAGTCACAGTGAGTCACCTCTGCTTGCACAGATGTTTACAAGCACAGCATGCAGGCACTTGTTCATCGCTGGCAAAAAATGCTCAGCTAATGGTGGTGATTATGTTGAAAAATAGCATTTTTGTATCTGAGAATTTGCTCTATCAAACAGACTTTGTGTCTGTTGTGGTTTCCATGGAAACAAATAGGAGGCATTACTTTTGGTGTGATGTACCTATAAAGATCTACTTTCCTTCTAATCTTAGTCCCTTCCATTTATATTTGGGTTTTGCTGCTGGAACAGGTTTCCCTTTTTAAAATCAGAAAGGTGGAAGTCTGTGATGCTGCTCACGCTCTCACAATGGAAAGCTTCGAGACTATGAAGTCAGTAGGAGAATGGGGCAAAAGGGGGAGGGAAGAAGTGTTTTTGGTACATTGTTACCTAGTCTTTCTAGAACTCTCCTATTTTCCCCTTGGTTATCTGAAATGATAGAGTTCAAAGTAGGTTTTTCTGTTTTAATGGGAGAGAGGCTTTTATTTTCTAACTAGTAACCAATTAGAATCATAGAATCATAGAAACATAGAATTAGCTAGGTTGGAAAAGACCTACAAGATCATCCAGTCCAACCATCCACCTATTATTAACCATTCTCAGAGCTTTTTCAGCCTGTGGGTTTCAGCCTCACCTAATAGTCTCTAACAAGGCACTTCAAAAAAGCCATTTAGAAAACTTCAGTTCTCTAACATGAATGGTTTGCTTCATCCTCCCTTAGCCTATGTATCTCAGCCTTACACCACTGAAGTTCGGGAGCTCTGCTGTTTTATATTGTTTGGGAACCTAGCAAGAAAAAATTTGCTCCATTAGTCTTCCTGAGAAATTTGCTTCAGAAGTATGATTTACAAAGGCATAACTACTTCATCCCCTCTTACACTGTTCTCATCACAGTGCTAATTCTTTAATGATTTATTTCAGAGTATTTTCTGCTACCAGCTTTCTCAGAAGGGCAGCGTAGCATGGGCCACTCTCCAGCAAGCAGATGTTCTGAATGATGAAGAGCATATTTTTTGTCACCAGCATAGCTGTTTCATTCCCTCGCTCCTTATGAACTCCCAGGCAAATGTCATCTTGTCCTGGCAAACACGCCCCAATTCCCCCAGTTTTGGTACGACATTTTTTTTTAATTCCTCT
This sequence comes from Numida meleagris, assembly GCF_002078875.1. Classification (NCBI taxonomy): domain Eukaryota; kingdom Metazoa; phylum Chordata; class Aves; order Galliformes; family Numididae; genus Numida; species Numida meleagris. Next base: position 54,386,877 of record NC_034438.1, read on the forward strand.
GCCTGTGACGATGTTTCATCAGCAGGTAAATTAAACATCAGTGTATTTCTTCTCTTGTTGCAAGGACCACGGCAAAGTGTTCATTTTGCTGCTCCCTTTCGAGGTTCTCCCTTTACAGAAAACTTGTACTTTGTATGGATTACATTTCCAGTCTCCAGATAGTCTGTAAACAATGCTAAGCATTCATATCTTTAAAGTTTGAATTGCTCTCCATAGGAAACCTAGTGAGATATACTTATTACCCAAATTTATGAGGAGCAAATGACAGGAATGATGAGTGGTATAAAAACTATTGGAAAGAAAAAGTAAGCTCTGAGATGAATATGAGAGAGTTCTTGGCACCATTGAACCTGGTATCTACCTGTGCTACATCTCCCCTCAACATATGCCTTCCTGCATCACCTGAACTAGGAAATGAATGGAGGATGTAATCACATTTTGGAATATAAATATTCATTCGTATTCAGTCTAAAGAGATGCCTTTCACCTAAAAATTATCTAGAATTTCATTACAACCAAACACTTTGAAGGTGCCCTTCTCTTTTCCTTATACTCTTGTTTGATATCTTTGACAGTGTACTGGCTGCACAGACATAATGACAACTTGGTAAGGAGGCTGCCTGCAGATGGATGTGCCTGATCTGCTTGGGGATATCTGACTTATCTGCACATCCCAGGACTCTGAAGAATTTTCCTTGTAGTAGCAGCAGCAAAGTTATGAACAAAGTGACTGCAGACAGACAAGGTGAGCAAAGTGATGGGGAAAGAGAGCTATGATGTCACAGAGGGCTATGGTCACAAAATCACGGAATTGTAGGGGCTGGAAGGGACTTCCAGAGATCATCGTGTCCCAACCCCCTGCCAAAGCAGGCTCCCTTAGACCAGGTTGCACAGGTAGGCATCCAGGTGGGTCTTGAATATCTCCAGAGAAGGAGACTCCACAACCTCCCTGGGCAGCCTGTTCCAGTGCTCCATCACCCTCACTGTGAAGAAGTTCTTACGTACATTTGTGCAGAACTTCCTATGCCTCAGTTTGTGCCATTTCCCCTTGTACTATTGCCGCGTACCACTGAAAAGAGTCTGGCCTCATCCCTTTGCCTCCTGCACCATAGATATTTATAGATATTGATCAGATCCTCTCTCAGTCTTCTTTTCTCAAGGCCCAAAAGACCCAGGAGGTCACCCGGCCTTTCCTCACAGGGGAGATGCTCCAGGTCCTTTATCATCTTTGTGGCCCTCTGCTGGACTCTTTCCAGGAGATCCCTGTCTTTTTTGTACCAGGGAGGCCAGAACTGGACATAGTACTCCAGGTGAGGCCTCACCAGGGCAGAGTAGAGAGGGAGGATCACCTGCCTTGATCTGCTGGCCACCCTCTTTTTAATGCTCCCCAGGATGCCATTGGCCTTCTTGGCCACCAGGACACACTGCTGGCTCATGGCCAACCTGTTGTCCACCAGGACCCCCAGGTCCCTCTCTGCAGAGCTCCTCTCCAGCACTTCATCCCCCAGCCTGTGCTGGTGCATGTGGTTATTCCTTCCTAGGTGCAAGACTCTACACTTGCTCTTGTTAAACCTCATTTGCTTCCTCTCTGCCCAACACTCCAGCCTGTCCAGGTCTCACTGAATGGCAGCACAGCCTCCTGGTGTATCAGCCATTCCTCCCAGCTTCATATCATCAGCAAACTTGCTGAGTGGGTACCATCCCCTCATCAAGTTCACTGGTGAAGATGTTAAACAAGACTGGACCCAGCACCAACCCCTGAGGAACACTGCTAAATACAGGTTTCCAACTGGACTTTGCACCTCCAGTCACAGCCCTCTGAGCTCTATCACATAGCCAGTTCTCAACCCACCTCACCATCCACTCACCTATCCTGCATTTCCTTAGCTTTGTTATAAGGATGTTGTGGGAGACAGTATCAAATGCCTTGCTGAAATCAAGGTAGAAGACATCCACTGCTCTCCTCTCATCCACCCAGCCAGTGATGCCATCATAGAAGGCTACCAGGTTGGTCGAGCATGACCTCCCCCTGGTGAATCCATGCTGACTACTCCTGATAACCTTCTTCTCTTCCAATTGCCTGGAGATGGCATCCAGAACAAGCTGTTCCACTGCCTTTCCAGAGACAGAGGTGAGACTGACTGGCCTGTAGTTTCTCTCATCCTCCTTCTTGCCCTTTTTGAAGACCAGAGTGACGTTGGCTATGTTCCAGTCTTCAGGCACCTCTCCCAGTGATGATGTCATTGACATCACTGACACTTGGTGGAATGACTGGAATGTAGGAATAGATGTGTATATATCTTTAGGAAAGACAGGCAGGGGAGAAGAGGAGGGAGTATTGCCCTCTACATCAATGACCACCATTGAGCTCCTGTCCATGGAGCTCCAACTGGGGATAGATGAAGAGTTGTCAGAGAGTTTATGGATTAGGGTTAAAGGGAAGGCAGGGGAAGGAGACATCATAGTGGGGGTCTGTCTTGCTCTGATTATCAGAGTGAGAGGGGAGATTCTTTGATATACCTGGAGTGAAAGTGAGACACAAGCAAGGTCAAATGTCATCTGACCAGTCTGCTATCAGTTAAAGTGATGAGGAAGGGAAAGGCTGGCGATTATTTAACCAACAGTGAGTTCAAGAGAAACAGGCAAGTCTCAGGTAGCAGGCCCAGGAGAATCAGGCAGCAGGCAGGTACCACACCATGAGGTGTCCATTATCGGGCACAACACTCCTTGGCTGTCGGTGCCTTTTTTTTATCCTCTTCTGCCAGCGCAGCTTTCCTGGGCACTTAGGTTAGAGTCACGTGTAGCACCTGTGGACATGCAGGTTCTGTGGATGGTTATCTCCCTGGAGATGTGCCCACAAAAGGCTGCTCATCAGCCATTTAGCAGCTGCTTATCTCTGCAGGGGGTGGGGGGGTGGGGGAGTGGACGGTGGGAGGGAGCCTGCCCTGCAAGTCTTCAGACCAAAGATTTCTTGGACTTGTCCATCTGTTGAAGTTGTCCAACAGCAAATGAGACAAAGCAGAAGAAATAGTCTCTTAAAGGGTCTGCTACAAGCCACCTGATCAGGAAGATGAAGTGGGTGAGGCCTTCTATAAACAGATAGGAGCAGCTTCACATTCACAAAATGTGGTCCTTGTGGGGGCCTTCAGCCACCCTGGTATCTGCTGGAGGGACAACACAGTAGTGCACGAGAAATCAAAGAGGTTCCTGAAATGTGCTGATGATAACTTCCTCTTCCAAGTAGTACAGTAACCCATGAGAACAGGTGCTACGCTGGACCTTTCCCTCACCAATCAGAAGGGGCTGGTGAGTAATGTGAAGCTCAAGGGCAGCCTTGTCTGTAGTGTCCGTGAAATGGTCCTAAGGGTGTCAAAGAGAGTTGACTTGTGGAATCAAACTATAACTACAAAGTAGTTATAAAGCAGGTACATTTTATTCAGTGCCGCGCGCACGCTGGCACGCTGGGTGCAGAGGGGATAACCACTTCCTAACCTGCACTCCGAAAGCAGGTAAATGCCTTCATTTATAGAAAGACTACATGCATATTCATAGTATTTCTAAAACAAGGAGTGGTTGTTACAATTACTTCTAGAAACTTATTACAGTGTTCTATGCCCATTCAGATTGAGGCACCCCACACCTTTCCCATTATTCATGCTCAACTACTCCACAATTCCAGCAATATACAACAAATTATCCCTCCATTCAGGGTGTGCAGCAAGCTTGCTACTCTCAACTTCAGGAGAGCAAACTTAGAACTCTTCAGGGAACTGCCTGGAAGGGTGACAAGGGAGAAAAGCCCTGGAGGGAAGAGGGGCCCAAGAAAGCTGGTTGGTGTTCGAAGACCATCTCCTCCAAGTCCAGAAGCAGTGCATTTCGAGAAAAAGGAAGGCAGGCAAGAATGCCAGGAGGCCTCCATGGATCAACAAGCTGCTCCTGGACTTACTTAAGCTCAAAAAGAAAGTCTATAGAGAGTGGAAGCAGGAACAGGTTACCTGGGAGGATTACAAAGATGTTGTCCAAGCAGCTAGGGACCAGGTTAGGAAAGCTAAAACCCAGACAGAATTAAATATAGCTAGGGACATAAAGGGGTACAAGAAGAAATCCTACAGGCATATCAGTGATAAAAATGCGGCCAGGGAAGATGTGGGCCCTTTCCAGAAGGAAACTGGAGACCTGGTCATGAGGGATACAGAGAAAGCTGAGGTGCTCAAAGACTTCTTTGCCTCAGTCTTCACTGGCATTGGCTCTAGCCACACCACCCAAGTTGCAGAAAGTAGTGATAAGAACTTGGAGAAGATAGATCTGCCTGTGATCAGGTTGAAGACTGAAGATTCAAGACCATCTAAACAAATAAAAGGTGCATAAGTCCATGGGACCAAATGAGATCGATCCACAGGTTCTGAGGGAACTGGTGGATGAAGTTGCTAAGCTGCTATCCATCATATTTGAAAAGTCGTGGCAGTCTGGTGAAGTTCCCACTGTCTGGAAAAGGAGAAACATAACCGCCATTTTCAAGAAAGGGAAAAAAAGAAGATCCAGGGAACTACAGATCAGTCAGTCTCACTTCTGTGCCTGGCAAGATCATGGAGCAGATGGAAAATAAAGCTGAGGTGATTGGTGGTAACAAACATGGCTTCACCAAGGGCAACTCATGCCTGACAAACTTGATGGCCTTTTATGATGGAGTTACAGCATCAGTGCATAAAGGAAGAACTGACGTAATCTACCTGGACTTGTGCAAAGTGTTTGACACAGTCCCGCACGACATCCTGGTTGCCAAATTGGAGAAAAATGGATTTGATAGATGGACCACTCACTAGATAAGGAATTGGCTGGATGGTTGTGGTGAATGGCTCAATGTCCAAGTGGAGACCGGTGACAAGTGACATTCCTCAAGGATTGGTACTGGGACCAGTGGTATTTAATATCTTTGTAGGTGACATGGACAGTGAGATCAAGTGCACTCTCAGCAAGTTTGCAGATGACACCAAGCTGTATGGTGCAGCTGACACACTAGAGGGAAGGGATGCTATCCAGAGGGATGTGGACAGGCTTGAGAGGTGGGCCTATGCCAACCTCATGAAGTTCAACAAGGCAAAGTGCAAGGTCCTGCACCTGGGTTGGATCAATCCCAAGCACAGATACAGGTTGGGTGGAGAATGGCTTGAGAACAGCCCTGAGGAGAAGGATTTGGGAGTGCTGGTTGATGAAAGACTCAACATGAGCCAACAATGTGTGCATGCAGCCCAGAAGGACAACTGTATCCTAGGTTGCATCAAGAGAAGTGTGACCAGCAGGTTGAGGGAAGTGATTCTGCCCCTCTACTCTGCTCTCATGAGATCCCACCTGGAGTACAGCATCCAGTTCTGAGGCCCCCGACAAAAGAAGAACATGGAGTTGCTGGAGAAGGTCCAGAGAAGGGCCGTGAAGATGATCAAAGGGCTGGAGCACCTCCCCTATGAGGACAGGCTGGGAGAGCTGGGGCTCTTCAGCCTGGAGAAGAGGAGGCTCCAAGGGGACCTGATAGCGGCCTTCCAGTACCTGCAGGGGGCCTACGGGAAAGTTGGAGGGACTTTTTATAAGGGTAAGTAGCGAAAGGATGAGGGGAAATGGTTTTAAACTGGAAGAGGGTAGATTTAGATTAGATATTAGGAAGAAATTCTTTACTGTAAGGGTGATGAGACACTGGAATGGGTTGCCCAGAGAGGCTGTGGATGTCCTCTCCCTGGAAGCATTCAAGGCCAGGCTGGATGGGGCTTTGATCTTTCTGCATAAGAAAAATATAAGAATTTTGTTCCATAGTCATCTAGCGTTGCAGAGGTTAAATAAATGGAGTAATTTATGGAAATAAAGACTGCAAAATAATTGGCAGTATATGTGTAGAGCTAGCAACAATTCATATTTAGCCAGTATGAATATATATATGTAATATTTTGTAGTACACGCTGCAAGAATATCCTGCACGAGATTGATCAAACAGAGAACAAGTCATGACACACCCAAAGAAGTGCCTAAGGAGGCATCGGGAAGGCCTGGCATCCCCCCTCGGTGCTCTTTGTTTCACAAAGGAAGTGTCCATCTGACAGAATGGAAGAAGCTTTGGAGAAAATCACCGTATCAGTATGATAAGAAGAGTACTGAGACATCTTGGAAACAACAGAATGGCGACTGACTGGCACAAGATATCACATGAATTAACATGTGTCAGAATGTAATTAACAAATGTAAAGCTTTGGTAAGATTGTGAACCTGGCGTACCCAGCCAGTGGGGAAACAGGGGGGAGAGAAGGTACAAAAGCTGTCATATTGTGTCCATAGGCGCGCTCCTGTTGGCAAGACGGCCACCACTGCAATCATGAATTAAAACTTCTTCGCCAGAGATCCTGTCTCCTAAAAATTATCTCAGATGTTTCTGACACTTCCAACCCAAACCATTCCATAATTCTACGATGCTTTGATTCTATGACTCTGTGAAAGGACAGTGAGCTTTAACAGCACTCAGGTCTAGGGCACCCTGCTGAGTCTATCAGGACAGATCAAGTCATGGATGTAGTGCCATGGCAAGACAATGAAGCCTTGGGCTGATGTTGGAAGCATGTCCAAATGCAAAGCACGCTGTTTGAAAGCAGAAACCCCTGATTGTTCAGCCTTTGGTCTCTGTATTCTGCTGGTGTCTTATGGGGAACAGATTTTTAGCAGTCACATGCTGCAGATTTCTATGATTTCCCTAGTCATTTCTGAAACCATACATAAACAACTGTCAAATTTTATAGAGACAGCAATTACAAAGTTAGAGAATGCCTTCGAGATTTATAAAAATAGTTGTATGGGTGGCAGGGTGGCTCACTCAGTCTGTCCACAAAGGGAAATGCTGCAGTGTGCACTAAACATTGATGAGCTGCAAAGGACACACATGAGTCAGAAATACTACCAGTTCTCTAACCATTGGAAAGCTCCAATTAGAGTCATACTTTACGAACCAGAAAAACTCACTCTACTGTCAGTTTACTAGTCTATAAAGAGTAAGTAAAGCAGCTTTCATGTAACCACTACAAAAATCAAACAACCGTAAGACACATTCAAACAGATTCATGAACTCCTCTACTTCTGAAACTAATTCTTTTGATTCAAGAAGTAAGATCCAAAGGGGGTATCATCACTTGTTCATCCTTTTTTATCCATTTTTTAAAATTATTCAGGAAACCAGCTCAATTCAATTTGTACAGGCACAAGCTGTTAACCCATCCTTGTTCACCTTTCTATTCACAAGAGTAAAACTTTAAAAAAGACCCAGGCATCTTAGGAGCAAATGTCACCAGAATGTTCCTGGATTTCAGCACTTTTCAAACTGTAGTTTCCTGAGTGCATCTACAGACATTTTTTAAGTGTTTGAGATTTACAGGAACACAACAAAGGCTGTGTTGCGCTTCTTAGGTAGTCTTGGAAATGAAAAGACTAAGATAAAATGTCACCAAAGAAGATAATGCTGTATCACAGACCCAAATTCTCTAATGATCATTTTGCAAGATAGTTAACATGACAGTGATGTTGAGCCTTGTTACTCACATTTACATCTAAGAATTTCTCAGGATAACACTGACCTTTAATGTTCATGCCAGAGCTGTGCTGGCTGTTAATTACTTCCAAGAATTCTACAAAAGTTCTAAATCTAGTCTGGATGTAGAGTGTAGTTTCTTCATCTAGATAGTCACCATTTAGTATTTGCTGTGAGTTCTCTGATTTATTACCACTTTAATATCTCACATATGCAAAAACATGTAATATTTTTCACTCTGCACATTATTATGATCTGGATTTAATTCTACATTTGGCAAAGGTTCTCAAGAGGTCTCTGCTCTATTTTTTATTTGCTTTGCCTTACTTGAATCTCAAACTGGAGAAAAATACAGAGAGAGCATCTCTGACTTCTCAACTTGATAAGACAATACTTAGTTATGTTAAAAATCTCTTTCCAGTGCAACACTGAAAATTAACAATTCAAATGCATGCAAAAAATATTTTTCAAGCCTGTGTCTGAAGAGAAACCCAAACCCAATAGTCTACCATGGCAGATTTGTCCAAGAAAGTCAAGTCTTATTTCTCTGTACAGCCTACAACAGATTCCTTCAACTGGCCTTTCTCCAGCATTGCATTCCCTATCTCAATGCAAATCATCTGAAGCAGAAAGAGAGATGGACTCTACTACCCTGCATCTTCACAGTGGTCCACAGAAGTGACCATTTGCTGACAGGGTGACCATACCACCAGCTCATACTCCTTCTGAAGATGTTCTTCCTCTGAAGTGTTTCCCCCCGACCCCAGTCCCTGCTAGGTGTGCTGATAAATGGTACAGCCCAGTTCTCTGATTGTTACAAAACAAATCATGAGAAAAAGTAGTTACTTGGGATTTGCAAGTCAGCACATGCTCAACATTTTAATCCAGCTATTTTTGAGATTTTTTTGCCATCCTGCAGCTCTGTAACATGTCATGAGAGAAAAAAAAAGGTGCACAATAATGTAGGCCTTAAATTTATATTCCATATTGTGAGCTTGATTCCCTAAGAAAATCCAGTTAATACTGAATCAGTGTCTACCCATCTCCTTTTCTGGTACTCTCAAAGTAATATCTTCTTAACCCACTGAATATCTTTTTGACAGGGAAGTTACTTATATTGTAAATGTAAAAAGTAGAGACAGGGCAGAGGAGAGAGATCTTGGTGCTTCTCAACTGAAAACACAGGCAAAACCCAACCCTTACATCTTCTGAGCTGTAGTCAGTGGACTGCTTGGCACTGATCAGGTGATCACCATGCACAGAGCTCAGTGCAATGTGCTGTTTGTTCCCAGGAGGTGCTTGAGACCTGAATGGGAATGAGAAGCAGCTGGGCTTGTATGGTGAGGAGGAGAGGGCTGGGGAAGAGAAGGGCCAATTTTTGCTCACTATACTCATGTAGCGCTCATTATGGAGCAAGTAATTACCTCTAAATGTAATTAAAGCAAATATTTATAATATCTTTTCTGTACTGGGATGAAACTCCGAAGACAATGAATGTATATAATGAACTTTTGGTCTAAACATAAATTCAGCCTGATGTAACTCATTTATTATTGCCCATTGAGCCTGACCCAACAGCAAATTGCTCGCCCATCACATTATTTTTTCCTCTAGCTGTATGCTGGACATTTGTCCAGAAGGATAGTGTGAAAAACAGTACTGAAAACTTTTCCGAAATCCAGAAAGTTTGCATCTTTTTTGTCTAGCTGGCAAGGAGAATAGTGCTATCTGCCCATAAAATGTTCACACTGCTCTCCTAAAAAGCAGACTTATTTAGTATGTAAACAGCCACAGAGGGGAGGGAGAGGAGGCTGTGGATTCATCCTCTGTGCAGATGCTGACTCTGCCAAGTTAAAAACAGCATGTGATGGGCTAGCCCTCTGCACTAGATGTCTGAAGCGTAACTGAGGCTATGTTGCAGGTAACACAAGGAAGAGGCAGCAAAGATCACAGTAAGGTTCAAGGGCAAGAACTTGAGTAAGTAGCATTTCCAGACCCTCACAATGACTACCTCCAAAAGAGGAAACTGCAACTTCCACAAATAAATTTGATTGCCTCTTGTTAAATTTGAAGAAGGCCATCAGAGCTTCCAGACTCCTGACTTCCTTGAGTGCAAAGCCCACTCCTCTTCTTAAGAGAATTTTACTGCCTGCCCATAAGACATTCACAATGCTTTTGCATTTTAAATTGAGTGCCAAGCAGCTGATTTTTTTCATTCTCTTACTCTTGCCAGCTTGTGGGCAAGCCTTCCATAAGTCAGTAACGTGTCAAGCAGAATGCAGGTATGAGGAAGCTGCAGGAGGGGGAGAGAGCTTAGACATAAAGCAGACTTCTGTATTTTTCATATTCCAATTAAGCAGGGAGTTGAGAACTAATTCTGCACAGTGGTGCTGACACTGCCCAACTAAAAACACCTATGATAACTGCTGAAGAGGATTCTGAACATGATTTCATCTGAAGAAGGAGAAGAGAAATTATCCTGAGAAATTAGGAGAAGGTTATTCACCAGAAAAGTGGTCAGTTCCTGGAAGAGGCTTCCCAGGGCATCAAGCCTGATGGCATTCAAGAAGCATTTGGACAACTCTCAGACAGGTGGCTTGATTTTTCGGTGGTTCTGTGAGGACTTGGACTCAGTGATATTTGAGGGTCCCTTCCAACTCAGGGTACTTTATGATGCCATGATTCCTCCAAAACATCTTCAGATTTTTCATTTCTCGTGTAAAAAGGTGTAAAAGACATAAAAATATAACGTGTCCTGTGCACATTTAAGTACTACAGAAAATCCACAAGATGTTCTACAATTGCAACCTAAAAGTGAAAACTAGTTCATCTACAAAATGCCAGCTAAGAGCTCCTTTTGACAGAGCATCCATTAGAGAACTAGTAAGGAAGTGTTATTCACTGTATGAGACCAGACAGCTTACAAGGAGGCTTTCCATCCACTCTTAACACTGCAGTGTAGACACAAAATTTATTTTGATTTCCTTATTTGACCCCTTAAACTGTCTTCTGTAATATCCTCTAGTCAGGATTTTAAAGTCATTGGACTCTTTTTCAGGTTCCTTCCTGGGATTCAGATAGATCAATAAGCTCTGCTCACAGAGTAGCTTAACTCAGGAGAGAATTTTTATTCCAAGCCAGCACTGAGTTTGATTTGGTAGAAGAATTACTTTAATCTTAAATCAAGTCACAGTTCAGCCTGGTTTGGCATCGTTCTGTGACAAGAGAGCAAAGAGACCATGGACCCACGGCCCAAGAAAGGGGAGGGAGGAAAGGGAAAAGGTAGGGACAGGGGCCGAGACAAGGAAAACAGTGGCAACGAGCTAAGGGAAAAAAAAAAACAACAAAACTTTATTTACTAAATATAATAGTAGAATGTGAGATAATACAATATAATACAAAATGATTGGAATTAAAGCCATTAATCAAATAAAATGAGAGGTAGAGTTTCTGAAAACAAAATCCTTACTCTAATGCTGTAGGCGAGACAGCTAGGAGCACACAGAGCTAAGAGACAGACTCGTATCTCCCTGTCAGTTTTATCTTTCCCTCCAAATGGAACAATGAAGTCTTCTGGGAGCTGTAGTTCATTCTTCTCTTCTGAGACCAGATAACCAGAACTATAGACAATCCAAGGAACTGCAGTATTAACTCTTTAATTCTCAGTACACTATGTGATGTTATGATGTGGAATACCGATCAAAAATCATAAAACCATGACAAATCAGTAGTACCAAAACTGTATAACTTTAAGGACATGTTTTCTTGATGCAGTTGTTAATCACTTGCATAAAACTGGTCCTAAGTTTCCTTTTCCTCAGTAAGTAATGTGAGTCCAGGCCCTAAATTTCTTGTAGAGGACATTAGTGTCTTCGTATAAATGCCTCACCAGCACACTCAATTAGTTGTAGGATCTTACTCAGCCTCTGAAGAAATGCTAACCATATCGTTTATGTCTACAGTTAAGGTGTAAAATAAATGCAAAGAAAGACTTAGTGTCTAAGTATATCAACCATGAGATAAAATGCATGTCAGCTAAAGAGTAGAAAAAAAAGACATATTCTCCCTCAGCAAATGCAAAACTTCAAAGGCAGTCTAAGCCTGTCAACCTGCTAATCTCAAGTGGTAACAGAACTGGAACTGTCAGGAAGCAGTAAATATGTCCTCAAGAAATGTTTTTCCACAGAAGACACAATATCATTGAAAGCACAGAATAACACTGCACTTAAAACCACCAACAATGCAGCATTATTATTCAGTACTGTACGGCAAAGTGAATTCCATGCTTGCAGCTCTCTTCTTTTACTTCTATTGGTGGTTATATTCCTCTATTCAACAGCAGAATGAGTTTAAAAGGAAAACTGTTGAAATACAAAGACATCTTTCAGTCAGCATAATTTAATCATAGAATAACAGAATAATTCAGGTTGGGCATGACCTCAGGAGCTCTTGAGTCCAACCTCTTACCTAAGCAGGGTCAGCCAAGAAAGTACAGCAATATATGACAATAGCTATAGAAACTGGCCCAAGTCTTGAGAAAATATGCCTTCTGAAGTCAGTAGAGCAATATAAATATTAAGTCAGAGTAATAAGTAGTAAATAGGCAGAAGGCTTTTCCTTAGCTGCAACAGTGGTATGCAGCAAGGAAGAGCTGTACCAGTCTTCCAATAGGGGGTTACATCTGGAAAGCATTTGGAAGGGGAAGTGGAAGGAGAAGGAAGTATTCTCCTTCCCTTGATAACAAGCAACAGAGTTTGCTGGTTTGCACAGTGTAGTCTGTGAAAAAACCATGCAGCTTGCTAAAACAAGAAGCAGTGAAATTTGCTGAGTTTTGATTACTGTCATAATCAGATTATTACAGAAAAGGGGCAAAGAAGTTCTGTGCCACTCCTGCCTCAGACTAAGTCAGTAAGAACAGAAGAAGCATGAAGAAAGTCATGCTGCAGTGAGATATCCTAGACCAGGAACTAGCCTGTGAGATATGTATTTTTCATCTGACTCAGAAGTTATATTTAAGAAAATTCTAAATTCTTATTTTTTCATGAGCTCCTCCCAAAGAAAGGCTTACAAAAAAGTAACAAGGTATGACAGGTCAGGATGGAGGAAACAAATAAAGGACAAGACAGGTATGTTCTAAAGCAACAAAGTGATACAATAACTGATATACAGACAGGCTGATGAGTCATATTGAGTCTTTTTGTAGATGACATAATTTCATCCTTATCTTCTCTGCCAAATCTCTCATGCTCCACCTCCACAAAATTTAGTAATAAAACCAGAGATGACCAGATCCCAGAGGATCTATCCAAGTATACATTAGCTGATCATCTCACAGAATCACAGTCACAGAATGACAGAATAGTTAATGTAGAAGATACCTGTGGAAGCCATCTGCTCCAACCCCTGCTCAAGCAGGGCCACCCAGAGGCAGTTGCCCAGGCCTGTGTCAAGGCAACTTTGGAAGACCTCCAAGTGGGGAGACTCCACCACTTCTCTGGGCAACCTGCGCCAGTACTCAGACCCTCACAAAGTAAGGAAGTGCTGCCTGATGTTCAGAGGGAACTTTGTGTGTTTCAGTTTGTGTCCATCACTTCTGAGCAAAATGTCAAATATTTGACATTAATTTTGTTAAACTGCTACTTCTCATTAGGTTGGATTGAGTATTGTTTATCCTCAGGAACACCAGTCATATGCTGTACTAGGGTATGCTAAAAAAAAAAAAAAGAAAACCATGTCAGAATCTCAACCTCTGTGACTATTATTACCATAAAATAAAAGAGAAAGTTTCAGAGCAGAGAAAGCAGCGGGGTAGAGAATAACAGCTTTGCAAACTCAATTTGGCCTGAATCAGAAGCCTTCAATTTCTTCCAAATAAACTTGTATCAGAGAGCATAGATTAAAATAGAGATCTTGAGTAAGACTTCTGTGTTCTCTATCTACAGAGCCACAGAAATGGTATTTGTGACCTTATGAAACCATCCTGTGGTCCCTGCACTGACAGCCCATGTTTTATAACAACCAGAGTCTGGCTGTTTCACATGACAGGATGAACATCCAGATAATCCAGTAAGGCAGAACACCTTCCATCTCACTTGGAAGGCATCCTCTAAGTACAGATAACAGCTATTTATCCCGGGGTGTTCTGTTCATTGGCAGCAAAAGCTCTTTCAGAGTTGAGTAATCCATGCTTTCTGTAGCCTTTCGGTGAACTCTAGTAACCCTATTGCCTTCTGCTACTTACTTGGCATGAACTATACAGGCAGGTTCAAAAATTCCCTTGTGAGCTGGCACTTCTCAGAGATGCAATTTTGCAAACAGTTGTTAGTCTGGATGTCTTCCACTGCACTAGAGTAACCCCAGGACTGGGACAAAAACACCCATTGATAAACGCCCTCCCAGAGAGGCCACGTACATAACAATAAGTTGTGTTTGCATTTAATTATAATTTTGCAAACATGCATGGGTAGTAAACACATCAGCTAAGCAATAACTGTATATGCAAGAACAATCAATACAGGAGTTCCATCAGAGAAAGAAAATCTGCTGAAAATTGTATTCGCTAACTTAGTTACTGCTTGTTTGCAGCTAATTAACATAACTGATCTTAAATCAGTGATTTCAGTTTGTGCTTTTTAATTATAATTATTCAAATACAATGAACATGAACTACCATCCATATCTTTTATTTGGTCAAATATGCAAATTGGCCACAGTAAGAAGCCACAGGCACTAACAGAGTAACTCAGATTCAACTGCAGTACCTCTAGCAATTAGACAAAACAGCATAAATACAATTACGCCAAGAAATAGTTCAGCCAATACACCAAGTAGCCAAAAGGCTTGTGTGGCCCTTGTTAAGATATATACATGTAGATATATTAGGTATATAAGTATATATATATACGTGCATTTTTATCTGTGATTTTTAACACAGAAATATGGCCAAAATGTTAAAGACAGCCTAAAAAGATTTCCTTATTTAAGTAAGTCTTTTTCATTGTTACTGTGCATGACCAAAAAGCAGTTATTTTTGATCATGAAGTCACAAACCACACATTATTCCTTTCATTTTCTGATCTACAAGTGTATGTTTGCTCCTGGATCCTGATCAAATATCCTGGTGACCTAAAAATTTCCATTAATGTTTCAGAACGCATTATAGCCAGTTCTGAATGACCCAGAAAGACTTCTCATTTGCAGTCCATGCTCAAAGGTTATATGATCTTTGCTTAATTTGGGTTGTTAAGGGAATATTGGAGGCCTCTACAAAGTACCACCCAAAGCAGGGTCAGCCATGAGATCAAACCAGGGTCCTCAGGCTTTGTCCAGTCACATCCTAAAAACCTCCGAGGATGGAGATGGCACAACCCCTCTGAGCAATCTGCTCCACTGCTTGGCTGTCCTCATAACAGTACAGTTTCTCCTTACATAAATCTGGACCTCTCCTCTCCTGATAGTTGTTTCCTACCCTCCCACCATCCACTGCTGTCTCCTCAAACAAGTTTCAAGTCAAGCAATAGGACTCTGATATTAAAGCTCCATCAGTTTGGAGGAAATACAGATGCCCACATAGTAAATTTAAGTCTTCTGAGCAGGTAGTGGTTTTCATTGGTCCCTTTACAAGTTGTTGAGGACCATCAGCTGGAAAGCACTGTCAGGATACATTCACAAGCACAGGAAAGAATGGCATGTCAAGTTTCAGCATTGAAGAAAGAGGAAACAGAAGGGCAGAGTACCACTCTAAGCAGAAAGATGAGTCTCATCAGCAGACAGCTAGCAATGGAGAAACTCGACATAGCAGCCAGAGTAATTTTATTAAACTGCAGAGGAAAAAAGTTTTAATGGAGAGAACATCATCTCAGGTCACTAATGAGTAAGAGCTGGCATCCAGTCTGCTGTAAATCTGTTGAGCTCCGTTTCATTCAGTGGAGATAGATGCCTCTAACACCGCCTCAGGATCAAGCCTGAAGTATCTTATTCCCTAAGGAGTTATTGTTTATCTCATTCTATGTATCATCTTCCATGCGTTACACCAGCAGGGAGTTGCTTGTTATGTCTGTGTAATACCGCACTGCATGACAATTCATTGCTCACTGACATGTCAGAAATTTTTTTAATGAGGTGCTTCTGCTTCCAAAATAGGGTGAATACTGAATATTAAGTTTCACTGTTTACATTCAGCATTCATTTGGATCAAGTGGCAAATGATGGTTCTTCATGGCGTAGTTTAAACTTCTTTCACCACATTCCTGCTGCTTAAACAAATAATAATTACTCATTTTTCCTTCTTTGTCACAAAGCAAAGGAGGAAAAGTCAGTGCAAGGACAGAGAGTTCTGACAAAAAGTTTGCAGGATGCTAGAAGGATTCTAGGCAGTTTACTTGCACAACTGTTTGGTGAGATTGAATGAGGGCTATATTAAACAGCGCTTCTTTATCTGGAGAATGGAAGGAAAGAGTAGAAGGATCTCATTCTGATTTAAAATAAAAGCTATTCCAGACACAAGGTTGTGCATATTCTTCATTCTAAGTGAAGCTGAAACTGCAAATCTGATGAAATTCTAGTATCAATCATAGAATTGCAGAATTGTTTGAGTTGGTAGCACCTTTAAAAGTCATCTAGTCCAGATCCCCTGCAATGACCAGGGATACCAACAGCTCGGTCAGGTGCTCAGAGCCCCATCCAGCCTGACCTTGAGTGTCTCCAGGGACAGGGCATCCACTGCCTCTCCGGGCAATCTGTTCCTGTGTCTCACCACCCTGACTGTAAAAAACTTCTTCTTTATATTCAGTCTAAATCTCCTTTACTTTGAAATAATTTCCCCTTCTCCTGTCACCACAGATCCTGCAAAAGAGTCTGTCCCCTTCCTTCTTACAGTCTCTCTTCAGATACTGAAAGGCTGCTACAAGGTCTCCTCTGAGCCTTCTCTTCTCCAGGCTGAACAGCCCCAGCTCTTTCCTCGTAGCCCTCCTCCAGATGCGCTCCAACAGGTCCATGTCTCTCCTGTACTGAGGACTCCACACCTGGATGCAGTACTGCAGGTGAGACCTCACCAGCACAGAGCAGAGGGGCAGGATCACCTCCCTCGCCCTGCTGGCCACACTGCTTTTGATGCAGCCCAGGGTACAGTTGGCTTTCTGTGCTGTGAGGGCACACTGCTGGCTCACTTCGAGCTGCCATCCACCAGTATCTCCAGCTCCTTTCCAGCAGGGCTGTGCTCTATCCTTACATCCCCCAGCTTGTATTGATAGGGGGGTTTGCCACAAACCAAGTTGCAAGACGTTGCACTTGGATTTGTTGAACCTCACGAGGCACACCTGGGCCCACTGATTGAGCCTATCTGGGTCTCTCTGGATGGCATCCCATTCCTCAGGCGTGTCAGCTTGATGTAGTACGCAAACTTACTGATAGTGCACTCAGTCCCACAGTTGTTGAGTTAAAAGTAATTCTATGACATTGCTCTAGATCTTTAATTATGTACCCTGTAAAGGCAGGCACTTAAGTAAATACTAAACTCTGACTTCAACAGGATCATTCACATGTTTCAAAGCTAAGACATACACCTCACTGAGAGTCTTGCTTAATCATGGGTGAGTTGGATTAATTTCAGAGTCTAAGTAAGGATTGTCACAGATTAAAAAGAAGTTAGGTTGGCTTCTCAAATGATATGCAGTATCACACGCCAGGGCAGATACAACACAAGGGTTAAAAAGGTTTGTGATACAACATGATTCACATTGTATTGATTTTATTGAGTCTGTGAGGTAGATCTTCTGATGATGTAAATCAGAATAACATCGCAGTTGACAAAACTATGTTAGTATGTATTTGCTGAGATTTACCGGCAGAACAATAGGATGGCAAAGCAAAGAACTCAGAAGTCCAGACTCGCATGACTGTACACCAAGTCTTAGCTATGCCACCTCATGCCTATGTGATGCTATTGCAATACAGTCTTCAATCTTAAAATATCTATTCACACTTTCTTTGCATAGTTAACGAAGAACCTGAACTACATTTACTTTTACACAAGTGCTCCTAGCGTAGCCTTTCCTCATTCATTAGTTAAATGCCCTATCCATCTGCTGGACACCAAATGAGATCCAGGTCTCCCAGTGACGTCTCGGTTAAAAAATGCATACACATAGTAAAGGAAAGTGCCAAGGCACACAATTTAAATCTGTATGATCTGTCTGAACCAAACGGGCTTTCTTCCAGATCATTGAGCCTGATGGATTGTTTTCCATTCTAGATTTCAGCTTTCCATTTTCTCTTGTTGAGATGCTTTAGTCTACTCATGAAAAAATAACACCTTTCTTTGTAAGTTAGAAAGAAAATCTATTGATTTAATCAACTTGTTTGTGCTCAAGCTTCTTAAAGTAATTATCTCACTTATCTTTATCAGAGTCCAGATTCAGAAAACTTCAGCTCTAAAAGATAAAGATGAGGCAGTCATCATTTTTTTAAAAAGAGCTTTGGACCACAAACAACTAGCCTTAATTCTAACTCATTTCAGGTTTGAGCTATGACCATTTAAAATACCGTACACTGTAAAGCACTTCAGAAGCATTACAAACGAATTGATAAAGCATTAGCATTAACTGTTTTCCCATTATTTTATAACTAATCAGAAGAATGCATAATTATTTTACAATCAATAAAGGTAAATCATAAATTAACTCCATTATTAGAGTATTGGCTTTGTCTCAAGTAGTCCAGTCTCATCAAGGTTAGATTTGGTACGTGAACTGCTTGTTTCTGAGGAACTCATTATTGAACTGAAATAGTGCTTTAAGAACAATATTCACATTGTGCTGTATTTGACAGATTTGTGTAATCTCTTATATACTGTCTCCAACATTAAAAAATATATAAACAAAATAGACAGAAAAAACAGGTGCTTGAGATATACTTGAAACCTACCTGTTGAGAGATACAAAAAATATGTTTAACTTAAGAATAAAAAGAAAAAGGCAAAGTTCATGCTGAAGCTATATGGAGTCACGGCAGCAATACAGACAAGCTTTAACTACCCTGCTCATTTCTCAGTTCTTGCACACAGAAGTCATCAGAGGCAGTAAGGGATATAAAGGCAGAAAAAGATAAAAATACATTTTTAGTATAGCTGATGCTATGTGAATGTGTTTACATTCATGAAACAGTTGTGATAACAAGAGCTTAACAAAATCTTCCCAGAAGACCGCACATCAACAGGAATAACAAACCTGCACAGAGTAGCTAAGATTTCAAGTTAATAGCTATCGTCAGCAGGATAAGGTCTGAAAAAGCACTTTTTCTCCTGGCAGCTGTTATGGATGTGATCTCAAGATCCATTCTCATCACTGGTAATTAACAAGAGGAGTTGCCCAAGAGAAGTAATGAAGGCTCTGGAGCTCTTGACCCACCTTAAATAAAGGACAGTCTTTTAACTTACCTCTTCAGTCCTTTTGTTATTTCATGTTACTTATTTTCTTTCCCTCAGCACACATGGACACAGAGTTTTAACACAGGTTTAATATCAAACACAAAGCTAAACTGTAGGGAATTACTACTTTTAGGAAAGTATGAACACACGGAGTAAACCACTACATAAGAAATGGATGTCGCTCCAACAAAGATGAAAGCAGCCCCGTTTCCTCCTTCCTTACAAACCCTGTCAGAATTGTTGTGCAATAAACATGCATTCTATTTTGTTGATTTATATTAGGCAGAAGCAGTTTATTTCTACAGCAACAGGAGAGAACACAAAGCAATGGAGGTTCACCCCTCTATCAATATGAACTTTGACTTACAATAAATTAGTAGGTCGTGTGTACATTTACAGCGGATATAAACTGCTCTGTGAAAGTGCCTGATATGGTCATCTATGACATGGCAGTGTTCAGATACTAAAGGCTGAAATGAAAATGTGCCTGTCTGGAAAGAGTCTGCTCCTGTCAGGCAGAAAACTCAGGCACAAGCAGATCTCACCCACTCACCCATGCACACAGAGACACTGTGCTTTTCAGAAGCAAAGTGTTGCCACTTGCCTGAAAGAGCAGCAACAACACAAGGAATAGCAGCTGGAAAGCTGCACCAGTGCAATGTTGATGCACCTGCACAAGAAGAAAAAGTCGAACATTTCAGTCTTTGGGAATAAAATGACTGTCTCATTACCTCATCTCAATGTCCAAAGTGCTGCACGTTGGGAAGTTGCAGTTCCCAGCAAAGGGGCTGCCCAGCAAGCTGTCCAAAGGTCAGCAGGAGCTGCAAGCAATGGAGCTGCAGCTTAGCAAGAGATAAGCTACGTCTTTAGATGTTCTTGGAGGCTACAACATCCAGCTGCATCTACAGAAAAAGAAGGCAAATTCTCAAGTGATATAAATCTGCATGGCATCAGTAATTCCAAAGGTACAGTGGACATTTATATAAAAAGAGGTGTAATCTCTGCTTTGGCTAACTACAAATGTCTTCAGGGCATTAATGATAATTTTGTCCTCTATTTGTGTAACTAACCGTAACAGTACTTTGACCTACATGTGAACCCTAAGGTACTAGGGAAATTAGTTAAACAGTAATAACAAACAGCTCTCACACTACACTACATAACCCAAAACATGGAAAGGGTAAATTAAATGAAAAATGACAGATTTACCACTTGCTTCCCTCTATTTATATGGCGTACACCAGCTTTTCAGCTTTTAGTTTACCTTTCACTTTACACATGATAATTACTGTGGCTTAAACAACCTCAGTCAAGCTTTATACCCTTGGGAAAACTGAGTTCCTTTATAAAGCCAGGCAAAAGAAGCCAGACTTTCCCTTACATGTTGTTTAAAATACAGCATGTGAATATTTAATGATCTCCTGAAATATAGGTGAATATACATATGACTTTCATACCTTTTTTTTCCCTTAGCCTTCACCCATGGCAGATCACTGATCTATTTAAAACGTTTCTACCAGTGTAGGAAACAGAAATACAGAGAAGAGAATGAATACCAGAACTGATGTGGAGGGGAGGGAGCTTGCTTATGCATCAGGTTTGGTTTTTTTTTGCTAGCACCTGCCTAGATTGCTGTGTCCTAGCCTAAAACTCATCATACCAAATTCCTTGCCATAAAAATAGTCTAAATGCAGAAATGCAGCTCCATGAATAGGAAATTTTGACATTTCAGAATTCATTTTCTTCCCAAATTGCAACAGTATTGATAGACTGTAACACTTTTTTTTTAATTTTTGTAAAAGATATTAAAAAATAGTCCTTTCTGGAATTAAATAAATCTGATCTATGAATCTTGTTCAATCTGTCATCTGAAATAGTACACATTGCAGCATGGTGTGGCATATCACATTAAACAATATTTGAAATGCCAAAAAAAAAAAAAAAAAAAAAGGAAAAGTGTTTAAATCATCTAAACTCCTAGAATTTGTGGTTAAATATTTCTGACTTTGCTGAGCTGGTTATTGTCTGAGACAAAATTACCATGATAAATTCTCTTCAGAACTTTTATTCTGCTCTGCCTTCTACTTTTCCTAACAATTATCAAATGTGTAAAGATGTAACAAAAGTGTCTGACATGCTCTGAAGCTGAAATGAAAGCATGCTATGTCATGTTCACCCAGGTGTGAATGACATTATAAGGTGCAAGTATAAGGCACAGTGAGCCAGCTGATCTTTCTTATTAGGCACCAGGAGGTAGCACATTGTTCTGAGCTACCTGCTATGGAGCAGCTAATAGTCTGCCAACAACTGAAGGAACAAAGTGGTAGAAAAAGCAGATTAGAAACATGTTGAGTTATTGGAATTTGACCCTTGCTTAGCAAGTCTGTTTTTATAGAAGTTCAAGATTTTTATATTATCTATATAGGTCCAATTAAGTTGTTTAGACAACGGTGTACCAAGTTAGGCTATATTGCACCAATCTGTTTTGGTTCACTTCTTAGCTACTGTTAGTATTTTTCAGCCACTGGCAGCTAAGAGTAAATATGACCTAGCTCTCCAAAAAGCCTTGTCCATGTGCGGGCTGGACTTACCAAAAGGAGGGAATTCACATTGTCGTAGACAAAGCTTGCAATATTACAGAAGTCAAACTGCTTACACAGCAGTCTTGATCTGAGGTACATTATATGCGTCTTTCATTATCACACTTTTCCAAAATGAATGAGTAGTCCAACCTGTAGAATTGATGTTTAGCTTTAATTGCACTGTATCTTTTGCCTTACTAGAGACAAACATTGCCTGTGTACTTCAACCCTGAATTATTTCAGGCTTCTTTTCATCTGCTTTTAATTCAGAGGCTTTGCTACAATAGTCACTTTCATTCTCTTTGTCTTTCATCACCTGTCACATCCACTCTCCCCCAGTGTCAGTCTTTACCCTATCTCCTAACTGCAGGGAAAAAGAAAACCAGCTTCCAAAACAGGGAAGAACACATTTTGAATGACCTACATATTTCCACCTTATCTTGGCATATCAGTTTCTACAGTGACTGTAATGAATTCATGCACAAATCAAGCAATGTCATTCTTTTCACTTTGCTTTTCTACTCTCTGGAGGTGATGAATTTTAATATCTATGGCTCCAGGATATCCTTAACAATGCTAGGTCAAAGTATGGGATCAGGAGAGATGATCATCAGTTTACAGTGCATCCTATGCACTGCTCTTAACAGATCTTTGCATGAAGAAACATGTACAGAATGGAAATTAAAACAGGCAAGTCTGGGACTGATGATTTAGCAGGCTAGGAGTTCTACTGAGGACAGCAATGTAAATCAACTTAGCAGCTACTCAGCTGAGCTAAATAGCATATTTCTCCAGTGTAACCCACTGGCCAGGTGAGAATGTGAGTCTTTCACAGCCCTGCATTGAGAAGGCAGGCTATGTAGTGCAGGCTGTAAAGAAAATCTCTCACTTAATCCCTCACAGTGGCCATTATATCATCAAAGTTTTAACTGCCAGCTGTCTACATCTTCTAGCAGCTGCCTTTCTTTCAGAAGCAAATTTCTTACTCAACAAATTCTCAGCAGTAATCGCTGTACTGTTTATCTCAGTTTTCCTAGAAATCCTGTCTTTTTCAGACATCTTTTAAAATAGTACCCAACAAACAGCCTCCCCAGAATATCACACTATCCATTTCTCAAACAGTGGGGGCATTTCCTACATTAAGGGTCTAGATCTGCAAATGCTCCTCATCCTGTTCAAGACATAGAGTACATGAAGTTATAGTCGAATATTATGAAATAGTTGGTCAAGTTAAAATGCTTGCAATAGACTCCTCCCATCAATTCTGGCTCTGGTGCAAATACCTCTATCACTCAGATCTCTCCAAGTTCAGCTGACATCCCCATCCAGCCTGGCCTTGAGCATTTCCAGGGATGGGGCACCCACAGCTTCTCTGGGCAGCTGAGCCAGTGCCTCACTGCCCTCTGAGTAAAGAATTTCCTCCTAATATCTAACATAAACCTCCCTTCTTTTTGTTTAAAACAATTGCCCAGTGTCCCATCACTAACAGTCTGTGTGAAAAGTTGGTTACCATCTTATTCATACGCTTCTTTAGACACTGAAAAGCCACAGTGATGTCTCCCTGAAGTCTTCTCCAGGCTGAACAAGCCCAGCTCCTTCAGCCTTTCTTTATAAGAAAGGTGCTTCAGCCCTCTGATCATCTTTTGGCCTCCTCTGGACCCACTCCAACAGCTCCACATCCTTCTTGTGCTGAGGGCCCAGGCCTAGACACAGTACTGCAGATGGAGCCTCACAAGGCAGAGCAGAAGGGGACAACCCCTTCCCTCTCCCTGCTGCTGTCCCTTTTTTGATGCACCCCAGGATATCATTGGCCTTCTGGGCTTCAAGTGCACACTGCTGGTTCATGCCCAGCCTTTTGTCCACCAGGACCCCTAAGTTCTTCTCTGCAGAGCTGCTCTAAATTAGTTCTGTACGCATATCTGGTATTGTGCAACAGCTTGCACTTGGACTTGTTGAATCTCATTTGGTTCATGAGAGCCCACTTCTCAAGCTTGTTCAGATTCCTCTGGATGACATCCCTTCCTGCCGTCTTATCAACTACACCACTCGGTTTGGTGCTATCAACATACTTGCTGAAGGTGCACTGAATCCCACTGTCTAGGTCTTCGATAGGTCAAGATGTTGAAGAGCAGCTGTCCCAGGATGTGCCCTTAAGGAACACAACTCATGACTAGCCTCCACCTGGACATAGAGTCATCAACCACCGGCCCTATGACTATATGGCCATCCACATCCTCTTCAAATCCATATCTCTCCAATTCAGAGATAACAGTATGTTATCAGACCACATCAAAAAGCTTTACAGAATCCAGGTAGATGATGTCAGTCTTTCCTTGCCAACTGATGCTGTCACTTCACTGTAGAAGACCACCAGATTGGTAAGGCATGACCTGCCCTTGGTGAAACCAGGATGGCTGTCATGGATCACCTCCTTGTATTACATGTGCCTTACTGTAGCTTCCAGGAGGATCTGTTCCATGATCTGTTGACGATCTGAATGAGGGGATTGAGTGCGCCCTCAGTAAGTTTGCAGACGACACCGAGTTGAGAGGAAGTGTTGATCTGCGTGAGGGTAGGAAAGCACAAGGGGATCTTTACAGGCTGTATCTATGAGCTGAGACTCTGGGTCCGATCTTGTTCAATATCTTCATCGGCAACCTGGATAAAGGGAGAATTCACTCTCAGCATGTTTGCTGTTGACACAAAGCTGGGAGGAATGGCTGACACACCAGAAAGCTGTGCTACCACTGGACTCAATAATCTCCAGAGGTCCCTCCCAACCCCTATGATTCTATGATTCTATGACCTTAGTGGTCTTTTCCAACCTTAATATTTCTATGATCTTCCCAGGCACAGACATGGGGCTCACCAGCCTGTAGATTCCTGGATCTTTATTTCTACTCTTAAAAATGGGAGATATGTTTGCGGGTTGGACTAGATGATCTCTAGAGGTTCCTTCCAACCCTACAATTCTGTGATTCCCTTTCTCCAGTCACCAAGGACTTCACCTGGCAACCATGACTTTTCGAGTATGATGGAGAGTGATTTGGCAACTACATCAGGAAGTTCCTTCATGACCCTGGGATGCGTGTCATCAGGCCCCACAGACTTGTATACATTCAGAGTTGCTCTTTGCTTACAATGGGAGGGATTTGGCTTCCCCAAGCCCTGCCTAGAGGTTCAGAGATATGAGATAAATGGGAAGTCTGACTGCCAGTGAGGACTGAGGCAAAGAAACTGTTGAGTACCTCAGCCTTCTCCATGTCAGTTGTTGCCAGTTCTCCCTTTTCATTTATCAGAAGGGGTACATTCTCCCTTGCCTGTCTCTTTTGGCCTACGTACCTGTAGAATTCCTTCTTGTTATTTTTCAGATCTCTTTCCAAGGAGGTCCTTGTTCAGCCATACTGGTCTCCTGCCTCCTTTGCTTGTGTTATGGTTTTGTGATTTTTTGTTGTCGGTATTCCACATCATTACATCATGTAAGGTACGGGCAGTTAAAGAGTTAATTCCCTGATTACTGCAAACTACCTTTTTTGGCCCTCTGAGGGGGAGGGGAGGAGGTGCACGCCCCAGGGGTCTTTGCGTTGGGGGGGGGTGGTGAAGCCGCGTGGGAGACGCGGGGTCTGTTCCTTCCTGCCCGGTGGAGAAAGCACGTGGCGCTCCTGCAGTTTACTGTGTAAGATTTTCAGCCTGTAAACTCTCTAATATAATTCTACTAGCCTCATTTTGATATATTTAGTAAAGTTCCTCCTCAGGTTGGTGCCGCTGTTTTTTTTTTTTTCTTTTTCCCTCTTTCCCTTTGTCTTCCTAGGTTGCGGCTCCGTGGCTTCTCTGCCGCTTTAGCCACCGGACCGCCCGGGGGCTGGCCTTTACCGCCGGCAATTTTTTTTTTTTTTCCTTCCTCTTTTTCTCGTTTTTTTTTTTCTTTCGGGCCTGTTCCCCTTGTCACGGACGCAGACCCTTAGATAATACCGTGACAGCTTGATTTCACGTAGTTGAGGATGGAGAGCTCTTGCACTCTAAGAAAAGTGTCCTTAAAGAGTTGCTAACTGTGGTCAATTCCTCTGTTCACACGGACAGCTTCCCAGGGGAATCTCATCCACCACTTAAACAGCACGTTTTATTCAAGCACCATGCACCCTGCCTGCTCTACTCCAGTGAAGCACTGGACTGCAGCTTTGCTCAGTTTATCTATCAGCAATCCTAAACATCAAGAAACATGATTTACCAAAATCACATAACAAAGCTGGTACTTTTCTATAGCTAAATTGTTGCCAATGCTAACTTATAGTCTGCCTTTGAGCGTTCTCTCCTTTTGTTGAAAGAGTAAAAGTTGCATTATTTTTCTTGTTTTCATGGTACCCTGAAGACTAGTAAGAAGCCACACCCATCCTGTGAAAGCAGCCTAAGCTACACTGATCCAATGTTTTCGACTACCAAGTCTAAATAGCATCAACTGTAAGGTATGAGTGCAGAGCAGCTGCCCCTTATAACAGTCACAGCTGGTTTACTATGCAGCCGGCCATCTGCTCAGCTAACACAGATGGCTGAGAACAGATCAGCCCTGGTGTTTGTTCTCTTCACGGGCTCCAGGTCAAAATAAGATGAGAATTTTGATCTTTGCATTATCAGAGAGGTGACCTCTTTCCGACTGTGAAAGGCTTCTGCAACAAGTAGGACAATGTCACGGTCACCATGGAGAACGGGCAGAGCAGCTGCAGGAGGCAGAATGTTTGCAGGGGCTACTGCAGCTACGTGGGACTCTCTTCCAGAGGAGACTGAGATGTCCACACAGCACACTACTCTCCTGAGCACATGCAGACACAGAAACAAAGAGCTTCAGAGGACCCTCAAGAAAGGATAAGGAAGACTTTTTATGATTTCTCTTTATGAAATTGTGAAACACTCAGATATCATAGCAGTGTCTAAAAAGAAACAGAGAATTAAAAATGAAAGAAATCAAGCTAGCTGCAGAAGGAGTGAAAAAATAGTGCTTGAAGAAGAGTGTGGACTACTTCTAAGCCCCATGCCCCAGCTCTAACTCAACTGGGATGTATTCAGCCGATTGTATTACACTGCTTTATTTTCTGGGGCTCCCATTCAGAATAGTCTCTGAGCAAGCTTGAAATCAAGATCCGAGTAAGTGAATCATCCAGATTAAGTAGAAAAGATTGTGTGCCTAAAGTGCAGCATGTGTAAATGTCCTGCTGAATAGAGATTAAAGTAATCATGAAAATTTCTACAGGTGAAATATTTGCCACTGATATATTCGCATAGTGTATCACTTACTGGAAACATCCTGCAACATGTAATTTTATTTCCAGTTTTACAAGAAGACAGAAACTGACAATGACATAGAAAATGGACATATGCAAGATAAGCTATTCAGTGCCAATAACAAACAGTGATATAAGAGCTAAATCTTTAGGATTCTCATTCTAAAATAACCTTGGTTTTGCTGTGAGATGGTCACAGACTTAAAGCTGAACTTGCTCGGTTTGCCCAAGATCTTTTAATTAAAATATACAAGCCCTACTGAATTCGAGTAAGGACCAAACATTCATGCAGGAAAAATGAGCTTCTTTTAACAGTCTGGCAGCTAACATAGGCCTGGTTCTTAAAGAGTTCACTGGAGATCTGGATGGACTGGGATAAAACAGTATGAATGAGAATTTGAAGGGAAAGGAAAGAGCAAGAAAACAGCAAAGAATCAAGCTTTCAATTTCTGTTGTAAATGGGAAGAATCTCTGAGGTAATTACACATCTTCACATGAATCCCACTCCCTTGTGTTTCACTGTCATTTCACTGAAATGGATAAATAAATGAAACTTACAAGGAATTAATGACTTCATCTTATGCTTCAAAACTGGATCCACAGAATAGAGCAGAGTAAATTTGGGATGGAGTTTCTGATAACGAATTTCCTGAACTGCCACATAAAGCAGGGTTTTGAGCTGCAGCTTGAGAGTTTGCTAGTACTGTACAAAAGAATGTTCTCCCCTGTTCTGTTCAGGTGAATTTGGTGTCTAGATTGTTTACTCCCAGCAGCCTCCTTGCTCTGAATATCTTCACAACTGTCCTTCAGCTTACTCTCAGTTAATTTTGATTTTTTTCAGACCACTATCAGTTTTCTGATCTTGGCTGTAGCAAACAAAACACAATCCAATTCAAAGCCAAAGCAAAACTGGGGGTGATTGAAATCAGTATAAAGAACTTTGCAGAACATACTCAGCAAAAGCATCATTCTTCCCATGAGCCCTAGAGAAGCCCACCTGCAAAAGCTAAAGGCAGTACCTCCTGTTGCATTTCACTCTTTCACTCAGCCCGGATGAGAAGATTTTTGAGAAAAGGCTGACAAAATCTTCAATATAGTCTAGAAGGCAGCTGCTTTTTAAATTATTTTATTTTAATTTTTTAGTGCAGCTTGTTAGCATTTCTCACACTTCAACACGTGTCCATGCTACTCCCTGGGAAGTAAGCATGAGTTCTGGAAATTTAGATTTTTTTTGCAACAGAAGCACTTCGAAGCTTTCAGGAAAAGCATGGAAGTACTTTAACATTTTCTTTGGCCAAACCTCTCTCTCATTCCCTTTCCTGCTTCTCAGTAGCCGGCTAAGTCCTTTCACTCTCAAGCTACGTTCACAGTATCAGAGCAGTGTCATCACACCTCAGTGCGCTGAAACAGACCAGTAAGTAAACCTCTCTCATGGCCAAAAAAATTTCAACACTCACTCTGCACTACTCACACACAGCATTCACATTGGTGTCACTTTATTCTGCATCTAAATTTTCCCAGAAAAATGACTGAATGTCTGAAACAGGCAAAGACAGCAAAATCCAAATTACAAATTACAGTTCTGAGTCAAAACACAGAGGCAGAAGCCTAAAGATGCTTACTCTTTTGTCATGGAGTTTGTCTGGATTTTCACCTTGTAGCTTCAATGTCTAGACAAATAGGACAGTGACTAGAAAAAAAATTGCACAAGGAGGTGGAAATGAATATTATAACTGTGATTTTTAGCCTAAGTTTCAAGTGACACAATATACTGCTGCCTGAAAACAGATGTAGTGCTACATTCAAATTTACATTTTCTGTGAACATACTCTATGAAACTCTTCTGTGAGATTCTCTGGTCTAACAAGGTTGTCATTGTAACAGTGTCCTGGGAACAAGGAGAAGGACAAATGAGATTTACAATTCCCAGGGTAATATTTAATAACATGACAAGTTGATGAGACAGATGTTACTTTAGTAGTATAGCACTCTGCCACCTGACATTGATCATTCTTTGGGTTGCTAGATTTAGGACATTTCCACTCTGTATTTTGTTACAAAGCTTGAAGCTCCAGAGAACAAGCTATTCTCCACATACAAGTTACTGTGCTTTGGGATATGAACTGCACCTGTTTGTGTTAGCTCAAAAGCAAGAACTGATACAGATATGAAGAACTGCTGCATATGCTGGTTGATGCTGTACGTAAGAATTCTGCTAGGCAAATCCTGTTCAGTCCAGAGACCCTGAAATAGATAAAATGCTGGCTTTCAGTGGCATTCCTCACTGTAGTATAAGAACAGACCATAATGTATGAATTCTCAGCTTTAAGAATTCACTCTTCATTAAAAATACAAAAGCCAGGAGGACTAGGATGCTTTTTCATGAAAGTCTTTCTTTTGCGTCCTTGAGGTAATATAAATTGTTTTGCATAAAAAGTTATTTGGAATAATAATAGATACGCTTAATACGGTGAGAATCATTACGATCCTGTGAGAAGTGCAGAGGCAAGAATATCTTTTGACTCCAAATTGAGACTAAATTTGTTCTCAGATCAGTGACATAAACAGAAAAGCAGTGAGAAGTAATGCAGTGAGAAGAAAATTTATTTTTCAAAGAGGAGACAGTCTGTATCCCTATTTCTTATCTAGAGATATCTGTATGTTGCTAAGACTAGAGATAGTAGCTTTCACTTCGTACTGTTCTCTTACATCTTCATTTCTGTCTCTGGTCGTAATATAGAGTAGCTCCTACACTGTGAGGGTGTTTCACAAGGACTTTCTTCCAAACCTCAAAATACTTAAAAAACATTTGCTCCAGCCAAATGCTCCATCCCTGGAGATTGCTCAAGGCCAGGTTGGACAGGCCCCTGGGCTGCCTGATCTAGTAGGTGGCAGCCCTGCCCATGGCAGGGGTTGGAACTATATGGGCTTTAAGATCCCTTCCAACCTAAGTCATTCTATGATTGATGATTTAAATTTAATTTATTCCAAAGATTTGGACATGAAGAAAACTAGTTCACATCCATTTCTAATGTGGTGGGACAAGAGAAAAAATACTGGCAGATATGCACACAGTATAATTTGACTGACCACTGAACAGTAGTAGGTTTGGCAGAATCCCATAGATGTGCACTTGGGAGAGAGGATGCACAGTTCAAAAACTCACACTGCCTTCATCTGGGACTGGCAAACAATACTGGAGCAACTGTGAGGAATTCATCAGCAGACATGTACTTGCATGACAACTGGCAAATGCAGCTTCAAAAAGTACATGTTATTTGTTTCATTGAAAGGCTGCCTGCTGAAAATGACATTTTACTTTGCCTCTTTTCATTTTATAGTTGGAAAGCAAGAGCTTCCTTTCTGAGCACTTCTACCACTAAGTAGTGTAGAGAAAGTGGGATTCAGAGCAGCTAACACTTCAAAGGCTGGATTGCACCTCTGAATCAGAGTGCAAAAGAGAAGCTGTGTGTTATGAAAGCATGTTGACTCAGTGGGCAAGTGCGCACATTCAGCACTAGAAGAAGCATACAAGTGCTTGTTGAAGTCAATTCTGAGTACAGTCTTACGTCTATAGCCAAGACAGGACATAAATGAAAAGATGTAAAAGATAGCATTTTCAGGGTGAAGAGGAGGTTGCAAAGTGTGCTGCTGCTAAATACTAATCCAGATGCCTGAAATTCATAAGGCAGGATGAGATGCAGTGTTTTTAAGAATACAGCTTGCAGACATTTCTACTGAGTTTGTAGTGGTAATTTTTGGTACAGCCGAAGACTGTGGTAGAAATGGGTGGAAACTGTCAGAAATAGCTGGGAAAGGGAATATGAAAGCAGCCTTCCCAGGCATGGACATGTCCCCTCCAGTGATCTGAAAGAAATGCTGCTCTCTTATTAACTATCCAACTGGTAAGTATCTCCAGAAAGTACTTGGCCAATGACAGGCATGTATCACTTATCAAAAGACTGGGAAAGCAGCTGGACATGGATGCTTTATAAATGCCATGCCTAATTGGATGCTTTAGTCTAGCATATCTCAGGTGAGTTCCCAGATGACCGTAGTCTGATGGAAACTTTACAAAAGAGTCATATGTGTAATAGCTTCACTTCCATTAAGGCACTGGGCAGGACTCAGGAGGCATTAAGATGTGTTATGCCACCTTAATCTATTCAGAAGTTTATGATCAAGAAGAGCAAAGTATGCATGACTCGAGGAAAAAATAATAATAAATCTAATTATTTTTCCTTTGGTGGTACATCTTCTCTTTCTACTGTTAAACTAACAGAGCTGATCAACAGCTCTGAAGCCACTCATGTTTTCTGTAATCTGCTCATCTGATACTGATCAGTCAAACTTAGCTATTACTTGTGTTACATCCTTTGATTTCATGGAGCATAAGTAAGTAATTTGCTACCAGACTATCATATGAAAAGTCAAAATTAAACACTCAGTAGCAAGTCTGGCTTTAGTTTTAACACAACAATCCCAAGCTGAGATCAGTGTCCTCACTTTCTCCTGGGAATGGTTTACTGTTCTTCGCAGTGTAATGACTAGCTCTTTTTCTGTTTATTTCCTCCTTCATATCTCCACCACTGACTGCACATCAGACTTCACAGTGCAAGGTTATAAATGCTTTACTGGCCTTCTTCTCTCATTGTTTTTGACACTGTGCAGCAAGAATGATACACTTCTGTTTCAATAAAGTGAGCACTCAGTCTATATGCCAACAAAGTCAACTAGGATAAGAACAGCACACCAAAACACCCAGAGACAATAAAGTTAGAGGTACCCGTACTTGTTACATTCAGATCTTCCCATTAAGAACTTTGAATCTTAAGCAGTTGTGTTAATTTCGTGGTACTGATGCATGAACTCGCTCAGGAAGAGTGAAAGCAAACATTATGATGTTTGGCACTGTATTCCCTTTAGAGGCTTGATGTTCTTTGAAAGTTCATGCTGCTTTGAAGCAGAAATAGTTACTTGTCCTGCTCAGATTACAAAGACCTGCTAACCTGGGTGCAGCTCAAGTACTGGTCTACCTATATCCAGAGAAGCACAAAATCTAGCAGTCAAGATTCTGCTTCACTTGTTCTCAAGATCACAATAACAACTAAAAAGCTACCGGCATTTTTAAGGGTCTTGTTCATCCAAGAACTGCAAAAAGTTTGCAAAAGGTCAGTAAACATATTGACAATATATTAATGAGTGAAGAATTCATCCCCAATTTAAAGGGCTTTCTCAAAACACTTCAAGGTATTCATGGTATTCTATGGGGCCTACTGAATCCTCATCAGTCAACTGTTGTGGTCGGTGAATCACTTTTCCACTGTTATATAAGCTGACTGCTACCTGAATAGCCTAACTATAAAAATATCATCTTTCATAGAGGTAAAGAGTGGGTCAGTGGAGACATTGTTATCTCACTCTCACCGAGGCTCTCCTTCAAATATCATTAACCAACTTCTGCCTCTATTTTAGTATTTTGCAGTCTTCTTAGTTTATTAGTGGACAACAACAAAGCC
Organism: Numida meleagris; assembly: GCF_002078875.1. Taxonomy (NCBI): domain Eukaryota; kingdom Metazoa; phylum Chordata; class Aves; order Galliformes; family Numididae; genus Numida; species Numida meleagris. Next base: position 54,419,237 of record NC_034438.1, read on the forward strand.
TGTATATTAAGCTATCTATTTGAGTAGTCCTTGACTTGATAAAAGACATATTTACACAGACAAAAACATTATTTTATATTGGAGACATGTTTCTGGTCAGACACAGATTATCTACTTAATCTCAGGTAGATATTAAGCAAGTAGCTTTCCAGAGAATGGTGGGCAAGCTGATAAAATTTTTGTCTTTGATTTTGCATGTTTGTAGAGAAAAGGAAAAAAATGGCTACAAAAACAGGGGAAATAAGGCCAAATTCTATAATAATAATGGTAACAACAACAACAGTAACAACAGTTATAAGAAACCATGCTTGTTCATCTGAAACAAATAGCACTAAATGTTGAACACAGCTCTCAGGGACAGTCATTTAGAGAAACATAAAACATTTATACCATATATTTCATCAGTATGACAGCTGTTAAATGAAGATCTCTTATAACACCACACAGTCATCGTTTCAATGTGTTAAACTTATAGACGACTTTTTGAAATTGGTATAATAATAGCAAAGCCAAACATGACCCACTGCGCTTAACCTTAAACAGTGGAAACATGAGAATAAAGTATGCTAGAAATCTCAAGGTCAGAGCTGTTCAAATATATATATTTCTGCTGCAAATCAACTGAAGACCTTGCTTGAGCCCCTTGGTACCAAGCATCATGTAAAAACATTTCCTTTTCTGTACAGTTAATGGCTATAACTAATAAAAAGAAAAGATTTGGAATGGAGAAGGGAGAAGCACACTTCTGAATTTCCAATCTTCTCTGTAGCCACTATGCAGTACTGTCTTCATGGATCATTGTGTGGTTAGAATCAGATTTATAGGAAGACAGAAAATCAGGGAGCAGATTATCTTCTTCTTGAAGAGTATTATATTAAAAGCCAGAATACTCTTGAAGAAAGAGTCTTGAGCTTCCACTCTAATTCAGTCCGCCAGAAATACTTACATCTAATAAACTAAGTAACATCAGAATCAAATCCATTATAATTGGGTCGGCTTAAGCAATTTCAGTTTGACTATTCTATGCAAATTACCCCTACATCCTGGTCCACAAAACAAACTCCCCAAATCAGAAACAAAATGCAGTGTTGTGCTAGCTAAGTTCCTTAGTGATGAGAAAGACCAGTCACAGGTTGATGGATGAAAAGTAGTACGTAACTAGCGCTCTGACAAGTTATACAACTCCCACACTTCCAACCAGCAGCTAACTAAAAGGATGGGAAACACCTTCCCTCTTCTGGAATCAGTTCAACATTACTTCATCTGGGGCTGTCACAGATGCTCCCACTGATAGAGGAGCTATATCATCTGAATATGCTACAAAGAGATCTATATGGGTATCACAAAGAAAACATCACAGAGTAAGACTGATGGGAGAAAAAATCCAGCATCCACATGAAATCCTCTCAATAGAGCCTGGAAGAGAATTAAAGAATACTACTGCATCTTTGTCCCGTTCCTAGACTTCTCCTTGAACATTGTTTTGGCTCACACTGGAGAAAGAGGTAGGGCTGGCCAAATGCGACTCTTAAAAACAAAACAACAAGAAGAGAAATGCTGTAATCCATCTTTGTGGAAGGGAGAATAATCACCAGTTTAAAACAGCCACCTTTTGACCCTTCTTGTGTACAAATTAAAAGGCACACATTTTGGTGTAGTCATAAGAGGGCATGAAGTGTGGTTTTCTTCTGCCACACTGGCTTGGAAAGATGGCAAGCTGTAGTTTATTTATGTGCTTTGGTCAGTAATTTCAACGGTGTCACTGCAGATAAAGAGACTGCTTAGAGAATTTAAGATTTTCTTCATCAATCAGGTTTCACTTCGACATAATGCCAGTCCAGCACTGCTCTGCTTAACTAAACACATGCAAATGACTTATACATGCTACCTTGCAAAAACATTGCAAAATTCAGGAAGGAGGGGAAAGAAAATGTCAAATTGCTGGCCGGGCAGAGAAGGAAGAGCCATCAGCCTGGAAAATGAGAGCTAAACCAACATGCCTGGCAACTGGAAGCTCACTGTGCAGTAGTGCTGCTGTTAGCAAATTGCTCATCTTCATACCTGTCATGTGAAGTAGCACTTTTCAGATGAACTAATGGCAGTCAGCAGGAAGCTGGAGGCCTAGCAAAGATGTAATTGGTTATTTGCAACTGGACCCTTCCAAAGACAAATTCCCCTCTCAGGGGCAGCAGGCTTGAGCTGCATCTTCACTGGTATTACAGTGTTAATTCCATTTGTCCCAAGTTGTTACCAACTCTACTCATGCATTCCAAGACCATTTGACTCAGAAACAAATCTTGGGCCCAGAAACCTGAACACCAGCAGCGGGTAAGCAAAGCAACAAAGCAGGTAGTTAACGTTATAGATGTGTTAGAAACTCAGCATCCTTCAGCCAATCATTTAGGAGTATGGTTCAAATCAACAGTGTGTGTACAGTGATTTGCTAGACTAGATCCTTTTGTTGACCAAGTTCTGATACTGAGTTCTGCTACAATTGTGCCAGACAGTGGGAAGCCCTTCTGATAAAGTCATTTAATTATGTTTCAAATAAAGTCACTGCCTGGGGAGAAAAATAAACACAGCAGCCAGTGGGGGTTGGTTTTTGCCAGTAATAATCTCTGAGAAGTCATTAAAGTTTCTGAAGCATACTACTGTCTTCAAAAAGCCTGCAATAAAATAAAAAACAAAGTCTTGTATCACTGTACACTAAACAGAAAAGGCTTCTACCTTGCAGAATAGCCAAAATGTCGGGATAAGAAAACTTTGTCATTGCAAGCTATTTTTAATACAGTAGTTAACAGCATTTCTTCTGACATCCAAATGCTGGGTGCTAAAAATACTTTCTGCCTTCATTCTAGTGCAGAATTCAAGCTACACAAAGAAATAGCTGCCGTTTTCTTTGAACACAGAATAAGTCTGTCTTCTGAAGCTAGCTGCTGAAAAAAAAGCAGAATCCCAGGGCTATGAGCTCTTTTATTCTAATTTAGATATGCAGTTACTGCAGCTCTGTGGCAAATCATGTTTTTGAGTATAGAAACAGCAAGATGGCTATCTTACTGCACATTCCAAAGAAGGGTAAGCAACATTTTTACAAACTGTACAAATACATTGACAAATACATTGTTATAAGGAACTCTTACGCCTTCTTGAAAATAAAGTATCATAACATCTGAATAGTGAAATAAGATTTACCTTTTTTCTTTCCTCAGGTTAAGCAAAAAAAACTTACAGAGGGGGGCACTTATTTCCACACACATAGCAGAAATTGGACTAGATCCTCCATCATTTCACTGAAACAACTTGTCTTCAGCAGCTACCATATATAGAGCAGAGTCAAAAATAAATATTGCTTAAATTTCAAATGTATAAGAGGATAATAGAATCATAGAATCACAGTATTATAGAATCATAGAATGGCTTGGGTTGGAAGGGACCCAAAGGATCATCAAGTTCCAACCCCCTTGCCACAGGCAGGGCCACCAACTTCCAGGTCTGCTACTAGATCAGGCTGCCCATGGCCCCATCCAACCTGGTCTTCAACCCCTCCAGGGATGGAGCATCCACAACCTCTCTGGGCAGCCTCTTCCAGCACCTCACCACTCTCTCTGGAAAGAACTTCCCCCTGACATCCAGTCTAAACCTCCCTCCTTGAGCTTAAAACCATTCCGCCTTGTCCTATCACTGTCTACCCTTGGAAAAAGTTGATTCTCCTCCTTTTTATGATCCCCTTTTAAATACTAGAAGGCTGGAATGAGGTCCCCTCGCAGCCTTCTCTTCTCCAGGCTGAACAAGCCCAGCTCCCTCAGCCTGTCTTCATAGGAGAGGTGCTCCAGCCCTCTGATCATCTTCGTGGCCTCTTCTGGATCCTCTTCAACAGATCCACATCTTTCCTGTACTGGGGGCCCCAGACCTGGATGAGGTCTCTAGATGGGGCCTCACAAAGGCAGAGTAGAGCGGGACAAACACCTTTCTGCCACTGCTGGCCACCCCTCTTCTGATGGACAGGACATCATTTGCTTTCTGTGCTGCAAGAGCATGCTGCTGGCTCATGTTCAGTTTTTTATCCACCAGGATCCGCAGATCCTTCTCCACAGGGCTACTCTCAAGGAGTTCTTCTCACAATCTGTATACTTATTTGGGATTATGCCTACCCAAGTGCAAAACCTTGCACTTTGCTATTTTTAACCTCACTAGGTTCACATCGGCCCACCTCCCAAATTTGTTGAGGTCCCTCTGGATGGCATCCCTTCCTTCCTCTGTGTCAACTGCAACATTCAGCTTGGTGTCTTCGGCAAACTTGCTGAGGGTGCACTCAATTCCATCATCAATGTCACTGAGGAAGCCGTTGAAGAGCACTGGTCCCAAGACAGACCCCTTGGGGACAGTGCTCATCACCAGCCTCTACCTGGACATAGTGCCATTCAACACAACCCTCTGTCTACAGTCTTTCAACCAATTCCTTATCCACGAATAGTCCACCCCTCAAATCTGTCTCTCTTCAATTTAGAGATAAGGATGTGGCGGTGGACCATGTCAAAGGCCTTGCACAAATCCAGGTAGATGTCACCGGTTGCCTTCCCCTTGTCCACCAACATCGTCACTCCATCACAGAGGGCCACCAGATTGGTCAGGCACGACCTTCCCTTGGTAAAGCCATGCTGGCTGTCTTGGATCACCTGCTCATCCCTCATGTCCCTTAACTTGTCTTCTAGGAGAATCTGTTCCATGATCTTCTCAGGCACAGAGGTGAAGCTCACTAGCTGTAGTTCCCTGGGTCCTCCTTCCTCTCTTTCTTGTGAATGGGAGCCATGTTCCTTTTTTTTCAGTAACTGGGGACTTTGCCCAATAGCCACAACTTTTCAAATGTGATGGAGAGTGGCTCAGCAACCACATCAGCCAGCTCCTTTAGGACCCTGGGATGCATGTCATCCAGCCCCAGAGACTTAGAATCATAGAATTATAGAATTGCTCAGGTTGGAAAAGACCTTCAAGATCATCAAGTCCAACTGCATCCTAACCATATTACCCCTAACTCTTAACAACCCACCACTAAATCATGTCCCTGAGCACCACATCCAAATGTAAACACATTCAGGGATGGTGACTCAACTACCTCCCTGTGGAGCCTGTTCCAGTGCTTAACAACCCTTTCTGTAAAGAAGTTTTTCCTGATATCCAACCTAAACCTCCCCTGGCACAACTTGAAGCCATTTCCCCTGGTTCTGTCACCTGTTACCAGTGAGAAGAGACCAACCCTGCTCACACTGCAATCACCTTTCAGGTATTTGAAGAGAGCAGTAATGTTTCCCCTCAGCCTCCTCTTCCCCACACTAAACAGCCCCAATTCCTTCAGTCGATCCTCACAGGGCATATTCTCCAAGCCCTTCACAAGCTTTGTTTCCGTTCTTTGGACCTGCTCCAGCACCTCACTGTCCTTTCTGTTTTGAGTGCCCAAAACTGTACTCAAGGTGGGGCCTCACCAGTGCCAAGTAAAGGGGCAGGATTACTTCCCTAGTCCTGCTCACCATACCATTCCTGGTACAAGGCAGGATTCCACTGGCCCTTCTTGGCCACCTGGTCACACTGCTGGCTCATATTCAGCCAACAGTCCATCAGTACATCATATACATTCAGTCTCATGAGGCAGTCTCAGACTTGTGCTGTCCATACAGTGGGCGGGGATTTACTCCCCCAGTTCCCACCTAGAGGCCCAGGGATGCAAGCTTCAGGGATGTGAGAAATATGAGAACCCTGGCTGCCAGTGAAGACCAAGGCAAAAAACTCATTTAGTGCCTCAGCATTTTCCATATCTGTTGTAGCCAGCTCTCCTTTCTCATTTATCAAAGGAGGTAAAATTGGGATGTTATTCCCAGTTCCTGACTACAGGTATGATCACAGTATATCCTGAAGCACAGATATTCTTGAGTTCTTAGTGGAGAAAGGAGAAAACGTACCCCAAGGATTTGAGATTTTCTTTACTCTCAAGTTTTCTTTCTAGATGACTCCCTCACTGTCTAGCACCTTAACAAGTAGTGACGGCCAGGTATACAGGCACAGAAGGTTCGTATTTGGCACCTTGATCAGAACGTCTTTACATCTGATAGCAGCATGCTATCTAAGTCTCAGGTTCCTAGTAAAGAGAACAGATATTTGACATGATTAGGGTTTAGATTTCATCTTGCGTGTTTCGAATTTGAGGAAGGAACAATGCTGAGCTTTTCTTGTGACTTTTCTTTATGTCAAATATTCCACTTTCCTACTAAATAAACATTTATTTTTGCTAAGAAAAATAGGGAAAAAAAACTCTCTAGAGAAGAATAATAACAACACATTTGTGTACAAAGACCCAAGGGAACTAGGAAGAAAATATAAAATCACTTGAATCACCACAGCAAACAAGCTTCCTTCAGAGACTTCAATACTCCTAACCAGGGGAAATACAGCTGATGAAGGTTAAAAGCATTGAATTGTGCATGCAGAATAATTCTCAGAGGGCTCAAGCCACAGAGTTGGAATCAGGTTTCAAGTCTGAAGACACTGAGATATGAGAATATGGTAGCTGTGATTTTAACCCATCAGACAGCTCAGCACCACACAATGGTTCACTCATTCTCCCCACATGGAATAGGGGAGAGAATAGGAAAAAAAGTTAAAACTCATAGGTTGAGATAAAGACAGTTTAATACAACAGAAAAGGGAAAATAATAATAATGGTAAAAGTATACACAAAATGAGTGATGCACAATGCAATTGCTCACCACACACTTACCGATGCCAGCTTCCCCAGTTTTGTTGTTCATCATGGCATCACACAGTAAAGAATATCCCTTCCAATCCCTTTGGTCTGCCTGTGTCCCCTCCCAGCTCCTTGTGCATCCCCAGCTCCTCACTGGCAGGGCAGAATGAGAAGCTGAAAAGTCCTTGGCTCTATGTAAGCAATAACTACAACATCAATGTATCATCAACATTATTCTCATCCTAAATCCAAAACAGAGCACCATACCAGCTATCAGGAAGAAAATTAACTAGCCCAGCTGAAACCAGGACAATGGTTCAGAAGATCATGAAAACTGTCAAGTGCAAAGTAGACACTAGTTAATACTGCAACTTCTTATTGCAGTTGAATTTGTTGGAAATATCCAAATAATTTATCAGGACGGTATCTCTGATAAAAGCAGATTTAATTTGCAACTGCAATGGCGGGCGTCCTGTAAAACAGGAGCGCACCTATGGACACAGTATGACAGCTTTTGTACCTTGTTTCCCCCCCCCCTTGCCTACCCTCTCCCCTGTTTCCCCATTGGCTGGGTACTCCAGGTTCACAATCTTATCGAAGGTTTACATTTGTTAATTACATTCTGACACTTGTTAATTCATGTGCTATGAATATGTGTCAGTCAGTCGCCATCCTGCTGTTTCCAAGATGTCTTGGTGCTCTTCTTATCGGGTTGATATGGTGATTTTCTCCAAAGCTTCTTCCATTGTCTCCGAAGGACGCTTCCTTTGTTAAACAAAGAGCACCGTAGGGGGTTGGAGAAGTGCCAGGCCTTCCTCAATACCTTCTTCAGGCCCTCTCTAAGGCATGTCATGACTTGTCCTTTTAATTTGTGCAGGATATTCTTGCAATATGTGTGACAAAGTACAACATATATTTTCATGCTGACTATACATAAATTGTTACTAGCTGGTTTTAATAAAGGACCCAAATGGCAGCAGAGGCCATGAAATCAAGAAAATTCTGATCTTGTTCTAATACAGAATCAACATTCGATTCCCACAAATTGCCCTTGAGGTCCAAAGATTTTGGTACAAACTTGATATCTCACTCAACCTCTATGAACAGTTGAAAGGAGTTCTTGTACTACCAAGTTCAATCTGAACACTGCTACTTGAATGACGACTACTTTTTTGGAATGAATTGCAGGGGAAGTCAGACATTTCTTCATCACTAATAAACTGAAATGTTATTCTACCTTGCGGACAACAAGAAACTTCACCAAATGTTCAAGTTGTACTCTTTCCTCCAGTCATTCTAATGGGAATATTACTGAGAAGTCTCTCCAAAGTTTATAGCACTGCAAAATAAGATAATTATAGGATTATGGAAGATGGCAAAAGTGTTTTTCTCTATACTGTGTGATTGCACTAGCAAAGAACAGTTCATAACCATGCCTTTCAGCCATTAGTGCTTCCAGATCTATCAGGAGAGAAAACTGCAGACTTATTCCAGACTGGGAGACTGTTCTCCTCATTTGCTGGTAGGATGACCCAGCCTTGAGATGGCCAATCACAGAAGATAAAGCAACTTGAAGATTAACGTGACAAAAGAGAAGCTGATAGGATTTGGAGCTGCTTCATGCATCATTTTGTTTACCTTCTCTGCCAAGTGACTAGACTTTTTAACTTTAAAATATCTCTCTAACATCACATTCCTGTTAAGTGCATTTCTCAGGCATTCTCTATTGACAGAATGTGCTGGGAACAAAAAATATTATCTAAATATTCTCCCTATATTGTGTGGCCTGCACAGTCAAACCAACATAAAAAGAAAGAACCTCTGCAGAAAGAAGTTAAAATAAAAAGCTCTCCAAACCTGAATTTTCCAAGTGATTCAGCTTAGCTCAATAATATCCTCTGTGATCTAGCATCAGCTTAGGTTTCCACTAGCGTTCCCCAAAACTAGTACAGGATTTGTCTCAGAGGCAAATTCTTCCCGATGAAAAGTGTAAATACCGTCCACCAAATAGAAAAAAAACCCTGGAATCAGGGTTGAGCCTCTGTTGCTAACTGACCAGCAAAACAAAGCCTAAAAGACTGTATTACTAGGAGAACCTGACAAATTTGTCCATGTCTTGAATCCAAAATAGTGCTAGTGATTCATGAGCTGCAGGACAGATTGCATCCTTGAGAGGGAGTCCTGCTTTTTCCGTTCACGTGGCATCCTCTGCCAGAACTTAGCAACTCACCTACAGGGACAGAGCTGAAGTAGTTTGTAAGCATTGAAAAAAAAAAAAAAAATCTACTTGTTTTAATAACGCAAGTTCTGCCACCTAGTGACCAACAAAGATTAACCTACAGTTAATGAACGGGCTGAGGGCAGATTGGCTCAAACAGCTACAACCGTACCATAACATCATCAGTACCCACAATTCACTCAGGCAGTCTGCCTGCATGCTCAGAGCATAAAAGAGAAAGACTGCGTGCTGCTCAGCAAAGCACAAAAAGGATGATCAAGGATATGTAGACGCACCGTCTCAAGGTTCATTCAACAGCACATGCTCCAATCATTGATGACGCTACACCATGTCTTCAGGGAGCTCAACAAGTGGGTTCACCTACTGCCTACATAAAAGCACAACGATGGCAGAGGGCAAGAAGGCAGACACTGACTTTCTTTTCCAATCCTTTGGCTTACTGAGCCACGAGCATCGTTTGGACCTCAAATCTCTAGCACACAGGTGGTGATTCCAGAAGGACCTTCCTGTTTAGAATTCACATAGGGAACCTTCACAGCACCTAGTCAGAATGAAGCTTCACAGCACTGCCCTTCAGACGAACTGCCAGCAATCATCACTGTCTCTGAAGCATGCTGGCTGGTGAGTGTTTCAATGCAATTTCCTAAACGCCAGGTGGAGTACTATGAGTAGAGCTTTACATGAAAAGGACATCAGTTGCATCCAGTGAAAATGTACGTGCTCCTCTCTACTGAGGATCTTCTGACTATATTTTCATTTTCCTGTGCCATGAACCAAGGCTCTGGGAGGAGGTAAGACATTTAGCTGGAAGAGTAGCTGTGCTTGCAGTTGGAAATGGAAATGGAAAATGGCATGGTGCTTTTCAGAGGAAAACCGTATGGTTTCTACAGATCTGCCTTGAAAGAATTCTGAGGCCAGATAGGTGCAAAATCAGTACTACCTGATGCACTTCTCAGTGTCTACCTACAGCAAAACATTCTTTAAGTTTATGTAAAGGAGGATGGTAAATGGGATAGAAAACCACAGTTGCAAAAGATAGGCTCCATGGCCATATCTTGCTAAACTGAAAATGCAAAAAGCTGAACTGCTCACAGGTCTTTATTACTTATTAATAAAGCTTGCAAATAATCATTAAAAAGATGCCAGAGCTGGAAATAGAATCCAGGCTTACTTTCTCCCTCTTGTTTGCTAAAACCACTAGTAAATCCTTTGTCCCTGTGTTGCTGTATATCTGCTTTACATCCTTAGTAACACAGCAATAGAAGAAGCTACTGGAAGAAAATCTACAAGGCTTTCGTTCTAGACAGCTGGTTTGTTCTTTCTCATACATCTGTTACTCTGTAATTTCCATTACAATCAGTGGAACTAAAACGAAGTTAGAGGAGAGTTCAGTGCAATGTCTACAGAACTATATGTCTTACTCAGTTATTCAGCTTCATCTCAGAAGAAGGCTAGCTATTCAGGAAAGCCTTTCCACTGTACTTCAGTGTACTTAGCATTAGCTGGTTTTCTGGTTGGAGCTATAGTATTTAAGTAGAGGTGGTTTTTTTTGTTTTGTTTTGTTTTTTAACCTAAGAACAATATAAAAAGGAAATAAATCAAAAAGCATTTACTCTTCCTGATGAATGGCAGACTTCCTGTCACAGAGCTATTTCTAAAATCTTTGGAAGTCACTCCCTCCTTCTGTACAGCACATACTTACCACTTGGAATCCAAGGCACCCAGGAATATCACAATGATGCTGTGAAGTACAGGTAAATCAGCAGAAGGCCACTCAGCTTTTTCTTCCTCATACTACCATGCTAAATGGAAATACTACATTGTTGGTAATTAAACCATGTATTAGAACAAATAAATACATCAAGATTCTGGTAGGAGAGAGAAGAATGACAGCTTCTTGCTCCACAATATACATACTTTATCTTCCTGCTCCATCTGGTTTATCAGCTTGTCCTGTTTCTGACCAGAGAATAGGAAAATCTAACTACTTTTTCAAAGCAGAACCACTAAGGTAGCATTTGTTTCAAAACCAAAATGAATTAAAAAAATAGTGCCAGGAAAACTGGGAAATTGTATAGATGCAAGAGGAGATCTATAAAATGTTTTGATTTTTACGGTCTTCTAGGGAACTGAATGCACAAATTGCTGAAGACAGTAGCTATGTCTTAGGGGCATAGTGGTGAAGAGTGCAGAGATTTCTGAAGTGGTAAAACTAAAATGTTTGACAGTTAATGTGTTCCACTATTATGCTTGTACTGTTTCCTGATACAGCTTTGTTTTATGAACCATACTGCCCTACATGCTCCACTGGAGACCAAAAATCCCAGCAGTAGACTAGATATTCCCAGGTCAATACTGCAGACAATCCCAAGTGACTCATGCTTTGACTCTCCATCCTCAGGATAGTTGCATTCCAGAGTCCTGGAGGAACTGGCTGACGTAGTCGCCAAGACACTCTCGATGATATTTGAAAAGTCATGGCGGTCAGGTGAAGTCCCTGGCAACTGGAAAAAAGGCAATGTTGTAGCCATTTTTAAGAAGGGTAGAAAGGACAACCCAGGTATCTACTGATCCATCAGCCTCATCTCTGTGCTAGGGAAGCAGAGCATTCCTGGAACCTATGCTAAGGCAAATGAAAGAAAGGGAGGTGATAACAAGCATGGTTTCTTCAAGGGCAGGTCCTGCCTAACTGATCTTGTGGCTTTTTATGATGGTGTAACTGAATCAGCGGACAAGGGTAGAGCTACTGATGTCATCTGTCTGGATTTCAGTAAGACCTTTGACACAGTTACCCATTAACATACTTCTCTTCAAGTTGGAAGGATATGGTTTTAACAGGTGGACTGTCTGATGGACGAGGAACTGGATGTGAGATTGTACCCAGAGAGTGGTGGTCATTAGTTCAATGTCCATATGGAGATGAGTGACAAGTGGTATCCCTCAGGGCTCAGCACTGGGATCAGTGCTCTTCAACATCTTCTTCAATTATATCAACAGAGGGATTGAGTGCACCCTCAGTACATTTGCAGATGCCACCAAGCTGTTGGTGTAGTTGACACACCTGAGAGACAGGATGCCATTCAGAGAGACCCAGACAGGCCCAAGCAGTGGGCCCAGATGAACCTCACGAGGTTCAACAAATCCAAGTGCAACACCATGCAGCTGGGTTGTGGCAAACCCCACTGCCACTACAAGCTGGGGGACAAAAGGATGGAGCACAGCCCTGATGAAAAGGACTTGGGGGTACTGGTGGATGGCAGATGGACATGAGCCAGCAATGTGCCCTCACAGCCCAGAAAGCCAACAGTATCCTGGGCTGCAACAAAAGCTGCAGGGCCAGCAAGTCAGTGAGGTGATCCTGCCTATCTGCTCTGTGCTGGGGAGACCTCACCTGGAGTACTGTGTCCAGGTGTGGAGTCCTCAGTACAGGAGAGACAGGGACCTGTCAGAGTGCATCTAGAGGAGGGCCACAGAAATAATCCAAGGGATGGAACACCTCTCCTGTGAGGACAGGCTGAGAGAGCTGGGGCTGTTAAGCACAAAGAAGAGAAGGCTCTGGGTAGAAGACCCGGTAGCAGCCTTTCAGTACCTAAAGGGGGGCAATGAGAAGGAAGGGGACAGAGTTTTTACCAGATTTTTTTTGTGATAGGACAAGGGGAAGTGATTTCAAAGTAAAGAAGAAGAGATTTAGACTGAATATAAAGAAGAAGTTTTTTACAATCAGGGTGGTGAGACACAAGAACAGGTTGCCCAGAGAGGGGGGGGATGCCCCATCTGTGGAGACAGTCAACGTCGAGCTGAACAGGGCTCTAAGCAACCTAATCTAGCTGTAGGTGACCCTGTTCATTGCAGAGGAGCTGGACTAGACAGCCTTTAAAGGTCCTTACTAACTCAAACAATTCTATGATTCTACGGTTAAAAGCTCTGATTTTCAGAGCTAATACTACATCTTGCATATGTGTGTGCTGGAGGCATGTTTTTCTAAATAAAATAAATCAGAACCATTACACAGAGGCATCCAGAAAGCACGTAATTAAAAGTCTTGTATACAGACCATCAGTCTGACATTAACTGTACATCAGTATCAGAACTAAACAAATTGTAGTTCTACACATCAGAAGACTCACTAGGCCACAAGTTAGAACTGGATACAGCTTCCCTACACTAGAGCAGTAGGGCACAGAAGAACAGGCATGCAGGTACTGAGGTAAGAATTTACCTCTTTCCAGAATTCCTTTTACTTTTCTGACAAAACACTTAGCAGATGTCACAATTGGCTCTCAAGTATGTATCATGACATCAATACAAATATATCCCTATACAAAACAACTGTTACCCTAACAAACCAGTACTAATAACTGGTACTTCATGCCTAGATGTTGAACTGGTGGCTCTGATCAGAGAACAGCTTTGCAGTAGAATGATATTTACTCTAAGAAAGCCCTTGAGGCTGTGCTGTTTGGTAAACATGCTGGAATAAAAGCTGAAAAGGAAGGCAGGTCTTTCGATCATAACTGAACCTCTTTCAGACTTTCACTTTGCCATCACTTTTATTGCTGTTTAATTATCCTCCTGGTTTAAAAAATTTTGACTTAATAGTTTCTCAGTGAAAACCACAAGCTTTTCAAACTGAAACTTCTTCTTGCAATGCACAAATTCTGCCATAAATCTGTGAGAAAAGAGTTTTGATTGCTGAAGTACAATGTCTGATCTATAATGGAGTCTGCCCTTGGTGATCAGCCTTGACATAACCAATTGTTCAGTGTGTAAGGCATTCACATGGAAAAATGAGTGAACAGCAGAGGAACAGTTTCATCAACATCTGTAGTACCTTATTAATTAGCTGATCGACTCATAAAGCAGCTCTTTTTCTAATAAAAATGTGGAGTTAATTCCTTTTTTCATACTGCAGAACAAATAGCTACTAAAAACTGTAATTGTGGGATTGTAATCTTTTACCACTGATAAGTAGGTTTTATTGTGTTAAGTCCAATGTCTAACACTAGTTTGCGAATCAGTGATCCAGTGTTTTCTCTGCAAACAGACAAACCTTCCTTTTACTGTTCTCATTCATTCATTGCTCCTGCCCCTAAACGCGGACTTGCCACACTCTTCAGCCAACAGGCTGTGTGAGGCAGTCAGCTGCTCCACAAAGGCAAGGAAACACTAACTTTGTTATGGCTAGTGCAAGCAGGGACCTGATCAACAAGGCACTAAGATGCAGAGCGCAGGCTCACGTCATGGTCAGGACAGAGATGGTGGTAAGGCTCAGACACTATCTGTTGATGAGGCAGTCGGATGTGAAGCCAGGCATCCCAGCCAACAGGCCTGGGTCATGGTGAGGGCTGGCAGCTGACAGCTTTGCTCACACAGCTGTGATGTTGCCAGGCAGGGGCCAGAAGTAAACCTCAGCATAGGAGGGGAAGGCCCTTGCCTCTGGCTTTCTTTACAAAAGTTTCTAATGGTGGGAAAGCTGACCCTGGGCTCAGACGGCTGAACTCACCTCAGCCAACTAAACTCCTTGAAGGAGGATGCACTCTAGACCCTACACAATGAAGATCTAGAGCAAGCAGGAAGAGGATTCCTCACCTACTTCTAAATCTTGGAAGAGGTTATCAGGTACAAGCATCTATCTCGGATAGACTTGGTGGATAAGCTCCACTCTTCTACAATAAACAACATTCTTGTAGCATTGTTAAAATAAACACAGAAGCAAATAACAAAACAAGAAGGAAAAAAAATTACTTATTCCGTATTTAAATGTTTTCCATCTTTTGGATTGATAACTATATAATCAAATCTCCGGAATTTCAAAGTAGCACACTCTTCACTCTTCCCCAGCCCTCCTACCAGTTATGGGTAACAAGAAATCCTCTACCAGTCACTGCATCCTACCCTGTGGGTTTTCCAGCATAACATGAAAACTGGTAAAGCTGCATTGTTTGTATTCAGCATGTGTTCAGGTCTCCATGGACAATGTCAAGCTGGCTGCCTCAGTCAAGTTTCTGGAATTTAATCAGCAAGGGACAGCAACAGAAAACCTCTTCAGTAATGAAAACCTCTTCAGTGCATTATTAGCGCTCATCCCACCTATGTTCTTAAGCCTGCTGCCTTGGTCCATTCACACTAATGTCTCAATTCAGTGTCATTAATTGCAACAAAAGTTAAACACATTTGCTTTTGTCTGCCACAGCTGTTTTGATGTCACAGCAAAAGAGCTGTTTCTCAGTGTCACCTGCTCATCCATAACATATCTTCAACTATCTTCTACAACATTTTTCATGTCAGTCAGTCAGTTATTTGCATGCAAACCACTTCTGCTTTTATTTTGAAAGTATTCTCTTACCCGGACGCTTAAAACAATTGCTGATGGAAGCATCAGGCAAACCTGATGCAGGTGACTAGAGGTCAGCATTTGAACGGTGTCACAAAAAAGCAAAGAGAAACAAGAGCTTTCTGGAGTACTGTTAACTATTTAGGAAGGGCAAAGAAAAAAAAAATCCACAAATAAATCCTGCCTTTCCACACATTATAAAACAATTCACTTTGTGGATGTTATTTGAACATTTTATGGAATACTTTGCCAAATGCAACAAAGGTAGCTACAACAAAACAAAACAAAACAGAACAAAAAACCCAGCCACTGATTGATTGTGTTCCTGTAAAATACTTCAATAGTATTCAATAGTTCAAATGAACAATCAGAAACAACTACATATTCTGTAGGCTGCCCACAGTTTCCAGGTAACCAAAGACCTGGTAATCAAAGATAGAAGTGCTGACATGAAGAAATGCTTGAAGAAATTAGTAGAACTTGCTCTTTTCAAGAACAATGCTGACCATTATTCAGTGTTTTTTCTTTAGTGCTTATACCACAGTGAGTACTGCAGATAGGCAAGGATGTTTTTTCCCTCCTCAAAATTTTTGTGACCTTAGACCCCACAGCTGTTAGAATGAGGCTGCATCAGCTACAGAAAAGCTGAGACACGCGCCTGCTGATAATATGGCTTATGGTAAGCTCTCTCTATAGATGTAAAATCCTCTCCTGAGATCTCAAAGCATTCTCCTATAGTTAGTGATATTACTGCCCTATTCTGCTTCTGTTACATGCACAACAGTAGCAGTGTACAGGTAGTATGAATTTGCAAAGTAAGCCATTGGCTAGTCTAGAACTTGCTTGGACACCAGACAATGATCAAATCAATGTACACAATGCTATTTTGTAGCACATTTAATGGAGAATGATTATATTGCTGGGCTTGGTCTGGCTTTACTCTTTTTACCCATCTTACTTTTATTCTTTCCATGACATATTTTTGTGTAGGAAGTTGATGGCACACACGCGCACACACACACACACACACACACAGAAGAAAAAGGTAGGTGGATGGTTGATGGACTAGATGATCTTAGAGGTCTTTTCCAACCTTAATGACTCTATGATCTTTTGTCAAAGCACAGGTCAGCTTACCCAGCACATAACAAAATGGGGCATCACCTTCCACTGCAGTCCACAGTTCTGATACGCGACGTGCAACTTGCAAGAGCCAAGCTTTGCCATGCTGTACTGTAGAGAAGAAAAGCCGTTGAAATAATTACCCATCTAAATAGACATCTGTGTCTCAGCAGAGCACAGCAGATATCAGGAACTGAATGTACCCCATTTGTGTCACTGTAGCATATTGTCACCCTGACCATAGCTCTTTGCAGGCAATCATCCGATACAGAGAAGGAAAACAACTTTAAAAGAAATGTAAAGCTGTTGGAATAAGGCAACATGGAATTGGAACTCTAGATGAGCTTCATCCAAGCATTTAATTGAAGGGATGTGTTTAAGGTTTTGCAAATGTCCTTGAAAACGACAACAGGAAGGAAAATTAACATAACACTAGATAAGATTTTTCATCATTCTTACAAACACTAGCAGGCTTTCACTAAGCAAAGAACTCATCAATGAGCTGAAAGGTAAACATAAAGATAGCACTGAGAAGTTTTGTGGAAATACTATGGTTAAAAACTTTTTGCAAAACTGAGGCCTAGTTCCTAATAATCAGCAAATGACTTCTCAAATGTTAGTAAGTATTGTTCAAGAAAAACAAGTGCTGTTTTGCCAGAATAATCACTGAGATGCCATTACTCATTCCTTGAGGAACTGCAGAGGAAACTAGATATGCTATTCCTTCGACATGCACTCTGTCATAACACATTAAATCCATTATTCCCATAGGTAACATAGAGGTGCAGCTAAATTCCGTCTTCAAACAACAGCAACAAAAAAATTATCACCAATCAAATTCACAATATTGTTATTGCTTTCTACAGAGATCAGCAGAAGTGATTTAAATAATTACACATTTCACACCTCATATCATGAAGTACAAGCCTAGTTCAAGGGACATGGGCACTTCAATATCTAATACTGCTGAACAAATGCAACATATATCTGCTGGATGCATTTATATTGTTCACAGTATCATTCTGCTGTCTAGGACCAGTAAGGATTGAACTCCTCCAACACAAGCTCCATCACTTTCCAAAGTTAAATTATTTTCTTAAACAAGCAATGTGATTTTTTTTCAGAAAGAAAGTCAAGATAAACAGGAGCTGATGGATGCACAGAACTTCTGAAAGTCTCCATATTTTCCATGAGACAGAAAAAAATTACGTAACACTTGATATTCAAACATTCTTATGAGCACTTACAGAATTCCACTAAGCAAAGCACTTTTTTATAAGTTTAGAAATAAGCATGTCTACATGTGTAGGAAACATATAAATTGAAAACCTCAATTTCAAATAAATTTTGATTCCTCTTTACAAATACTTGTGCTTGTTTTTAATTGGAGTGGTGGGCATTGTATAAAGCTAAACTGCTTTTCAAATTTTTCATACTCTCATTTTAAAGATAGACTTGAATGACAGAGAACAAGTGAGTATCTTCAGATAATCAGTCACTACAGATAACGAGAGCACAGCCTTGAAAACCCATTCTACATAAAAAAAAAATGCCAGGTAAAAATCAATGAGAAGTCCTTTGTATTTTCTTTCAGCTGTCACCACCAGCTGCACTGGCTGTATGTGTACTGCCAACTGCAGTACGGATCTGCATTAGTCTGAGTCCTGTGACAGTTCCATCTCTCTATTCACCTTGCTGATGTAACTCATCCTCAAAGTCTCATTCAATAACTCCACCTTCTCAGCGTCTCCTGCTACCAGGACATCCATCTCATTAAGCAGTGGACCCACATTTTCCCTAGTCTTCCTTTTGCTGTTGAATTACTTAAAGATGCTTTTCTTGTTATCCTTGACCTCCCTTGCCAGATTTAATTCCAAGTAGGCCCTAGCCTTCCTTGCTGCATTCTTGCAGTCCCTGACATCATTCCTATATTCTTCCCAAGCAGCCAGGCCTTTTTTTCCACATTTCATGGCCATTCATCTTCCCTTTGAGTTTATCCATGAGCTCCTTGCTCATCCATGCATGTCTCCTGCCACTTTCCCTGATTTCTTATTCTTAGAGATGCATCAATACTGAGCTTGGAAGAAGGGATGCTTAAATGCCGATTAATTCTCATGGGCCCCCTTACTTTCCAACACTCTGCCCATGGGGAACCTCTAAGTAACTCCTTGAAAAGGTCAAAGTTTTAATATAGAAAGGATATATAATTTACTTCAGTTACAGGATCAGTGGACTACTATAGACATAAAGCAAATGCTTACACACTCCTTGAATATTTTTGACAGCCACCAATGGCTAGGACCTTTGCTATGCACTTCTATCCTCACAAAAAATGTTACTGGACTAGAAAGTTTTGATTCAGAATGGGGGAAGGAAGAGTTCACCATCCTGATTCACTCAGAAAGCTTTCTCCTTCTCCTTCCTTGGAGTCTCCAGCCCGAAAACAGAAACACAGCTAAGCTGATCAATTTATGTGGCTACAGCAAAAGTAGAATCACAGCAGGTTTTCTAATTTTACCAGTAACTTCACTCAATTATCTGTTCCTCTGTGGTTAGGAAGTCACCAAGAAGAAAATCTTAGCTTTAACTTGAGAACTCAGTTTCACTGAGCAGTACATAACTTCTCTTGGTAAGACACGAAAAATTCTGCAAGAATCCTTCCATTCTAACCGCAGAGCAGGAATACTCAAATACTTTTGCCATGACTGAATAAAGCTTCAGTGTAAAAACTAGAATTTGTGTGATACAGCTTCAATTTTCTGCTCTGTAACTGGTGTCCTATGTGATAGACACAACAGATGCCATAATTCCCCAGTATGTTCAACTTTTCAGGAAGACAATCAGTTTATATAAGATAATATAGCCTCAAGATGCTGAGTAGATCAGTGGGCTTTATCACCATATTGCTCAGAGCCATACCACTTGCAGTGGTACGTGTTTACTGGAATGCCTTCTTTTTAACACCTTGTTATTTCATTATTGTTCTGAAATCAGCAGAATTGCTCTTACATCCTGCACTGATAAACATGTATGAAGGAAAACAGCTAGTTTGTTCACAGAGCAAAATATGAAGGGAATATGTGATTCTATATTTAAAAGGACTAAAAAAAGAAAAAGCCAAGCAAGAAATACTGAAGCCAGGCACATAGGAGTCACACAGTATAGGATTGTTAAAAACACAGAGCGGTTGCCAAGCATTCATGGGTGCAAACTTATTAGTGGGTAGAAAAGGTCAGCATAATGGTAACAAGTTGAATTTGCCTTTTAGAAGAGGGAGGGGAGCACAGACTCTAATAACACCTTGTATTGAAGAACTCAATTTTCAGTCTGCATGATGCAATTCTTCATTAAACAGCAAAGCTGGATCTGGATCTCCTTTTGATTAAGTAAGCAGCACAGTACTGAGGCTTGTCTGAAAATTCTGCCTCAACATTCTTATTTAGGAACATATACAAAAGATCTGAATTTTATCTACTGATATTTTAAAGGCATTTTTCCCAATAATTAGGAATAGAAGCTAGAGATTGTTCTTTACCTTTAGAAAGCCCTTAGGTCTTTAAATATGGTTGCCCAAGGTCAGGATCCTACACCTGGTGAGAAAAGATAAATATTGTCACATAATACGTGCTTTCTGGAACGTTTCCTTATCTTCTATTTTGTCCTTCCTACATTTCCTAGAGTGGAAGTGTAGGAATTGAATGTTGCTTCTGCATATAGAACTAACAAGATTCGTACTTTATTTTGTGGTCTCTTTATTGATACTAATAATTCTTTCTGGGGTTCTTTTTATTTCATTGAAAGGGGGGTCTCTGATTGTTTTCATCAACTGTCCTTTAGATATTGATGCATGCTTAGTAAGTAGATGAAGTAATTAATAAGTACCATGACCACAGCTTCTGTATTTTAGACTAAAAGCATATTGTAAGGTTATTCTGTTTTGCTAAGAGGCCCTCAGCAAAAGAATAGCAGGTTTATCAAATATCAAAGAAGCCAGGGCCTCCACACAAGGCCAAATTGTCTCACTCTAGGACTGGGGGAGGGGTACAACAGGCAGGCCTCAGGATGCTTCCCTCTATCCTCCTTCCACACTTATCTTTATCCAAGAATCAACAGGTGTCCAGAAATAATGACCAGGCGCTGAGTAAGCAAGAGTTAGAAGTTAATTAATTAGCAATATACATGCTTAGCTAGCAACAATTTATGTTCAACCAGTATCTTTATGTTTAGTTGAGCGTCGGGAAGATTGTGAACCTGAAGTACTCAGCCAATGGGGAACCAGGGGAGGAAAAGATAAGCGTCGGGTAGTAGGGCATAAAAGATGTAACACTGCTTTCTGCAGTGCGCCTGCTTGCAGGACGCCTGCCATTGCAATTGTGAATAAAATCTGCTTTTATCAGAGATACCGTCCTGATCAATTATTTGGATATTTCCAACAGAAGCAGTCTGGATATAAGCTACAATTTACTTATGTACTGAAGGCTTTTTGTCATTTTAAGGCCTTCTCTGTGTTGATGTCACCCCTTCTCAGTATCAGATGATACTTCAGAAATTCTAACCTGCCATTTTGAGACAAGAAATTAAATAAAAATACATATAAAGCTCATTCTTCCTGGCTGAAGGGAGAAGGGCAGATTCAAATCTGTTATACAAGCCTAAATTTTTATTAACTCTAATCTGGCCAGTTAGATTTAGATCCTAACAGCTTGTGATATAAAGATGCCTTGGAGCAAATTATGATCAGCTTCAAAAAGAAATCCATAGAGCACGATTCAAAATATCTGCTTAAGCATATGCTTAAGGTTCAACTTCAGTATTACTAAATTAAGATTCAGCTATTCCTCTTTCTGTCCCCTCAAGTTTATCCCTGAAATACTAATCTGAATGTATACAAAAACAAGGGCAAACATGAATAATAAAGAACTTTTAAACTCTCCATCTCCCTTCTGGGACCGGTCCAAAAAAGTGCAGTTAAACTAACAAAGGCCAGACATCTACTGCTGCCTCTGTCAAAAATGCACTAATTTCCTCAGAACAGAGGTACAGATAAGGGCAAATACTCTGATAATTGCTTCTGAGGTTTACATTTCACCAATTGCTTTCTACAGTTGTCACATAGGTATTCTAGACCCTAGTTACCTATGTGACAGCTGGTATGTCTTTACAAGCCTTTCCAGAAGAGCTCCTCCACACTGTGAAGGTCCAGAATTATTTAATCACTGCAAATTTACCACTCCCTCTACACAGCTGCGCAAAGCTTTCTACTGTTGGCAAGAAAGAATCTCTAAATGTGGAGATCATGTTTTAATCCACTGCCATCTTCTGATAATTATGCTGAATGTATGAAGTGTCTAATTAAAAAGCAGAGGAAATATTAAATAATAATGAAAACACTTGGATGAAACACTGTGACTACATAAAATAAAGTCTCTTTAACAAACTGAGTAAGTCATATCTATGACACAGGTATCACCTTGCTGCTATTGAAGCAAGCGAGAAAGACATAGGCTGGGACAAAGGTCAATTTTATAAACAGCAAATCTGAGTAACTTGTCCAAAATCATGCAGTATTTGACTAGGAGTTTCTTATTGTCCATTCCTGTGTTGATCATAAAGGAAACATTCCTACTAAAGCATGGGTGTCCAACCTTTTGGCTAATGCTGGGCCATACTGAGTGAAAAGGAATCATCTTGGATTGCGCATATGTAGATCGCTCCAAAAGTAATGCTTCCTATTTCCAAGGAAACAATAACAGATACAAACAGCACAATAACACTGTTTGACTGAACAAATTCTCAGCTACAAAGCACTAATTTTCCACACAGTCATCACCATTAGCTCTGCATTTTCACCAGTGATGAACAAGAGCCTGCATGCTGTGCTTGTAAACATCCGCACCAGCAGAGGTGACCCACTGTTGCTGCTGTCACTAATGAAACGCTCCCACCACCTCACTGCGCTCACACACACACTTTGGTTTCCACAAACGTTCACCAAGCATTGATTAATGTCAGTGGGTGCAATTTTTTTCCACAGGAATTCAGTGACACACCTTTGCTTAATACATTCCCATGTCAGATGCCATTCTGCCAGACTGCCCTTCTGTGTCATCTGTCACACAGCAACAAAATGCAACAGGATGCTGGAGGGAAGGTTCAGCCCCTACTGCCATACCACCAACAGCCGCCTCTGATGTTGTGAGTCAGCATCATAAAATAGGAGGCATTGCTTTTGCTGCAGCCTTCATTAAATATAAAATACAGTTAATGTATACAAAGTAACAAAATTTATTTTAATTTTTTTCATTAAAACATACACAAACAAGAGCAAGAAAAACATAAAACTAGAGGGATATGTGACCTTGTTTTTGTGAAACTAATGCATCAGGCTGGTTTGATGGCAGTGGTAGAAGTTCTCATTGAACTCTCAAGCTGTTCAGTAGAGATTTTTCTTGAAATTTTACTCTTCCCATACTTGATTCTTGACAATTGTTCACAAGTGTGCTTACTGCCAAAAAGTGATGACACAAATAAGGCATGACTCTGAAGTGAAAGGCATTTCTGTTTGTAAGAGAGGTCTTATAAAAGTCTTGAGGTGAAAGAGGAAAAGATAAAATGTCCTTGCAAAATAAGCTGAAACTTTGGAAGAACAAAGGAAGGACAGGGGGTCCCTGGAAAACAAGATAAAGAAAAAGCAGAGAAGAAGTGTTTCGGTCACAAGGATCCGGTTAAACAAACTTATCTTGCTAACTCATGCTAGCTTGACAAGATGAAGGGGAGAGTTTATCGTGCACCAATGTTTGGTTGGTGCTGAGGGGCCAGGTTGGGCCAGCCAGAAAGGAAGAGCTGTCGCCATGATGGCATGGGGCAGGAGGCAGCTGCATTGTGAATTTTGCTGGGGCTCGTGCAGGCTGCGGATTGGACATGCCTGTAAGCACTCCTGCAGAATACTTCTATGAAGGTCACACTTTCAAATACAATAGGAATATTTGGATAGAATCAGGTGGAACACTGAAAAATGATGCCAATGTATATATGAGTGGTAAAAAGATAATCTTAACCCACAACCGAGGAAATATGAAAATTGTGAAGGCAGTGTTATTTGCCATTAAAGTGATAAAAGCTAAAAAAGATGTATGATTCACAATTCACCCACACACCGGTTTTAGTTCTATTTTAGAAATCTACTTAACTAGCCTCCTTTGCTAGTCACAGGACCTCTTTTGCCTCATTCTGCCTGTCAAAGGATCACTTTAAACTTGAGTCAATATGGTGTTATTTCTAATCATGGATATTCTGTTATATTGGTGGGATTGCATTGACCTTCAAATAAAACTGTTGGGCGACACAACCTTACCCAAAGAGGGGCTGCAAGCTTCCAAGGACTCTCTTTCGTTCTGAGAAAAGCTGTTGCCTTTGCTGCTATTAATGACTATGAGACGCAGCCTTGCAATTACTGAGCTCAGAAACTCTGAGGCATCTGTTACTGACGCCTGTTTTACAAATGCGGTCCTGCCTACACTTGGAGCCTGAACTTCTATGTTTGCATGCACCAGATACCACCCCGATGTAGCTAATGAGCAACACCTAACAACTTTTTGCAGTTAGTGAGGCAGACACCTCAAAATAGCAGTCCTCGAGTTTGTCTCTCGGAAGGCTGAAAAACTTGCCCAAGCCAGCTGCAAAAACATATGGTAATCAACCCTTAATGCATGGATATGGGCACATCATCTGCAATCACTCAAGGCCACCATTTCACGTGACTAGGCAAGACACGCCGCAACTAAAAAAAGAGCTGCTGAACGGGATAAACCGCACTGAAGGCACTCCAAGGCACAGGCCCGAGGGCTCCTCAGAGCACCTTCCAGCAGGGAGCGGACGCACCGCAGAGCAGCGCGGGCACCTCCCTCCGCCCTCGGAGAGCCTATCGGCAGCTCCCAAACCACCCGGCCTGCCGCGGGGCAGCCCCACGCCGCCAATCCTCGGGAGCCAGTCACGGAGGGCGGGCCGCCTGGCCCCGCGCCAAGCTGCCGCCAGCCCGCTGTCGCCTAGGCAACAAGGCGAACGGGCAAAAGAGATTGCGCCACCGGAAGCGACCCGCCGTGCGGGCCGGGGCGGAAGCGGAGGCGGGGCCGGACGGTGGCGCAGGTACCCCCAGCGCTGCAGTGCTCTGGCCCCGCCCTCACAGCCCGCCCCGCTCCCGGGCCCCGCCCCGCCCCGCCCTCAGGCTCCGCCCCTCGACCGCGGCCGCCGCCGCCGGGGAGGCTGCGGGGGTGCCGCGGCGGAGCCGCTGAGGGAGCGGAGGTTTCTTGGCAGGGCCCGGCACTGCCCCGCGCCGCCTCGCCCGTCGCCGCCGCCACCGCCCCGGGGCGGGCTGTTCGCGGCGGGTGAATGCTCAGCGCCTAGCGGGCACCGCCGGGGCGGGGACGCACGGACGCCATGGGCTGCTGCAGCTCCGCCGCGCAGGTGAGCGCCCCGCGCCCCGCTCCACCCCTCCACCGCCGCCGGGCCCCCCGTCCCCGGCGCCGCAGCTCCGCCTTCGTGGCCCCCTGCCCTCCGCGCTGTGCCCTCTTCCCCCGGGGCCCCTCCCGGCCTCGCCCAGCCCCTGCCCCCGGCTCTGCCCTGCTCCGGGCCCGGCTGCCCCCGCTGCCCCCGCCGCCCTTCCCGGTGCGTGGGGCTGTCCTCGGCTCGCGCCCTCCCCGCCCCGCCGCTCTCCTTTGCCCTCGCCGAGTCCCTCGCTCGTACTGCCCTG
Source organism: Numida meleagris (assembly GCF_002078875.1). Lineage (NCBI taxonomy): Eukaryota > Metazoa > Chordata > Aves > Galliformes > Numididae > Numida > Numida meleagris. The sequence continues at coordinate 54,444,417 of NC_034438.1, forward strand.
CTCCCCCCGGAACTTCACGCTGTTCGCTCGGGCTCCTTCCCGAGGCTCTGGATCGTGGCTAAACGCCGCGGCGGTGCCGCGCCTGCCCGTAAGTGTTGTCTCCCTCGGGTTGCGGTGGCTGGATCCAGTTTCCAGCAGGCTTCTTCTGTGGGAAAGTCCATCTCTGCCGTCCCGGATGACTCATCACAGAGATGAGTTTTTTAAGTCAACCGTTCAGGCAGTGCTCTTCTTTATTACTATTTTTAAAATTTTTTTTTAGTAAGGGTTCTGTCTTTCCCACGCAAAGCGCTGCAGAGAGCTGTCCAGTTGCAGGAGGGAGCAACATCTTTTCCATGTGTCAGATTTGCTGCAAAGAGGAAGGCAGTGAGCTTTGTGTGGTGTGTGGGGAAATAGTCTAGAGTTGTAGAGAATGTCGTTTTCCACGAATGTTAGGAGGAGATCTTTAGATCAGGACGCCACTGCAGCAGGCTGCTGCCAGGGAGTCTTGTGGTTTGAGGTTTGCTAAAACTGTACTGGATAAACATCTGCTAGGAGTGGCTTAAGAGAAGCTGATACGGACTTTGAGCGCTGTGAGTGAGGCAGATGTTTTCAAGTCCCTTCCAACCTTATTTTCTATGATTCTTATCAAAATTCGTTTTTATAAGTGTTTCATACACTCCTTCTAGGTGTTCCCTATGAATTTGAATTGCTTGTTCCCTGTTATGTTCTTCTCTTAAATGAAAAAGCAGTCTTGTTTGTGGGTTGTGTTAGACCAGAAGCAGGAAGAAATAGAAGATTGGATGTTTTAAGTTCTTAAATTTCAAGTAACCGATTTTTTTTTTTGTGAAATTTGCCTTCCCCTGCCAGATCTCATGATGCTAATGGTATGCTGCTGAAACTCTCATTTGCTTTCCTTGCGTGTGGCAAGATGTGGCACAGTAATTGAGCTTAGCATCCCGTCTACATAACTCCGCTATAGAGAATGGTTGATTATTTAATTCCCTAACCAAGAGCAATTATGCATCTCCTCAGGAAATCCAAATCAAAAGCTAGTTGCTGAATATTTTATCACCAACAGTTTTGTCTGGCATATTGTTTGCAGAAACCTTTCTACCAACAGTGCAGCTCTGCATTATAGCCTATTGTCTGTCATCTGCTTCCTTTATCATTAACAATAGATGTTGGCTTCCTCTACCCCTGCCTTTATGCCTTCCCCTGCCTTATTTCCTCTGAAGCTTTCCTTGAGGAGGGTTCCATCAGATGTTCCTTCATGTTGCTTCACATCTTGTGTCTCCCTGTTCAGCTTCATCATAGGCTTTGACACAGTCTTTCTTGTCACGACACCTCATCCTCATTCCTTATGAATGTATCAATTTGATTTTCCTTAAGTTTATTCTCCAGCTCCCCAGCTTGTTTGATCTTCATCTGCTAATCCTCATTCTTGTTTCTGAGAGAGGTGATTACTTGTGTTTTGGCTTTGCCAGCCATTTTCTTGTCTAGTTCCTGCATCTCCAAGTCCCTTCTCACGACTGCCACCTCCTCATCTCATTTATGTTACTGCATCTACCTGTGACTGGCTGTTGAACCAGGCAGATTTCTTTAGTGTCTTCTCCCTAGCTCTTATTTCATGCTCAATTGCCTATTTTTTTTTTTCAATTCATTTCCTGGTTCCTTTGCTTTGCAGGCTGTCAGGAGCTCTGCCTAAGGCTTTTTCCTGTTTCTCTTTCCCTGTAGAATCTAAAGATTAAAAAAAAAAAAATCTGATTCAAATTGACATGTAAACATGGCTTTTCTGTGCACAGAGCTTGCTACGTTCGCTGGTGGATTCCCATGGTCTGCTTTTTCTGCCTTTAATTGCTTAACCTGACCCTAAAGTGCCATTCACTCTGTTTTATTTCCAAAGATATGTTTTGTTTCTGTTTTTTTTTTTTTACCTTTTCCTATCTTATTCCCTTCCAAATTTTATCGAGTTGCTGTCCTCATCTGTAGAACTGACAGTTAGCTGCGCTCTGCTTCCCTTCTTTTCCAAACTCCTGGAACAGGAAATCTAAATCTAAATTGTTGGACATTCTCTCTTCTTCCTTCATACCAAGTTCTACCAATCTTGTTTGTGTACTTGGCTGAGATTTGCCTCATAAAGCTCTCCGCACACTCCTCCTGGCCAAGCAGCAAGGTTTCCCCTGCTTCCTTAGCCCCCCTTGCCCTCTCTTGCTTTTGATCCTATCAGCAATCTGCCTCTTAATGCTGTATTCTCACAGGGGTCTGCGCTTTTACTTCCAGTTGTTTGTTGTTTTTTTCCCCCTTTTCATTAACTTTCTCCTATTTCACCAAATTTTTCAAATTTGAACTGTTGCAAGTGATGTCAACTTAAGCTTGGCAGGACCATGCCAGGCTTTCTTCCTGGTACAGATGTCATCTTAACTGTTGAGTTGCTTTAATCTGGAATACTTTGTGCTTGATTTTCCCTTTATTTCAGTCTTTTATGCTTCAACAGAGTTCTTTGACTTCTTCTGATGTACTGTCTTTTCTGATCTGCGTTTGTCTTTATCATCACAGCCAAAGTTCTTGTTGTTCCATTTCACTGTTATGACTGTCATGGAGTCTGGTTCTTTAGGTGCATGTGCTATTTGGTACTTGTTTATGTGGACTTTGCTGTAAGTTTTTGTGCTTGCTTGGTTGTCTGCATTTTGGATGGTGAGCTTTTTGACCAAACCTTGTGCAATGTCAGGTACGCCTTCCAACTGTGTACTGTTAATTGATTAGGATCCTCCTAATGCTTCAGTTACTTTGAAGAGTGGTTGTAAGGCAGTGGTGCAGTGACTTGTTGGAGGTGAAAGCCTTGTAAAGGGTGGAAGAAAGCCCCACCTTTATGTATGTCTTGCCTTGCAGGGCTGTTGCGTTGTCTGTACCTTCATGCAGTTTCAGTCCAAGGTCCTCCCTTACTGTGTTTTCATCATAAGTTTTCCAAGGTGGGTCTGTCTGGGTGCATCTCTTTCATCATAGATATGCTGTGCAAGAAACGTTGACAATATTTAAATTTTTTTTTGTCCACATTACTTTTTGTTGTTGTTATCCTTTGGAAGTGAACTTCCTCAATTTTAGGATCCTTTGCGTGAGTAGTGCTGAAGCTTTGAGAAGGTAGGATAGTCATATTCCTTGTCAAATGTTTGGTTCCATATATTAAGGAAAATTGAGTTTGCTGTTGAGGGGCAACACTCTCTTTCTGTTCTTTCCATTCTTCTTCAGTGGTGTTTTCTGTCTCACTGCACTAGTCCGTGATAAATTGAATTTGCTGGAGGTTCTGTAAGAGTTCATCACTCCTGTCTCATCATAACTGTCAGTATCTGCTGTAGAGCTATTTGACTGAAGTAATCCAGACAGGTGGTGGTGGATTGTTTTGTTGCTGTTTTGTTTATTTTCTGTTTGTTTGTGTAGGCAAGCAAACTTTCATTATTGTTTAATTCTGATTGCTCCAGTGGTCTAGTTTATAGCAACGTTTGCTGTTGTATCTAGGGATACAGAATTTCAGCGTTTGTGAAAGGGAACGAGCCGTGGGATGAAGTGGATCTTCTTAAGCTGTTTTTTCCTGGAGTAGCTGCAGTATGGAATTCTTTCTCCTTTCCTGTCTTCTGTGGATAAATTGAAGCTGAGTGTAGTTACTAGATGTGTGTTTTGGCATTCTGTTAGAGGAACAAATCAACTTACTGGGGTTTCAGTGTCAGTTCTTGGTCAGGGAAATAGCTGTGTGTGTGTGTGTGTGTGTGTGTGTATGTATATATATTAATCCTCACATCTTTCTGTGCTGTAAACTTCATCTAAGATGCATATGGAAAGAGCTTCAAGCCTTGCTGGAAACTGTAGGGATGAGTGGGTTAAACACAACATGTATCTTCTTCATGGTTTTAGTGGTGGACTCGGTTTTTACAAGACCCAAAGAACATTCCATTATAAAAGGAGAAGACAGATCATCCATTAACCTTCCCTATAGCACTTGATGTCAAAGCATCAAAGAATAAATTTGGAATTCGTAGCTTTTAAAATATTTTCATAGTTCTGGTGAAAAGTAAGTTTCTTGTGACCTATTACAGACAACACATATCATTCAGTGCACATCAGCTTCAATTGCCAGAAGTTCTTGCAGTCAAATTTCTAAATATAAGGGGCATCAAACCATGCCTGTTTCATTGCATCTGAGTATGATCGCAAAGGAAGATGAGTTGGTTAACAGTGTTGATATTTAGAAGTAGAATGGGTTGTGAGTTCTTCTTCCAGCAATTGCAGCATTTAGTTTCCTTTTCAGCACCTTGACACTAGATGAAGCCTCTGGCAAGCAGATACAGAATGAAGGACGAAGCATACAAGTAGGATGCAGGAACAGTGCCTTTCAGTCAGGCATCTCATGGAGCTGTTTATGTTTTTTCTCCTGTATTTCTGGTCTGTGAACTCCATTCACTCCCGGTGAAGCATCAGGTGTACTCTTTACAAATGCTGTCACAAGCAGCTGCACAACCTGTGCAAATGATTCCTTTTGATCTTTGCATAGAAGGAAATACTTTAACTACAGAGCTGCTTGTAAATACTCCTTCTCAATTCCGTTGAGTTTTTTGTAGAGATCTAGCTCCTTCTGAAGTTTAGACTGTCTTTAAGTTATGTCAGATCTTAAAAGTTGTAAGTTATGCATTATTTCCTTTGTGAGATATATAACTCTGACTGGCTCTTTTTCTTTTTTTAGCACTTCAAAAGCTGAACAGTTGGATTAAAAGCAAGTATAGAGTATTGCATCATTACAAGATAATTTTTCTGTAAAGAGAGAGTGATTTCAGAAAAGATATATTGCTATGTTAATAGTGAATGCTAAATTAAAAGCTTATGGTAGTCTAACTGGCATCTAGATTACTGTCAGCTGTCAAACTTTAGGCTGGTAATCATAGGAGTGTATGTAGGATCATGCCACTGAGTATTTCTGTTTTTGCTGATGCTGAAATGGCAGTGTTTATGGTTATGTGGTGAAGTACTCAGTGCCTTGACTCTCTAAGCTCTGAAGGGAGCTTTTCATCAGCAACGCATACATTTTTTCTCCTTTAGGCTAATTATAATTTTTGTTCATTTGAACTTTAGTTGTTTTGCTTGTGAAAATCAGAATTGGTGAACCAACGTGACAGAAACTGTGTGTTTTGTTATTTTGTGTTTGCATCTTTCTCACTTGAAGAGGCTGAGCAGTTGTATAAATCCTACAGTTTGCTTCTAAAAGCCAGTGAAGCAGGGTGTTGTCAGATTACTGCTACCCACTGGCTGAACCGATATGCAAATTTGTACCTATATTTGATGAAACTATTTGGAGAGTTTATGCATAAATAAATTAAAAACAGCCTAAAGAATCTTTTAAGAAGAAAAAAGAGTTAACATTCAAAATTTTTCATTTTCAAGTTCACCTTCACCATTCTACCATTTGTTTTCTCTTGCTTTAGTAACACCCAATGTGCATTGTACTGCAAGAGCAGGAGGTGATTGCACTATATAGGAGAGTTGAGATTCTGACCTAAGTTTAACATGGTAGTTTCTAGCTATAGCTGTTTGAGCCAGTAATATTACTAGAATGAAGTGGAGTGTAATGACAAAGGGAATGTGGTGACTTATGCCTGACATCTCTCTTAATAAATATGATGTAATTAAGCAGCTGTTTACAGCACAAATGAACTCTGGCCTGGATTTTTTTTTTATTTTGTATTGGAGCTATTGTTGCTGCTCTCCAGATGAATTATTTGACTGAGAAGGAGAACTCTGAATATTGTTTTTAGATCTGTAGAAACAAAACAGGAAATCCATTAAAGTGTTTTGTGCAAGGTTGCTGTCTTTACAACTTGGGAATTCCTTGTCTGGCTCCCCCTAGTTTGCTATGAAGAACTGCAAAATAATTGCCTACACACAAGGAAGTGTGTTTATGTGCTGAAGTAAGTACTTGATGCATTATTTGCCTTTTTATTCTCCTTCCGTTCTTTCTTCCATAAGTCAAGTAGAGCCTTCTTAATGTTGGTTCTTATTAGTCTAATGCGCTTCAGATGTCCTCAGACATTGGGGCAGTCCTCAGATTGCCCTCTTATTGTAATCCTGAGTGGTTTTTATTCCTGTTCTGAAATGTGTAAGTCAGGGTTTTTTCCTGAAGAATCTACATAAGCTCAACATTTTCCTGCTGTCTGTGAGGGGAAACTAGTGCTGATGATAACCTCTTAAGTATGGTTGAGTATTCATAATGGCTTCACAGTTTCCGTTATAGCTCTGTCTTTCAGCTTTCATATGCGGTGATACGGAATAAGGTAGGTGACCAATGTATGTATGCAAGAGTTAGTTCCTAGTGTTCGGTGTAGAGTCGCACATTTTTTTTTCCGGAACTGTATTTGTGTTGGCACATGCCCGTATGACTCTCTAAGCTTGCCGAACTCTTTATCAAGTACGTCTTTGCCTTCAAAAGACAGGAAGCTCTTCTGCAAGGATTGTAAATGAAATAAAAATAAATAAATAAAAATGCAAGTCATGAGCTCTTGAAGAGTTGTGTTGGGTTTGGTCTTGAATTTTAGCTTTAGATACTTCAGAAGGGAGAAAAAGTTCTTTTAGAGCAAATTGCTTGCAACAGAGAGGGAGTGCACAGACAACAGAGAGAGAGTGCACAGAAACGGGCAGCATTTTCTGTAAAATGTCCTTTCTTTCCTGTGGAGACCACTCATTTGGGTGTTCTGCTGAGGGTTTTTTCTACTGCTGTTGTCATGTTGTGACAAAGCTGACTTATTTGGAAGCTAAGCCCATGCTATAGTTGTACAAAGTTTTACTATTCCAAAGTTTTAAAAAGAAATAATAGTTTAAGACTTGTAATCTCAAGAGTAAAATTTGAGAATTGGTTGAACAGGTTAATGGACAAAAAAAAACTGATATGGATGAACTAACTCAGTGTAAAATAACTTTAAAATGAACTTTCTCTTTTGGCATAATTACTTTTTATTGAACATAAAGCCCCATGGAAATACCAAATATGTACTGAAATGTGTATTTTAATTACCTGAAAAATATTACTGTGGTATTTTTGAAGTGTCCTTACTTATTGCTGCTTTCAGATAAGTACTTCACTGTTTTTCTCGAAGAAGTGAGAACAAAATACTTTGAGAGTAAAAAACTGAGTTTTTATCTTTAGATGGCCAGATTTCTGAAATTTAAAATATCAGCAGGTGTGCTGATCATGTCAGCTCTTTTTAAACAGCTGTGTTATATTGTATGATAAATATTTAAGTTGTAGACTATGATGGAAGTGATGTTACCAAGGGAGTTTTAGAAGCAATGTTAAATATGAGTTGACTGAAAATACGAGTGTAAGATGATATACTGCACAGCATATGTCAGATTCATAAGTGAAGTCTCCAAGTATGAATTTCCAGTGTAAACATCTTGATATTACACCATGAATAATATTATAAGCACTGTCTTATGTACTTTCAATTTCATTTACATTATGTTGAAAACTTGTAAATATTGTGCAGCGTGTATGAGAATATTAATGAAATAGCATGTGTGGAAGCACTGAATTGAGGAAGTACAGTGTGAGTTCATTACCTTTTAGTGGGTAACTTTACGGTAGTGTTAAACTACCAGAAACCTCTTCCTTTTCCTAGTAGGAACTCTGAGCATCTTTTCTGGGGATGAGGCCTTGGCTAATGGTTAGTGATCTGGAACCATTAGGCAGGTGCGGGTGCAGCATGTGTCAGAAGGTCAACTAGCATTTGCTTCAAAGCATATTGAAAAATAAAGCACTTAAGAATGAGATTGAAGCAGAAATACCACCAAAGTGGGCATCAAATGCCACCATAACTTGCATATTTTGTGATACAGTTCCTTTTGAAGTGGCCCAGAGGTGTTTGGGCTGGCTTATAATGCAGGGAGTATCATTGTGGGGGGTGCTTGCAAAGAACACTGCATACTGTTTTCATCTGTTTTTAGAGATGACTCCACTTGTGGTTGTGTTTGCAACTTCACTAATAGTACTGCAGTGCCATTCTGTCTTGCCTCTGGAAGTGGGAGGCCTACCTTCTGTTATGTAGATGTGGGCATTTCCAAGTCCTTGCCTGCCTGGAGAAGCTGCATGGGCAGGCTTTTTGTAGTAGGAGCCTAACTGCTCTCCCTCTAGGACAGACCAGGCCAAGATTAGAATCATAGAAAGGTCTGAGCTGAAAGGGAGCATGACACTCACCCAGTCCCAACCCCGTGCCATGGGCAGGGCTGCCTCCCTTCATCTGAGGCTGCCCAGGGCCCCATCTAACATCCACTGAATAGAAAGATCTTCAAATCCCTCTCTTTCCAATTTGCAGGCAGGGATGACAAGGGTGTGGTGTGGGACTGTATCAAAGTCACTACTAAGAATTTTGTATGTGAGTATGGAGGAATTTTTATTGCTACCAGCATCATTTAGATGTTGTACTGAGGGACATGGTTTAGTGGGAAGTATTGGTAATAGGTGGGTGGTTGCACTGAATGAACTTAGGGGACTTTTCCTACATTGGTGATTCTGTGATTCTATGATTCCTCCTTCTAGGGAATTGATAGTGATTACTAGAATCTTGGTTTTCTGTACCTACTCACATAATGAAAGAATACCAGTAAATTGCTGCATAATGTATCAGTTGTAACATGAACCTGAGGGAATTGTCAGAATCTGTGTTTGGCTGTTGTGTGACCTGCAGTTCTCTACTGTTGGGTATTTTATCTGAACAATTTTAAGTGTTGCTCAGGTAATCAGCAGGTATTGTTGAACATTTTAACCATATCAGTGTTTCTGCAGTTGATGAAGCCATATATTGCAGACAAATTAAACACTTCAGGACTTTATTTTGGCAACATATTTTCATCACATGAAAATGTTATGTAGAGAGCTAGTTCACTTGAGGTAGTTCTTTCCCTCAGAAGCTTTATATGCAAAGAAGTGAATGTTTTTATTTTTTTAGGAACAGAATCATCCAATCTTCAGAGTAATAGAAGAGCCTAAAATAATCAGACTTAATTTTCCCTAGAGATAGCTTTAATCAACCTTCATATTGTCAGAGACTCTGGGCTCTGTTTGTTATGTGTGAAGGCTTTAGAAAATGGGCATATCTTTTCACTCCCTCTCAGCAGGAGTCCCTTTGTGCTCTATTTTTACAGGTTACGAGTTGACTAATGCTTTTCTTTGAAAGTATGAAGCAATTTGCTAGATCTTAATTTCATATTCTGATGTTTTACTTACTAGCTCAGACCAGTTATTTTCTGTTAGATTGGCTGTATATGCAGACAAATCCTCTCCTTTTCATGAAGCAATTTCTGACTCATTGATATTTATAAGTAGGACGTGCTTTGTCTACACCTGTAATTGATATCATGTGTGTTTTAACCACTTTGTGTTCAAAATGTAATTCACTGAATCATAGAATCTTTAAGGTTGGAAAAGACTCCTAAGATTGTCTAGTCCAACCATCCACCTACCAACAATGTTGTCCACTAAACCATTTTCTTTAGTACTGTGTCACCACATTTCTTGAAAACCTCCAGGGACAGTGACTACACCACCTGGGCAGCCTGTTCCAATGCCTGATCACTCATTCAGAAAAGTTTTTCCTAATATCCAACCTGAACTTTCCTTGGAGCAACTTGAGGCCATTCTCTTTCATACTATTGCTAGTTACCAGAGAAGAGTGTGACCCCCACCTTGCCAAAGTAGACACAACTTGAAAGGCCAACAATCACTGAGTCAGAAGATGAAGGGGGCTGAGACATCTTCACTGTCTCCCTGTTACCTTCTATTTACTGCAGTAAATTCACAAACAGACAAGCATAACTGCCCAATTCATGCATTCTACCTGAATTCCTCCAGCAGTCACAGCTAGAAAAAATCTCAAGTATTTGTAAATATTGAGGATTCCTTGTAAACAGAAGTCACCACGGATAGCCCACTGCAGATATGGCTGCTCTCTCCATGAAGACCTGGGAGCAGGGAAGTGGAGCACAGTGCAGATGCTCTCATGGCAGCAGATGCTCCAGCTCCAGGGAGCGCAGCTGCTGATCAGCAGAACACCATAAGGACTTCCTGCCATGTGTGTCTGCATTTCAGCAGCAGGCCCTTCTGCTGGGATTCACTGCTTTCACGGATGGTTTCGCACAGCCTTTGAGGTGTTCAAACGTCCCCTCCACATTGAGGTGCACCAACAAAAGGGACTGATGCCTTACTCTTGGATATGACATTGTTCCTAAGCCTCTCATCTGTTGCTGTTCCCTACAGCCTTCTCCCAGATAGTCTTACGCAGGAGAATGAAGTAACAAGTGAGAAAGCAGACAAACCAGGAGAGATATGTGGTATCAAGAGGGGACTAAAAAATTGGCACAAGGCCATGATATAACCATATAGCACTTCTAATACCTTTGCAAGTTTCTCATTTGCTGCTGAGCAAGAAATCTGCATGAGCTGTCCTCAAGCCCCGCCTGAGAAAGAGTTTGGAAGGAAAAGCCACTTCTAATGGTAGCATTAATTTTGCATTCAGCCTTCTTCCCCTTTTTCATAGGTTGCATTCAAAAGCACCAGTGCTTCTGCATAAGGTTTATCAATCCTAAAGAAAGTACACAGAAGCAAGTTAATATTCATCAGTTGAACAGAGAGATACTAGTGTTACTGAGGGAGGCTGGCCAGTGGAGTGTTTTCACTTGGATTTCCCCCAGCAGACACTAGTGGCGGCCAGCAAGATGTCTACATGACCCCTTGATAATGCAGCCAGATAGATATAACAGTGGGAGACAGCAAAGTATCATGTATCGGGATAAGCAAGGTCGTTCACTGAAAGCAAGGATACTCACTGCTACGGAGCAGTTTCTCACAAACAAGTTCCTTCTATCAGTGTAGAGAAGCTGGAGGCAGTTTACTTGTGCTCCCAAGCTAACAAGAGCCCTTTCTCATGGACTGGTTGCCTGTTCAGGCTGTGATCTGTATTTTTCCACACAGCTTGTTACATGGTAAAAGCCAGCATATGAATAGGGCCATTATTTAGGTCATACATAAAATGGTCCAAGAACTATTCTTTGTATGGTTGTTAGGAAACACTGACAGATGTTTCAAGAACTTTTTTTCTTCTGGCAGTATAGGCATGTTTGAAACATAGCTTGCTGGACAGCTTCTGGACAGGATATGTTTTTGGTAGCAAGCTCTTTCACTTGGTGCTCTGAAGGAGAACTCAGGAGTGGACTATGCCTCACATGCTACTTTTTGCTGCATGTGGTATTTCAACTGACTCAGATATTCTGGAGCATTAAACTTGTACTGTAGGTGTAGAATGACTGTATAGATATACCTGCTGTGCAGTTCAGATAAACTGAGAATGGGTTGAACTCCTCCTTCAAGAAAGAGCTGGTTCTACAGGACACAGTGGCTGTTTCCCACAAAAGGTCCTGGTCAGGATGAATGCCTTTTTTGCCTCCAAGTGCTATGTATTAATGCTTTGTGTTTGCTGTGGCTGTTTGTATTCTGTGTAAATAGGTACTCAGCTACACAGCCATTTCTGAATTCCTTGATATACAAATACAGCTTCCAGGAGCTGTTATTTCTGTTTACTCTCCTGCAGTCAGCTGCAGTTGCACATACTCTGAATCTAGATGTTCAAGCAAAGTGATAAAAAACAGAGAATTCAGAGGGGTTGTGGTTAGAATCAATATCATTCTTAGGTTAGGTTTTGTAACAAGTGATCTTAGACTGCCACATCACTAATAATGTCCTTGGTGATTTATAAAAGTACAATGAAAGCTGTCATTTCATTTAGAAAGGAAGAAAAGGAGAAAGGGAGCAAGGAGGACCCGGGGAACTACAGAGTGGTGAATCTCATCTCTGTTCTTGGGAAGATCATGGAACAGATCCTCCTGGATGACATGCTAGATCACATGAGGAATGAACATGTGACCTGAGACAGCCCTCATGGCTTCACCAGGCAAAGGTCATGCCTGACCAATCTGGTGGCCTTCTATGATGGAGTGATGGCATTGGTGGACAAAGGGAAGGCAACCTTGTCATTTACCTGGACTTGTGCAAGGCCTTTGACGTGGTCCACCACCACATCCTTATCTCCAAATTGAAGAGATGTGGATTTGACAGGTGGACCACCTGGTAGATAAGGAATTGGTTGAAAGGCTGCAGACAAACAGTGGTGATCAATTGTTCTGTGTCTGGGTGGAGGCTGGTAACGAGCGGTTTCCCACATGGGTCTGTCTTGGGATCCGTGCTCTTCAACATCTTCATCGATTAGGTCAATGATGGAATTGAGTGCACCTTCAGCAAGTTTGCTGATGACACCAAGCTGACTGGTGTGGTTGACACAGTGGAAGGAAGGGAATTCAGAGGGATCTCATCATACTTGAAAGGTGGGCCTGGGTAAATCTAATGAGGTTCATCATAGCAAAGTGCAAGGCTTAGCACTTGGGCTGGAGGAATCCCAGGCATATATACAGATTGGGAGGAGCAGTCCTTGAGAGTAGCCCTGCAGAGAAGGACCTGGGGGTCCTGGTGGATGAAAAATTTAACATGAGCCAGCAGTGTGCTCTTGCAGCTTGGAAAGCAAATGGTGTCCTGGCTTCATCAGAAGAAGGATGGCCAGCAGGGACGGGGAGGTGTTTGTCCCTCTCTACTCTGCCCCTGTGATGCCCCTTCTACAGTACTGTGTCCAGGTCAGGGGTCCCCAGTACAAGACAGACAGGAAGCTGTTGGAGAGGGTCCAGAGGAGGGCTGCAAAGATGATCAGAGGGCTGAAGCACCTCCCCTGCAAAGACAGGCTGAGGGAGCTGGGCTTGTTCAGCCTGGAGAAGAGAAGGCTGAGAGAAGACCTCATTTTAGTCTTCCAATATTTAAAAGGGGATAATAAAAAGGAGGAGAATCAACTTTTTCCAAGGGTAGACAGTGATAGGACAAGGGGGAATTATTATTAAGCTCAAGGAGCGAGGTTTAGGTTGGATGTCGGGGGGAAGTTCTTTCCAGAGAAGAGTGGTAAGGTGCTGGAACAGTCTGCCCAGAGAGGTTGTGGATGCTCCATCCCTGGAGAGGTTGAAGACCAGGTTGGATGGGGCCCTGGGCAGCCTGGTCTAGTGTTAAATTTGGAGGTTGGTGGCCCTGCCTGTGGCAGGGGGGTTGGAACTTGATGATCCTTTGGGTCCCATCCAACCCAAGCCATTCTATGATTCTAAAAACGGCCTGAAATACTTGCAGTCCAAAATTTCAGTACCCTCTGAGCATTACTGAAACAGACTAGAAAGGATAACAATGAATGTTCCTTTTTTTTTTTTTACAGTGACTCTACAGAACAATAAAGAAATTAAATGAATTATAGATATTTGAAAAGTTCACTTATGATCCTTTTGCAATGATCTAAGCGGATGGTTATTTATGTTTTAAAAGAAGAAACTTTGGCACAAATTACCCACATTTAATTCCTTCAGATCAGTACTCGTTCTCCCCCAAATAACTCTTAAAATCATTGACTCAACTTCAGCCAACTTGGCAGTGATAGCTAATTCAGCATTGCTAGTTAATTCAAAGCTGTTCCATTCCTGTGAGTTAATGAAAGACTGAGGTAAAACTGTCAGTGCAGAAAAAAGGGCTGTAGCAGGAGCTGATTTATTCTTAGATGCCAGAAATCCTAAACAAGAAGGATAAAAAAAGTGGGGGACAAAACAAGGAGATGTTTGTAGTGCATGAGGCACAATAGTCATAACTTTCACTGTTCTAGATGTAGGAAATTCTGATTGTATCATATGGGAAGTTCAGGGGAAATAAAAATTAACCAGTTCCATGCCTTCCAGAGCTAATGATGTTCTTTTTTTTTTTTTTTGCCTGATTCTGTGCTCAGAAACAAATAGAAGTCTGTCCCTCTGAAATGAATAGTGACAGACCCTGTTTTGAGTAACAAACTGGAGTTCAGATAGTCATGTATGCCAGTGTTTGTATCAGCAGCCTAACAACTGTTCTGTGGAAGTCATGTCTTAAATTTTATTAAATTTTCTGATTTGATGTCAACACATGCTCTTAAGGAAGAAATCTTTTTAAAAGTGTGCAGTTACTGTGGTAAGTTAGATATGCAAAACTTGGAAGGTGAGTTGGATAGAGAAGGGAGACTATGCACCAGGGGGTGAGGTCTAACAAATGCAGTCTGTTGGTTAAGGGAGAGTAATGGGGTAAATTTAGTGTGTGAACCTAGCCTTTAAGGAAAGGTCAGGTACTGAATTTAATGGTGAAAGCAGTGGTGAAGCCTTTGTACACGAGTTGTGTGTCTGGCAGTACTGTAACCCAACAAAACCTTCAGCGGAGTAGTGAAACCAGTTGGTGGTCTGAAAAGTCATCTTATTAAAGCATAGAATGAGCTGCTAAAAGGGGAATTGGACCAACTGTTCAAGTGCCTGAGAGTGCACTTTTAAATGCTTTTCAAATGTAGACCTGATTGTTTAAGAGACATCTCTCTGAAGTCAAAATGCCTCATCTTGTATTCTGTATTGAGTAGAAAAAAACGTGTCAATTTCTAGGTCCAGGAAATGCGAAAGCTTATTCTCAGTGACTACCAGATGTTTTGCAGCATGTTCATGTTTTGTTAGAACTGGATTGAAGGTAAGAGAAAACTAAAAGGAAATAATTGATGGCCTTCTAAGAAGGAATGACAAAATGTTTTGTGCATCTCTGTTTAAAAATGATTTCAATTTTTTTGTCTTATTTTCTGATATTTTGGCTTCAAGTGGAACAGAATAAAACAAAATGCTGAAGCAGAAGAATATTAGGTCACTGTTTTATCTATCATTATTTGCAAATACAGGTAACAAACAATTTGTCATGATTTTGAATTTTCCTGGAGCTCTGAGAACCTGATCTTTGAAGCCTTCTCTTGAGCCAGATTGGGTTAGCTCACATAACTGATATCTCGTGAAATTTAGCTCAGTTTGACTTTGCTGACCATGGGTATTTCTTTCAAATGTTGTCTTTGCATGGCTTTCTGAATGCTATGTTTGGGTATTCCTGGCATTCTGGAATTACACTAGTAATTTGAAAGAGTGGTCTTCCTCATGACTACTGTGTCTTCCTATGGGATTTTGATAGAGCACCCGCTTTGTCTTGGGTCTTCTCTAAGCTTTGCTTTTGACTGAAATATGTGAGGGCTTTTTCCTTTTTTTCCCCTTACCTACCTGAACTGAACTACATCTGTGTTTTTATAACGTGTATGTTCATTGAACTACTAGCCAAAATAACGTAGAGTCTAACCTCTCCCTGCTTCACCTTTTCAGACAGTGGGTGTTTTTCAGAGAGTTAGTCATTGGGTTACCTCAGTAGTAGCTTCGTCTTCTTCATGAAACGTGATCTCATCACAACAAGATCTAAGGATTTTTCTGTTGCCTTTCTCCCAGGTTGCAGAATCTTCTGTTGATGGCAAATTCCATGATTATCCTGATCTTATTCACGTCTTTGCTGCTTAAGCACAGCTTGATTATCCATGAGCATGTATGTACACATACATACGTGCATATATATATATGTAGTTTATATATATATATATATATACATATACATGTAATACTGCAGATATTCTTTGTTTGGTGTTTTACTTCGGTTGTATTACTCCCACATTTCACATTGCAGGAGACACTGTGTGTTTAAAGAAAGTCTTTGATACCTGATTTTCATCATCCGATTATCTTTTGCGCTCTTTTTTTCCTTCTTTTTTTCTTCAGACTGTGTCAGGGCCATCAGTGTCCTGTGGCTCCTGTTATGAGGTTGTTTTCACTTTTCTATGTGTTCTCTATAATTTCTTGTATCTGTAATATTTGTCTGACATCCCTCATTTTTATACTTCTTTTGTGCCCTTTCTTAAAAATATGCACATAAGCACTCAGCTGCCCAACAAGAGCAGTACCCCTCAGTACATCAATTACAGTGAAAGTAGTAACCATGGGTTACTACTACTGGTGTGCTGTGCTGGTAACTGTAAAGAATTATGTTAATGTATGCAGGGAAAATCTATATTCAAATTTCTCCCACTACTTAGTCCCGCAAAGA
The DNA here is from genome assembly GCF_002078875.1 of Numida meleagris. NCBI lineage: Eukaryota > Metazoa > Chordata > Aves > Galliformes > Numididae > Numida > Numida meleagris. Next base: position 54,460,474 of record NC_034438.1, read on the forward strand.
TGTTCTTTGGAAATGTCAGGGAGAGAAGCTGGCAGAGGTATCTAAATTTGTTTTGAAGTGATTGGATAGAAAGAATACCAAGAAAATAGTCTCTTTTGTTTTGTATTTGCATGTGAACGCTTGCGTACTTGCAAAGATTTAGCTCTGGATTTAACTGAAAAAGCTTAAATTCTTCCTGTTTCTCTCCTGAAAAAGTAAGACCACCTTTAGGCACCTACCTTTCTAGGTTTGGAATGAAGATATCTTTATAAAATTGTGCTAAACACGGCAGTTCTTGTGGGAGGCGACATATTGTTTTTGCGTAAGTAATAGAATGCTATACTAAAGGGACATACCTCAGAACCCTTGACACAAGATAAGTTTTTGTGTGTGGTTGAAGACCAGAGTATGCACACTCTTGCGAGATAAAAGGAGGGTCTGGCTGCCCTGTTAATTTTTGTGTACTCTTCTCCCTTGGGGAGGTTGCTGGGGGGAGGATGGGCTACCGAATGTAAAGGCTGGGAGACATAGATATGCAGCCAGAACTGCACAAGAAGAAACAAAATTATCTGGCAGATATGTGAAGGGGAGATACTGGCTTGGCACCTCTCTTGTGGATTCATCTTACTTGTAGAAACGAAGGGAGATGGACTTTGTCAACTGCTAAGGAGATGTGCATGTGAAGAATGTGAACCTGGCAGCAGGTGTGGGACTCAGTTTCGGGAACTAGAAGGTATAAGAGCTCGTTTTTCTTACAGCAGGCACTTCTGCTTGCAGAACACCTGCTATTGCAAAAGTGAGATACAGTACTGTTCACTGAGATCCTTGACTGGCCCTAAGTTGTTGGCTTGCAAGTGTTTCTCACATTCTCATTTGTCTTTGGGAGCTGCTGAGTTTGCTAGCCATTCTCCAAACTGTTTATGCACAAACTTCTGAACATTTGTTTGGATTCTTAAGCAAATAACTCTTAATGCTTAAAATCAGGACTGAAGAGCTGTTGTGGACAGGAAAGAATTCCCAACCTGTCAGTTTAACTTGCGGAGCTTTCTGTTGCCTGCGGTCCATTTTATCTGACAACACTTCTGGTTCTCTGCACTGTCACAGCGGTGTGCAGGTAGTCCTATGCTTTGTTAGCCATGGAGGATCCACAGATAGCATAGCATAAATTATTAAAGCTCTATTTAAAGAGGAAAAAATAATTGTTATTTTTTAATTATGTTTCCTCTATCTTTTTAAAATTTCTTGCCTTCCCAAATGTTGAAGGATTTTAATCTGTCTTGAGGAAAGGTGGAAATCAGCAGAACTGCTGAGTTATGGAAACAAAGTATGATTTCCAGACTGCAGAAAAACGAACACTTGTTAGAGCTTATGTCACAATTTCTGTTGCCCAAGCATGAAAATTGGTATCTGAATAAAAGTTTAAGTGTGTAGTGCGCACAGGAGTAGCCACTAGGGAGACCTAGACGCCAGGATCAAAGATGATGATTAAGGGTTGTAAAGCTAGGGAGTAAGTTTGAGTGGAAATCCAGAGTACAAGGAAGCAACCGAGAAGAAAACAGCAAATGGATATTGGCAGCTAGTTCGGGTTTTCTCTACTGGAGAAAGACATTGTCCTAAAGATGTCATTTCTTACTGTATTCGTTTGCTGAGTGGTTAAATTGCCAGTTGATAAGTAGTACCTTTTTAATTGCTTCCCAGAGGCACTTTTTATTTAAAATACCTTCCTTATTGCTTTCTTTTTCTTTGTTTTTCTTCCTTTTTTTTCCTACAAAAGCTAGTATTTTTGAGCCAAGTTAAGACTACTGACATAGACTGAATTCTTCTTTGTAACTTTCTACCTACCTGTTAGGCCATGGCTTTTCAAGTTGTCTTTTTGAAATACAAATTGCAGTCCACTTTCGTAAGTGAAAAGGGTTACTTATTGCAACTGTGACTAGTCAGACAACCTGAGTGTTTGCCAGAGCTATTACAGAGGACATCCTGTAGCTTTAAAATCCTATTAGAAGATTTTGTTTGCAGATGGTACAGAGGGGAAAAAAAAATATAGAAAAAACACACCACCCTGCCCATCTAACTGTTGCCTTTTTTCTCAAGGGCAGATTACTCTTAAGGTGCAGCTATAGCTAAAATTTTTCTCTGCTGTGTATAAATAAGACTCTCAAATATCAAGGGCTCTTGGGAGTGGATTTAGGAGTACGAAGCACAAAGCTTTACATATTTTGTGCAATTTATTTATGTTAATTAAACAGTATAAATGTCACAATCTTACTGCAAATGTTAAGTTTGAATAGCATGTTAGTTCTAAGCATGGGCTTGCCAGGATCAGAAGACAGTTTTGTTGAATGAGTATAATAGGGTGAATGATGTGACCTTTTAGTGCCTCTCACAAGTGATTCTTGAGTAAAGTAGTAAGATTTTTGACTGATCAGTGAATGTGTAGAGCACAAATTAAAAACATAAACACATGTATCTACCATTGCAGTTTCCTTAATATGAGGTGGCAAAAATAGGGTGGAATTTCCTAGTGAAAAACTGTGCTGTTGCGAAGGATGTTTTTTGATACATGGCGCGTGCAGGATTTCTTTTGTGTTGTATCCAGTTATTGTTTTGAGATGGCGTTATCTATGTAGGGTATCCATCCGGATATGTGAATACCAAAGCATGTCTTGCTAACATTGCAAAGGTTACATGCTTTTTTTTTTGAACATAAAAATCTGCAAAAATAGACGCTGGAAATGGAATGGTTGGATGAAATGTCAACAGTGTTTGTTTTAGTTCAATATTGACATTTTCTACCCTGTCAACTAAGTCTTGAAGGTGTTTTGGAGTCTTGAGTGGAAAAAGAAATCTAAAACTTGGATAGGCATCCTCTTTGATGCTGTGTCTGAAGAGAGCTGCTCTGTATGCTCATACCTCAATCTTCTTTTCTTCCCCAAGTATAAAAACAGCGTGAATGGTTTTTTTGGATCTTGATAGAAATGGGTGAACAGTACTTCCTTTGGAATTAATTGTAAAGATTGCACACTATCTAAAACCATCTGTTTTTAAAAGTAGCTATAATTAACATTGTCACTATAATAATGACATTGTAGTATAGTGATTTGTTTTCTGCTACAGCTAGTGTTAATTCTTTACATGAAAATTGTTGTTTTCTTGAACAATTAGCCTAGACAGAAAAAAGACGTTAGTATTTTAGTGGTGTATGCACACCTGAAAAAATTTACCTCATGAGCAGCAAACAATTTGAATTGCTTAGAACTGCCTGTTTATTATTTGCAGCATAATAAACAGCATTCAGCATTATTGTTTCAACCTTTTAGTACAAGGCTTTCCTTTCTGGCACCTAGGCAATACTGATTAGAGATTTCTTTGCTGAAATGTTGTGCTTAGCTGCCTCTTCGCCAGTAGTGAAGTGTTTCTTTAACACCAGTTTATTACCTCTGTTGTACATATACTGTATTTGTTAAACCTGTCCGTAGTGTTTTAAAATGTAAGAGTTTTTGGAAAGTTTAATCTTTTATCCTTCTTACAAATACTGAAAGGTAGGTGTGGAAGACTACAATAGAAGACATTGATTCTATGCCATTAGCTTCTTTCAAGTTAATTAAAAAAAAAGTGGAAAAAAAACCCTATTTATTGGATAAGTACTTGTACATTCCTGGATAAATCCCTTGTTTTCTGGGTAAATAGTTCTTTGTTGATCTAGCTGCCTATGGAGATATTTTTTTGAAGTGCCTTTTACAAGTCTTACTCTCCAATTTTTTGGCCATTGGTATTTAAGAGTTGAAAGATAACTCCTGCTGAATATTAATGCCCCACAGTATCATTTTCTGCCTTTTTATCTATTAAGAGCAGAAAATTTAAACAAATGTTGTTAACCCCATCTCTCTCTTCTCATATAAGAGCTCCAAACGAGAATGGAAGCCTCTGGAGGACCACAGCTGTACAGATGTACCATGGCTGCTCTTGTTCATCCTCTTCTGCATAGGGATGGTGAGTAAAACTCAAAGGGTTTTATGAATGTTATGTAGTTGAAGAGTTTGCATTCATTTGAAGGAAGTTTTAAACTCTGCATTCAGTAACTTAATGAGTAAGGCCAGAATATACTGGCATGTGAATTACCAGCTGTAGAACAGAAATGGGTACTATACATAGTTGGAAGAGTTTTGGTAGGATTCAGAATTCATATTTTGTGCCAGTTTTTGCTCCAGCTCACCTCCTTCTCAAACTCCAGTTTTTACACTGCTGTGATTTCTTTTTATATTGTGTTGTTTTGTGGACCTGTGTACTCTTTTCTTCTTAAACTTTCTTCCTAATGTTCCTGTCAACATTTTGTATAGCTGCACTGTGTGCCATAGCCCTTAAGAGTGTGCAAGTTCAGAAAGCTATCAGCTTTCTTTCTGCAGTCCCTTAGTCTCTGGTCTTTGGAATTCTTAATCTACCAAAAGAATTCTTTTTGCTTTCCCAAAGTGTTCATCATTGGCTGCACTTGAAATGCAAAGATGACAATGTTTTCTTTAAATTATACAAATTATGTTATCAATGTAAGATATGAATATCTTAAAAGCTTTAAAAGCACACTATTTCCTCAAACAAGTAGGGTGGTTATTTTTCTCCTGCCTGTGGTGTTGATGTTCTCTGGTTATTCATTCTGTACCCACCTGCTCCACCGGTCATAAATTATTTTGCTGTAGGTTAGCATCCCTGATTTTCTTGTCTAAGGGCAGTACACAGAACAATTACCCAGTTCGTCAAATACCCTGTTAGTTGGTATTCTATGTGAGTGTTCACCTAAACAGTCAAGTACCATGATGGGCTGAAAGGTCGTCCTAGCATTGTCTTAATTTTGATCAGATGGGGAGGAATTACATGATTTCCTTTAACTATGTGTAGGGAAAAATTTTTGAAGCAGTCAAGAAGCTGAGTACTCTAGGATGTAAAATGCATGATAGTAAGTCCTTCACAGAATATAAAGAGATCCAGTAAATTGAGAATCAGTGCTGGAAATCAGCTTTAATTATTACTTATAATGATAGTCTTTTCCTAACTTTGCCCTTGTTCTCACTTTGAATATAAAGTCTCTAAGTGCATTAGTGTATTGGCAAGAGAGGGATAACGAACAGCTTGCTGTCTGAGTTTTCTCTATAGTGGTAGCTTGTCCGTCATAGGGGATCTCTGTCTTACATTTTCAGACCTTTAAACCCACCCACATTTTAAGTATTCTGTGCGGACTTTGTTACCCATCATCATCATCTCATGTGATCCTGTTGCTCCATGCATTTATGTGAACTGATTTCTCAAGTCGTAGCTTGCCTCATTGTCTCCCTGCTGAAGGCATTGCTAGAAAGCTGATAATGCTTTTCAAAACAGCATCCTGTTCACATCATTGTTGCCTTGATGCTAGTTTTGCTAGCATAAGAGCTCTGAAAATGCGCAGCAAGATTTGCCTGACATTGAGTGTTTGTGATTTTGCCCTGTGAGTCATTTTGCATTCTCTTGTGCTGTATCTTTTTTTCCTGCATTTGAACCTAGTGTGTGGAGCTGTTGTGGCTTTCACCTGGCCACTTTCTTCTTTTGCTTTAGAGGAAAAGGATTTCCTTTAAATGAACTTATGTCAGATAGTCCTCTTCATTCTAGCTTATCATTGAAAGTACTTAATTTGAAGGAAAAACAAACCTTAATGCAAGAAAAGCGGGACTGTGAAGTCTTGTAAGATGCATACTAACTCTTGATAATGGCAGCTCTTTTTTGTAGCTCTTTTTCACTGTGTGCCTTTGTTCCCTCTTCTGCTTCATACACCACTTGATGAAGATATTATGACTCTCAAAAAATAAATAATTAAAAAAAACCCCACCCATGAGATTCTTAATTCTGCTTGGATAATGTGCAGTGCTAGATATGAGTCCTCTTTTGGCCTTGCATTTTGTTTTATAATCACACAGTTGTTCTCTGTGGATTGTCCTTGTCTTTCCTTCTTTGATCTGAAATAATTTTTAAAGAAACTCTGCTTAGAAATAAATGAATTAAACTGAATTTTCCCAGCTGTCAAACAGAATATTACCATTGTGGATTTTTTTTCCCCACAGGGCTTTATCTGTGGCTTTACAATAGCTACAGGAGCAGCTGCAAGACTGCTTTCAGGATATGACAGTTACGGAAATATCTGTGGGCAGAAAAATGTCAAGGTGGAGGGAATAGTCAACAGTGGTCTGGACCTCACACAGCAGAAGTGAGTATGTGATTCATATGTTCTATTCCGTAAACAAAGAAACCAAAATTTCATCCTTTCATCCTTTCAAAGTGATTTTCAGTAGAATTGGAAGATGAATATTCTAATTCTTTTCTTCTGATCATTCTCCACTCTTCATGCCTGTGGAACAACAATCTTCCGTAACAGCTAAAGTACTTTGTAAAGCGTATGTCGACAAAAGTGTAACATGAGTGCAGCTCAGTCATTGACGAATTTCTCATTCTTAGCATCCAGCTACTGGTAGGGTTATCTGTCAGATCACTGAAGGGTCATCTTTGTTTGGGTTTTAGGTATGACAAATGTTCTGAAACTTGAGATTAGGCCTTTGATATCTGTGCAGAAATGATTGGACTTCTGATGTTCTATGATTAGTTTCTGCCGTTGAGTTGAGGGGGAACCAGAAAATATCTGACACATTTAAAACTTTAAACCTTAGATTGTAAGCAGAGTATGTAAAAGGGGCCTGTGAAGAAAATATGCAGAACTTGTAAGCAGCACACTATTCTTATTAAGCAGTGTCATGAGAAAAACACACAGTTGGTCAGAACCAACAAAGTTGAGTTCTATCTATTGTGAGGAAAATAACAATACTTCAGTAGTAGTACAGGAGCTAATTAACGAAAATTCTGGAGTGAGGGATTGAAAACCAATTGAGTGAATGTCTTTTGAGATCTGCCCTCCCACCAATGTTCAGAATGCATATGTACAGTTTGGGTAATTTCATTAGGCTATTTACCCTAACCTTAGAATGGAAGTGTTAACTGCCAAAAAAAGGTCTCTTTCACAATTTGATTGTATTAGAAGGGTTAAAAAAATCTTCACTTTCTGAGCGTGATGTGATTTTACTTTATACTTTTCAGACTAATGCAAAGTCATTAATTTGTGGGTGTAATTTTGGAAAGATGCTTTTCTAATGTATGCTAATTTTTAGTTGTTGTAATAAAGATTTCTAAATACCTGATTTAAAATTTCATGTTGCCACATGTCTGTTGTGTCATTAGAAGAAAGTAATAGTCTAAAAATTTTTACAGATTTTTTCTGTCAAAAGAATCATTTCTTAATCTAATTGCAACTTCTGGGAGAGTTGAAAAGCTTAAAACTTATGCAGGATAATTTTCCTACTTTACTATATCAATATTTTAGTGCTTTTTAAAGTCAGATGTGCTTAGTACAAAAGTGTCATTCTTCTGTTGTTAGAGAAAATACCCATTTTTAAATTTACATTTTAAACTTCCTTACCTTGAGAAAGAAATGGCATCTGTTTTGATGTAAGAAAGTGGAGAAACTCTGGCACACGACTGAAATATACCAAATAATAGTGTAATAGTCTCTTAAATTCCAGAATATCCATTTGTCAGAGATTAGGCCATCGTGAGGAGAAACATCTGCAACTGTGAAATGAATTAATCTTATGAAGACATGATGGAAAGATAACAAATAGAAATTGAGAGTATTTTAAATGCAGTTAACATACAGAGCATTTTATTTGTCAAGACAAAGTCTTTGTACAGTTCAAAAGGATTATATTTTTCTGAAAAAGGTATTGCGGCTTCAGAAATAACTTAAGTGAATGATTGGGTACGCTTGCATGGGATATCATCATTTCTGTTTGGTAAGAGTGAGAAAAGGCCTTCTAGTAGGACAGATTATTCTCCAGCTATTCTGCTATTTTCAAGGGTACCCTGATTTGGTAGAAACCAATTCTTTTGTAGGCAAGTGTTACTTCCCACTCTCATACTCCATGACTTTTTAATTTTGGGAGGCAGTTTTCCAGAAGAAACTACCTACTTTGCATCTGTCTCTAGCAGATGGAGCTTCTGCAATGTCTGAGGTACAGATCATGGGAATATTTCATGCTCTTTTATAGCAGTACTTTTCAGACATACGAAAAAATCATGTTGTCTTATTCCTATTTAATATTTCAGTTTGTGTGGAGAAAGGAAGGCCTTTAAGCTCTACAAATGTGATTCTGGAAAAAGTGAAGTTATTCTCATTTCATTCCGCTTGCAGAGTAGTTCTGTCTTCATTTCCCAGTCCAAGGCAGAAGAGCTAAATCATCTGTAAAAACAACATTTTCTTTCTTGTAGATTGCAGTAAACCTTAGAGACAATAATGAGGAAGTGAAGTGTGATGTGTATGAGTATGAACATCTAGTGCTAAGGGTGAGGAGCAGAGTTCTCAGTATGGTGTGGTCAGATTGATGTACAACGGGTACTCTGAAACCAGTGAAGTGGAATGGGGGAAGGAGATTTCTACAACTTGATCTTGTCAACAAAGAGTGAGTCAGGCATCTTTGTATTTTACAAAGGAGAAACAGCTTTAATAGACTGTGGTTTAGAGTAAGACGCAGAATTATAGTCCAGCACTGGATTCTCATTAAATCTCTCTGCTTTCAATTAGTGCAATTAATGCAAGTTTTGGCAGTTATGATAGGGCTAAAAATGGCTTTTTATTCAGAAGTATAGTTGATTCCTACTGTCATTGTTTCAGTTCCTCAAATGCTAGTTCAGAGATATTTTTGATCAGCAATATTTTGGTGCTTGAGCAGAATTCAGTTATTGCTGTTCCTTCAAGTACAAAATGATAGACATGTGCTGTTATAGAGAAGAGTTAGGGTGGCATTTCAGCATAATAAATACCTTTGATTCATGAAAAATGTTGATGTTTAGCTCATAACAAAAGGCAGGTGGAGATTGTAGCATGCATGCAGAAAACTTTATTTAGTAAAATTAAATGCCCTATACATAATTTGTTTTGATTGTGATAGTTTAATTCAGTTCTCCATTATCATGGTGAGATGCTTATAAATCACAGTAAATGGTAGTTCTGTAAAGTACTCATTTGCCTGTAAGATGCCTTGAAGACGTCAGTGACACTGGCAAATATAAGAATGCATGAAGTACTTGAAGGTAATATAAGCTTATTCACATAATTTGCCACAGTGCTTAATACGTACCGTTCATGCTTCTAGAATCAAGAAGTATTGTATAAAAGGATGATGCTTTGACTTCCTGTTTTTGCACGGGAAGAGGAGATTACTGCATTTCTCATGGATATGAATAGGTCACTTGTCAGGAGCCAGAGCTATTGATGCTCTGTTTCTAATCTCAGGTCACTTCTGAAATTATATTACTTCCTTTTTCCTTTAGAAAAAAGGAACACATTGAAATAGAAACTCCAAACAATAAGGAAGATTATCCTATATATCTGTAATTTTTTTAAAATTTATTTTATATATTACTTGAAGTATTTTGAGAACTTATAATGAAGTCCATTTTGAATGTTCAGCTTCAGGATGAACAACTTGATACTGAGGTTATTTTCACATGTCATGACTTCTGAAAATTTATGTAGACTCTTACCATCTTTCTCTATGTGTATAGGAATCCGTCTAAAATTAGAAATGAACTCAACATTTTTAGTTTTTATTATACCTATGGAATGTTGACATATTAAAAACTTAATGCAGTTATTCTTACCTGAAGTAACTTTTTTCATCATGGAATGATGAAAAAGATGTGTCTTGGAGACAAATGTTGATTTTGAAAAAAGTGGATTGCTGAGGTACTACATAAGAATTCTTGGGCTGTAAATTCGACATACTGAATTTTATGTGGCAAGCAATTTTTCGCTTGCAGTGTGGAAGCACTTTCTAATATTATTTGTATTGCCAATCTAAGTTACTTTCTTACCAACAAATGAGTCCATTCTTAATTCTGAAGAACTGGAAGTGCAGTACAAGACATGGGCAAAACCTGTTTGGTGGTGACCTGATATGGAATTTTCTGTAATAAAATCAGTTGTTTTCAATAAATTGTAGCTTTAAAATCAAAACAAACAAACCACTTTCCTCTATAATGCTGTTATTTGATATTTCAACTCGTTTAAGCTGTTTCAGATAGGGAAGTCTAATTCCATGGAGCATGGATTGAAGTCACAGATTTCATAGCTTGGAGTTTGATTTGCAGCTGCCTTATTTTTGTCAGAGCCAGCTCTGAACTGTACAGTTTGGTGTTTGAATTATACGTGTCCTTTTAAGGATATGTCAACACAATGCACTTCTGTCCAAACTCTGTATGGCACTATATTTGCATTGTATTTCTAAATTGCCTGTCTTGACTTGAAATTGTAGTATTTATTTTACAAAATATTCTAATTTCTTCCAGATGTTAAGATTTAGCTTAGTCATTGAGTTCATTTCAAGAACATCGGGCTGCCTTCCAGTCTGTGAGTGCCGGCATTACTGAGGTGGTTTTCCTGTGATTCACCCAGCAGTATGTGGTAAAGGATGCTGGGAGTGGCCTCCTGCACAACCGCTGGAGCCCAGCCTAGGGATTTGGTGTGTCTGCCCAGGCTGAGGGACACAACTGGATAGATGTGCAAAACGCACAGCATGCAGGCACAGCACTGTCCCCTCCTGCCTGGGGGCAGGCAGAGCCACCAAGCCTGGTACAGGCCACATGTGAGATCCCCATGCCACCATCATGGGCATGCCTGTCATTGCAGTGCTGCTGGTACCACATCTACGTGTGCTGGTCCCCTGTTACCTGGCAGCATTAAGTGCATGTTGCATGGAGCAACAAAATGCAGAGAGATGATGAAGCAAGGGTTCAGTAAGAAAATTGGACAGGCTGTGGTAGTCAGGTACAGGATTCATTCTAACTAGCCTTGGCGTACACACAGACTGTCCCTTTTATGCCTTTTTCTGTCTTTCCCACTTTGTTCCCATCCCTTTATGTTGTCAGATCAGCTGGCATAGCTCCACTGACCTTCTCCAGCATCCTGGAGCATTAGGTTTCTATCTGTATCAATTTGCCTGCTGCTTCATGATAGCCCATCAGTTAATGCGGTTCACTGATGGCACATGTTTTATGTCCAAGTGTTTGTCTCCATCCCTTATCAGAACTTGACAAGATCTTTAGTAAGATGTCAAGGTTTGTGAGCATCATTGCCTCCTTCGTCATTTGTTGGTCAGATTTGATCCTTAGATGTTCTTGTTAATGACTGCTTCAACGCTTAAAAGAGCAGATACTCAAATTCCCCTCCTTGTGGCAAGGAATAGCATCTCCAGGGACTTGCTTTCATGAAGAGGAAGTAGTAACAAGACTATCCAATTAACATGCTATTGTCTATCTCAGTATCAATTCAAAGGTGTTTTCTTTGAAATAAAAGAACAGTGTGGAATTCAAGGCTTACTACTCACCTCCCATTACCTTGGACAGAGATTTTTGCTTAATTCTTAGCCTTTCGTGGTCTACGGAGTACTGAGGTGTGTAGTAAGTATTAAGTAAAATGGAAATAGTACAAGGTAATTTCAACAGAAATATGGACAAAGAAAGGGTGTGTTTTAAGAATGCAGATGGTGTATTACTGTATTACACTTTATTTAGATGACATGGATTTTGAGCTTCAAGAAATGAGATAGGAAATTTTGAAGCTAAGGGCTGAAAAACTGCAGAAAGTAGTAGTAATTCTTATACACAGTAATCATATAATACAAAAGTTTTTCTGTGGGGGAAGGTTAGTTGGGAATTTGCACATAAACTGAAAGTGTTGAAATGGAATCTAAACATTAGCCTTTATAAGCATGGCCTACTGATAGAGTGTATATGTTTCTTCTTTTTCTAGTATCTGTGCTCTTTGTCTGTGATTTTTGAAGCAGGTTTGTTCCAGTTATATATGAAAGATGTATGGTTTGACATTTTGTCATGGTCTGTGAGATCTGTTATAAATAATGTCAAAGTATTATCTCTAAAGTATGTAGCATCAAACATATCGGGACATTACTTTTTTTGTTGTAACGCTTTCTGTCATAGCAAATTCCTATTCAAATAACCAAATAAAACATTAATGTATTTATTTCTGCTAGTGTGCTTCTGAAGAAGTCTTATGTGCTCTATATATTTTAAGATGTACTTATAAACTATATATAACTGTAAAGTAGCTTGGAAAAGTTTTCTGAGGTCAGAATGAATTTTTCTAGATTATGGGATGAATTTCTAACTGCAGAAAAAAATAGAAGTCATTTAATATGGCTGTTTTGTTTTCCCATTATTATGTTAGATAGTATGAAGAGAGTATTTTAATTCATGGCATATCACCAGAGTTATTGGAGTTTGAAACACTTGTTCAACTTTTGGGAAAAAGACAGATGCTTTGTCTTCATTATACTATGAATGGGTAATACTGTAGGGTTAGTGTTTGTGATGAAGTGTGCGTAGCTAGGAGATAAAGTTGGCTAGAGAGCTATAATATGTACTTCACAAGCAGCTTGTTTGTTTGTTTTTAATGACAGTGGCCATCACGGAAAGTTGTGAGACAGAATCTCTTTAAAATACTGCACTGGAACTGTAGCCACTTGAACTACATGAACAATTTTTATTTAAAAATAAATACACAATCTGCTCAGCTCTATGGGCTGGTGATGCAGAAAATCAACCTAAACCAAAAAACTGTTCTGAATTTCTCATATTGTGTGTGTTCATTAAAACAGCAACAGACAGTCATTTTGTATAGAATAAGTATAACCTTATGGGATTTGTTGTGTATCTTTGGAAAACCTGGAAATACTGACTTTTTTTTTTTTGAAAGAAGCTCTCTCTTTGAATTTTAATATCTGTGACAAGGCATGATGGAAGCGTCAGTCTGCATATTTGTAAATACACCATTTGAATGATCTTGCATCTGATAAAGTTTAATTTCCTTGCTGTGTGATCTGAAAGTCAGTAAATACTAGCGTATTTGTGGTGCATATGTTGAGTATATGAATTCTTTTTACTCATACAGTTGTGTTTATATAAAATTTTACACGTTTCTTGGTAGATTGAAAGTTAGTCTTGAATGAATCTTGCAGTTTGAGATTAAATGAATTTTCTTCAGTGTAATTGTTGATTAAAATAGAAGTAATTTGCATCTTTTTCTTCCCTAGGTATGTGTTCTTCTTGGATCCATGCAATATTGATTTAGTACATCAGAAGATCAAATCTCTTGCTTTGTGTGTATCAGCTTGCCCAAGGAAAGAACTGAAAACTTTGGCTGATGTTCAGAAATTTGCAGAAACTAATGGTATGAAAAAAGCATGTCTATTCATGTACCAATTTCCTGGGACTGGAGAAAGACTTATGCATTAGCTGAACTAAGAATGAGATCTAGATTAAGAAATACTGTTAAACCCTTATGTTTCTCTTAAAGCTTACAGCGTTAGTATGTGTTCATGTCTTGAACAGTTTTGAATGCTCATCATTAAAACAGGAGCAGAAAGTATAATGAGAATTTAAGAGGATGTCTAACAGTAGTGAGTGTGTTCTCAACTCCTACAGAAATGTTCTGATGTTGTTCAGCAGTAACTGTTGAAACACCTTCAAGGGGCTTGTGACAGCATTTCTGCTGTCAAACTGCACTTGGAGCATGTCTGGGGTTGTGGAAAATTGTGCTGCTTTTATTCAGTGCTACAGTGCAATACATTTTTGCTTTGGGGATTGTTTATTTTGGTTTTTTTAAACACTTTGTTTTTTAAATAATAGTGAGGGAAAAGAACTGTATTACCATATAAAATACTGTACTCCATCCCCAAAAGCAGTACTTTTTCTCTGCCGTAATGGTACTGATATTATCAGCTCAGTCCATATTTTGACATTACATGTAATAAAATGCATGAGAGATAATCAATTTTTGGACCATCCAGAACAAAGGTAGGTAAAAACTTTAAAATAATTGAGGAAATTGTCAGATTCTTCAGCTGTGAAAGTGGGAGAATTTTGTTCCAGACTTCACACCTGTTGTTTTAAAATGCTACGATGAGATTTCCTTGCAACTTGGCTGATGATGGGTCTGTCTGGTTTACCAAAGCAGTGAACTTGATTACTTTTCACAGACTGAAGTGACATGTTATTCTCTGTTTGAGTACAAATATTGTTTCTGTTTCTATGTAAAGTCGTATATTAACTATATACGACTGAAATATTTTCAGCATAATCATTTTTTAAAGCATAGCAAAAATCGATCTTCCTAAAAAATGTACTGTTTTGTCTTCATGATTCTTAGTTGTAACTGTATCTTCCTTAGCATTTTAGGTTTTAAATAAAACTCTCGGATTTTCATTAATTGGTATCAGAGCCAGAAAAGAAAGCTTGGCCAAAAGTGTAAAATCTGTTGTTAAAGCAGAATAGAATCATTCATGAGTTCAAGCCCCAATTTCCATTATATGATTTTGGGCTTTTCAAAACAACCAAAAAAGGGTATTAAGCTAAGTTAAGCTTTCTTTTTTTAAATGTATGCAGTACAAAACTGTAATCATACAGTTCTGTGAAGCTTATTTTCATGGCTTTACTTCTGATTAAATGTTCACCAACCAGGGCAGGTTCCAAGAAGTGTATTTTGTAGCAAATAAACAGCCTACCTTTTGAGCACCAAGAATGTTATGGCAACACAGTTTGCATATAGATAGTAAAAGTTAAAGCATTATTCAATCCTGCAATAGCGAAAGAACATCGAATTAATATAAAAATTACAGTACTCATTAATTAGAATCTTTTCTGAGAGCTGCTTTGTAGCTCTAGGAATAGGTTTAAGCTACGTAAAACTAATAAACTCTTATAGACTATTTCAAGTGACAATAGACACTATAAAAAGAATGATAAGGAAATCTAAGAAATTTAAACATGACTGCACGCGGTTGAGTTGCAATTTCTATTCTTGTGATATTATCAAGTTAGAATTTTAGAGTTCAGCTGACAAGTTTTGATGAAGGAAGGCAAGAGATATGTGTTTGGTTTATTGTGATAGTGCTGAGTTTTCCATGCTAACAACTTCTAACACTTAACAAAAAAACCCACGCCTTAATATGTGAAAATGCATGGGTGTAGAATGCAATAAAACCTTAATTTTGATCTGCTGAACCTTTCTAAAAGCTTTAACCTTTTCTACACCCTGAAGATAATGATGCTGGAGACAGGCTTTGTGTAGGTTGCTACATGCGATTTTAAGAACTAGCCATTTTCACCTGGCTCAGATGCCCTCCTTGAGATCACCTTACCTGTCTCTCTATACCTTGGAATTCCTTCATAAATTACTGCTTAAGAACGATTCTGTCCTAAAGAAGTATTCTGTCATGCCTCAACCTGTCAAGAGTTGATATAGTAAATTCCTGTGAAGCATTTTACCTGAGCGTCTTTATCAGAAGCTCTAATACAGTAAAACATACTGCAGCATATTGAATTGATTTGTGATTTTATCGATGTTAAGATATGATCCTTCAAATAGCTTAGCATTTATGGTTTCTTTCCTAAAGTGGGGCAGGCACTTAACTGCCTACACACAGTGTGATAGATCTGCTACCCTAGGGCTCAAGGCTGTTAGGGCAGAGTTTATTCTTATAGTGCAGTACAACTTGTGTTTGTCTGTAAGCAAAGTTATAAATAAGCATTTAAGGGAGAGAAAATTCTTGCTTGAGGCATGAAGAACATTTCATCATGAAGCAGCCTTTTGGCTTCCTGAGTCAATAATGATGCACTTGCTATTCTGCTGTAATTTGAGAAAAAGGGATGATTTGGTGAGTACTGCTGCGCCATTTCAGGTCAGTAGCAACTTCTTCACGCCACTTGGTTGCTCGCTGTAATGTTCTGCATTTGCAATAGCATTCCATCTAAGAAAAAGAGAACTGTGTTCCTCTGAAAGCCTGACTGATATTCAGGAAACAAGAAAGTGTGTGCCTTCAGTATGTTGAGAGTGATTGATGGACAGAATACTGGTAATTGGTTGGGACCTCTTACAAGTGAAGAAACAAGGAAGGAAAATACTGGGCAGTTGGCTGAGGTCTTCAGCCAGTACGAAGATGCGAGTTGAAAATCTTAGGAGTGTTCTGAAGTGACTCCCGAAGCTGATGCAGCATTTACAGGGTAGATTTTGTAATGCTGCTCTCACACAGACAAGCTAATAGTTGACTTTGCAGAGCTAATGGATTTTGCACAACAAAGAAACTTTGCGATGTGAACTGATTGTTGCTGGTCTCCCCAGGACTTTCTCACACTGCAGAACATTTCAGGCAGGGATTCAATGTTGTTGTTTGGTCTTGGCACTTAAAAAACTGTGCATGTTGAGTATTGTTTCTTTTTTACAGAGAGCTGATTGATGCGTAACATTCAGGAAATGTTACAGTGGCCTTTTCAAGGCCTTGCCAAAGCAATATCCTTGAAGATGTGATTCATTTATGATTGTGAGAAATGAGCAGTGTGATATCAGTATTTAAAACAAACAAACAAACAAAAAAAAAACAGGTGGCCAGAATTTCTGACATGTTTAATTAAATAATATCTGTAATAACTGTTCTTTATGAGAGCTGGTATTCCTATATGTTTTGAAAATATCTACATGCAGATTTAGGAACCTGAAATATTTTCTGTTCTAATATGCGTTGGCAGATATCTCTGTTCAGAGAATTCTGTAGCTGGACCAGGAGAGTTGTGGTTCAAGTAGACTTTAGAGCTTGAGGTGAAGCTGCATTAAGTCCTCTACTGTAACTGACATGAAGTAAGTCAACAAAGGAAATTAAGCTGCCGGATCGAGAGGAGGGTGTCTTTCTGAGCTATAGGGGAAACTTTTTTTTATCTGAAGATAACGTTATCTTTACATGTAGTAATCAAAGTAAGCCTTACAGCATGCTGCTAGTATTTGCCACAGAAATACCTTAGAAATACTGGGTACATCACTGCCAGCTTCTGACATTTTTCTTCTACTCCTGTTCCTTCTACTGCCATTTTTTACTCCTTTCCCTCAATGGAAGTGTCTTGGTTGACACTTAATCCTTAATTTTCCAAAAGCCATTTGTTCCACATTAGATGTAGGCATATTGTTAAAGAGACTCCTCACCACAAGATCTTTGGAAATCTGAACATATTAATTTTGACTGCCATTCTTTAAATAACTTTTTTTTTGAGATAAAAGGCAGCATGGCTTATCTGCCTTACTACTGCAGCCTGCCTATCAGAATTATTTTGTGTTGAAAATGGGCTTTAGTTAGAATGAAGCAGTTTTCACAACAGAGGGAGGCTGCACTTAGTGTCTTTCAGTAATCTGCACCAATATAGTACTATTGATTACATTAATAAGCCACTTGGAAAAGGGAGGAACAGTGAGGTAATTAATCTTGCTACTGCTATGTAACTATTTAGAGCTACATGAAAAAGTATGGTATCAATGATAGTGGAAGAAAACACAGAATGCAGTGGAGTACCTGCAGGATGAAGGGGTAGGAAACAATCGGTATACGTTTGGTGTTTTACTACAAACTGGTTATTGCTGCTTGGAAAAGAGATTGTGAAGCTACTGAATACAGTGAAAGAGCTGCATGAAGGCACAAAATTGTCCGAAAGAGTAAGATTTATTAATTGTTAAGAGAGAAGAACCATACTATATCTGTGAATTCTTGCTCTGTTGTCATCATAAAGGCTGTGTTATGGTCCTTACTTTGTGAAGGTCTTAAGTACATGTGTACATTAAGTACACATCTACTGGGAAGGCAAACAAAGATGGTAACAAGAAAAGTCCATTGACTGGCAAAGAGAAAATTATCAGGAAGAGTAAGGTCTTTAAAGAAATGAATAGTTTAGAAAAGGCTAAAAAAATACTATTTTTGGTCACATACCTTGAGGAATATGAAACTAGTGATTAAAAAAGAAATTCCTTGGCACCAAAGGGCCAGATTTTTTTTTACAGAAAAAAGTCTGGTGAGCGTCAGCATTCCTTTCATGATAGCTTGAGCCTTTTTCAACTTGGGAGGAATGAAGAGAGGCTTTTGTTAGCAATGAATAATAACTTTTTCTGTGGAAACACTGCTTGTCATCAATTCTGTGTTTTTTGGTGGTAGAATTTACAGCACAATTCCTCACAGATGCATGAACCAGTGTCAAGCTTCCATCTTCTTTTTTTTTCTTCTTTTAAAGGAAATGGGATGTGTTAAGGTTGGAAGGAGAGCTTATCTTTTGAGACACTTTGTCCCAGTCATGGCCTGAAACTATTCTAATGCCTGGAGCAGCTCTATTTGTGGAGAAGCCATAGGACAGAAACTGTGTTGTGTCTCCAGAATACCGCCTAGTGTATGAAAGCACCAAATAAAAAGCACTGTGAGATCAGAAGACTCTGTGTTCATTGCTGGCTGGGCAGCTGTTGGTCTGCATGGTTCAGAAGTACTTTTCTTCAAGGTTACAGCATGTTGTGTTCTCAAATCCAGTCCATGTAGGACAGTTGAATGTTATTTGCCTAATGATTTCTCCAGAAGAAATCTCTGCACAAAGGTAGCAAAGAATATATTATTTAATGATTTTTTAGTTTGTTCTCTGAATTCTACCTGTAATGTTTATGAAACATTTAAGAGTGTTAATAGTTTTGGAATAATAGTAATGTCTTTGGTAAACTGATTGTCTCAGCAAAGTAGATAATTGGAATTCATCTTTTAGCTTCTCCAGGCCTTGTAAACTCAAAGAGCACAACTGAGTCTGGCTATGCTAAGGTTAGTCCCTCCTAGCTCAGATTAAGAGTCTAAAGAAGCTTGTTCTGTGGGATGTACAGTTGAAGGCAAGAGGCCCAAAGGAGCCCCAGGTGCAGTTCATAGAATCATCGTAGAATTCTAAAATGGCTTGGATTGGAAAAGACCTTGAAGATAATCTAGTTCCATCCCCCCTACTGTGGGCAGGCTTGGTACCCACTAGATAAGGCTGCCGAGGGGCCCATCTAACATGACACTGAATGCCTCCAGGGATGAGGCACCCACAGCTTCTCTGGGCAGCCTATGCCAGTGCCTCACCACCCTGTGAGTGAAGAATTTCACAGAATAGGAGAGTAGCTTGGGTTGGAAGGCATGATCTGTCCTTGTCACATGTTGACTGTCCTGGATTACCTCTTCCTTTTGCATGTGCCTTAGTATCTCTTCCCAGAGGAAGTGAGGCTCACCAGCCTGTAGTTCCACAGTCCTTCTTCCCTTTCTTACAAATGGGAATTATGCTTTCCTTTTTACAGTCAGCGTGGACTTAACCTAACAGTCATGACTTTATGAATATGAAGGAGTGGCTTGGGAATCACATCAGCCACTTCATTTAGGTCCATGGAATGCATGTTCTCCAGCCCCATAGATTCGAGCACATTCAGTCTCTTGAAATGGTCTCGTGTTCATTTCTTACAGTGGGAGGTATTTTGCTCACCTGATCCCTATGTACAGGTTCAGGGATCTAAGAGATGTGGGAAGCCTGACTGCCAGTGAAGACTGAGGCAAAGAACTCATTGAGTACCTCAGCCTTCTCCATGTCCATTGAAGCCAGTTCTTCATTCTCGTTTATCAAAGAGAATGTGCTCTCCATATCTCTTCTGACCAGTGTACCAATAGAATCCCATATTGTTTTTTATATCCCTTGTCAAGTTCATTTTCATCTGCATCTAGGGTTTCCTGATCCCATCTCTGGCATGGAATTTTTCTGCCAGTCTGTACATGTCTGCAATTGCCCCAACCAAGGTGCACTGCCTTGCACCTGGCTTTGTTGAGACTCATTAGGTTCACATGGTCCCACTTATCCAGCTTGTCCAGGTCCCTTTGGATGGCATCCCTTCCTTCTTCATATCAACTGCAAGGGATAAGAGTTCCCAGTCAAGAGGTGGTAGTGGCAGCCAGAGGCATCCATTTCTCCTTTAAATGAGAGGAGGGAGTGTGCTCAGGAGGGTTCTGGGGTAATCTGACAGCGTGCTTCCAGTTTCGTCCACAGCCAGGGATTTTCTGGGTTGTCTTCATCTACAATTTCTGCTTGAATGTCTGTGTGCAGATCATGATCTGGCATTCACTATTTCTCGCGTTACATTTTTGAGTGGGATTCAGAGAGAAGGACTTCAAGATGTACTTTTTTTTTTTGTTGAGTACTTCTGTCCCAGGTCCATAATGAATCCTGCTTTTTTTTTATCAGCTGGGACTGGTAGAAGTCACAAGGAACCATGGCCTTCCACAAATCACCTGTCCTTTTGGCTTATGTGGTGTAGGGGCCTCTGTGTATGTTACGAAAGCTGTAGCTGAACGCTGATAGCATTGAACAAGCATTGAACAAAGAGGACATCGCAATTTCAGTGTCTTGAATCTGTATTCACCTGTCCTTATACAGTCCCTTCTGCTGCTTGTTGTAGTAATTTCTACAACTTAGATTTTGGTCTGTATTCAAAGCAGAACACAGTTAAATATCTTCTTGTTCTTTGTGTCTGTAAGAGATGGTACATATGTGACTGCTTCCAGCAGTGCACCCCACCAAAGTCTGGAATTGTTTTTTCACACGTTTGATTCAGAAGTTCTCATACCTATAGTGAGATGTCCAGATTAAAAACTTCTGCTGTATTATAGAAACAGAACAATAATTACTTTTAAATACTCCTTTTGCAGCTGTGATGTAAAGAAGGTAATTTTGTCTCATGTCTTTGTATCTTATGCAGTGTTTTCCACATAATCAAACAGAGGCATTGGGATGCATACAAATTGAAAACAGAGTTCAGATGTTTTCCCTCTGCAGGAAATCTTTCTTTGGTGGCATATTTGGAGTTTTGGATATTCCTCCCAGAAACTTAGTTCATAGGAGCGATACTTAACTAGTGTTCCAGAGACTACATGGAATAGCCTCCTCAGCTACTCTGTCTTCTCTTCCAGTCCGTATATAGATATGTTTTCATAGAGGTAGCAATAAGTCAGTGGTAAAGAAGATTTCTACAAATAATAACCTACAACTTATACAAATTGTACATTCAATTTCTATAAATAATACTTATGTTTGGTGTCACACAAGCCAAGATAAGAGTGTTTCTCAAGACTCACAGTGTAACTTGTGAAAAATCTTGTGTATATTATTTAGATCCAGTTTGTAGAACTCCGTACTACTAAGTATTTACGGAGAGGAGACTTTGAGAATACAAGAAATAAAATGTACCTGGAGATGACCAAAATGTCCTTAGTTTATCGTGTAAGAAAGAATGGTAGAGGCTACATATACAGAATCCTTGCCTTTGAGAATTAGAAAGCTGTTGGCAAACAAGCTTGGGAAGAAGCTGTCTTTGGATAGGCATCCCATTATAGCCTTTCTCTCTTCCCCAGTTTCTGATAAATCACTGCTCCAATCTGATTTGGCAATTGCTGTACTCTTGGAAACATTGATGTAGATGTTGAGTATGTTGATCACAGACAAATGGAAAGAGATCTGCCTGGGTAGTATATGTCCATTAGGCAAGTATCAGATATTAAATAAAGCTGAAATAATGTTTGAATTTGGTTTTCAGCGATTTGATCTTTATAATACTGTACCGACTTGTATATGTAGAATATTCGGCTTTTTTCAGAGTTTTGGACATCTGATACAGTCAGACCTTGTGTTCAGCCAACTACATAACCTCTGCAGTTTGGTTCCTTTGTTCCTTTCTCTGAAATTTATAGATCAGTTGTATTTTAAAAAAACATTAAAAAAAGATAACTGAATATTTGTTAAGGTAACAAATGTTGTCTTATGCAATATTCAACGCTGAAAACCATCAAGAAAAAGTGCGGTGGAGTTGTGGGGAAGAATGACTTCAAAGTGCTTTGTGTCTTCTTTTACAGGGGATCATGAATTAGCCTTTTCCACTTGAATAGACAAACTCTGGAAAATCTAAATCTAGATGGAAAGCATAATTCTGTTAAACTGAAGTGTGCGCTGGGCTTGATTCAGTGCTTAATTACAAGAGGAGCTGTAGCA
The DNA here is from genome assembly GCF_002078875.1 of Numida meleagris. NCBI lineage: Eukaryota > Metazoa > Chordata > Aves > Galliformes > Numididae > Numida > Numida meleagris. The sequence continues at coordinate 54,482,446 of NC_034438.1, forward strand.
TAACATCGTGGTAATAGCGTGAGGCACTACAGAACAACAACCTGTATCAGTTTTGATACTGTTTGCAAAGATTAGGAATATTTGATTTTTTTTCCATCAATCTTTTTTCTTCCTTCTCAACAGGATCTACTCTGTGTAGCTATGAACTACTGCCATCAGAATATACTACAGACCCAAGGGCCGCCAAGTTGTGTCCTAAATATCCTGTTCCGGAGAGGTAATATCACCATCTTGTCTGATGGGGGGTGAAGGGAACAGAGACTTATTTTGTTTATACACTTGAGTGTTCTTTAGAAAATAGACCTCATAAATTTCTTCTGTCTTACAGATGGATTTTTGTAGTTTATTATTGTTGCATGTTTTTAAAACGCATTGGGAATGCAATTCCTGAACTATCTACACATGCATTAGTAAGAAGACTGAGCTGGTATCTTTCAGTTCTCAGAATTCTGTCTTGTGTAACTGATACAGTGCTGAGTATCAGCTATTATACTACCTTTTACCAACAGCCAGCTGTCTTGCAGCACTGCAGTTCAGAGAACCATGTGTGACTATGTCATTTTCCCTCTCAAAAATCCAGTGTGTCTCAGAAATTACATCTAAAGTATTCGCTTCTTGCACCTTACTTCAGCTGATCAGGTGCAGCAAGTTGCTTCATTTTTGATTCTTTCAGTTCCCAAATGACCAATATGAGGATGCTCAAGAAGCAAAAATAAATTTTTATTTTATAAACAGATTAATTTGAGTTTTATTGTTCAAAATATTGTGCTGGACTGCTTTTTGGGAAGTAGAGAGAAAGGACTATTGCTCCAGAGACTCTGCTAGCTGTGTTGGCTCCACTGGAAGCATTTCTGTGAAAAGAAGTGATGTATTTGCTGTATTGCACACCTTTTCATCAATAATTCTTCTCAAGAAGAATGAAGTTCTGTTTTCTCACGTTTCAGCTTTTCAAACGTATTCAGTAGAGAGTTGTAATTACTTACTCTTGCCCTATACATCATCTTTTGTTACAGTTTAATGAAACATCAGTTCTAGAAACTCTATTTTTAAGTATCTCTTGTCTTCATGGTAGGCTATCTGGTGAATATATTTTTTTAATATAAGTAGCAGCTGGAATATTTTTTTTTTACTTTTCCCCACAGCAAGTCAATATTCCATGCAACTAACCAGCTGTTATCGCTCTAATACAAAAACAAATGAAAATTTCAGCGCCAGCTTGCGTACTGAAAAGGCTCGTCAGTCTTAATTTTTGTCAGATATATATTGACTTTTCTCACTGTGTGTTCCCGTGTCATTCAGTCTGAATGAATATAACTTAATAAGAAAACAGACTAGTATAACAGCATCAGAACTCTAATGATACTGTGTAAGTTCTGTGCAAAAGCTGCCTCAAGTTATTTCTGAAAAGCTGTTGTGTCAGTGGCATATTTCCCCTTTGTTATTTGGCATGAAATAAAATGTACAACATATTTGAATATTTTTTGGGATTGAAAAGTCTAAGCTTGATGCCCTCAGGCAGAAAAGGCCTATATTGTATATGTAATCCACTCTGTTTTTCAGATTTTTATGGTTAAATTATTTGTGAAAATTGGTGTAATTTGGAGGGGAAATGGAATCCTGTGGAGGGAGACAAATGAAAAGACCTGCACACTGTAGACTGAGACATTCTGGCTGAACTTACCTAGCCCTCCTTTTCTTTGATTCGATCTATCAGAGGTAGGAGCCATCATCTAACTCCAATTAGGTCAATGGAATGGAGATAGCTCAAGCTGTGAGGTCTGTCCCTTTATGTTTGATGACTTCTTTACATCTTACAGTGGAGGCTCCAGTTCTCAAGGGACTCAGATCCACCTCCTTCAAGGCTCTGTGTACCTTTAACTTAGCAGTTCAGCCTAGCGATGCAGTCAACGATTCATGTTTCTGCAGTAACTGCCTAGAATCTCTGAGTCTCAGTGGATCATAGCCTCTTTTTTTAGTTTTGAAATAAAGAACTCTGCAGGAAAACCCATGCAGCTTTTTCTTGCAGTGTTTCTCAACCATCTCTGTGGAGCTGTACCAAGGGTCCGTTTGGTAAAGGTTATTAAAAAAAAAAAACAAAAAAAAAATAGGTAACAGTGGCATTTCAACCAGTCTCCGTATACATAGGTTACTGTGAGTATAATTGTGAAAGAAAACAGTTATCTTCTGAAATTGAATACTTGAACAGTTAGGTGGAGGTCTTAACTTCATCTGCTGGCTTGAACTGCACTTGCTTTAGTCTTCATTAAGCGGCGTATTATTATTCTGAGAAACTTGCAATTCAATTTCAATATGCAATATACTGAGTAATGATCAAGAGGCCATGCAAGATGGTACACGTCACAGGGAATATATCTATTATTGCATTTTTAATTAAACAGGACACCTAGCCTTCCTCACTCATTGAGTCAGAACCACTGAAATAGAAACAGATCTCTGAAGATGAATTCTCAGGAGTGCAATTTATTCAGGAAAGCTTGTAGGAACCTCATTTTCTATTAATTATGATAAAGTTAGAAATTATTGCATAGGAAAATAGGTAACTTAAAATGTGTAGTGAGAGCACTGTAACATTAGGGGTGCTAGAAACTGGTAAACAAAAGACATTTTTTCCTGTTAAGGTGAATGTTGGAATGGCATTTTATTCCTACTAGACTTACTTTTCAAAATAGGTATTTTTTTTCAGATTGCAGGGGTAATAGACCCTTGCATGCTTGCAGCTCAAAATTTGTGTATTGTTTCTGGTATTGGCAACTTTTTAAATACTCCTGAATTTTTGCAAAGTTGTTGCAGTTAACAGTAAAATAAAGCTCAATTTTCAGTAATTCCCAGTGTTAATGCATATAATGAACAGTAGCATGTTGCATATTCCAAGTAGGCTAAGAGGATATGCAAGCTGTTTTTTCAATAGGGCTAACATCAACGTGGGGTTAGTTTGTTTTTTAACAACAATACAACACTGCTTTGCTGTGCTTAACTGCCGTCTTCATTAGTAACCAAAAGTAGATGATAATATGAGCACCTGCAAATGTGTTTATCTACTCAGCACACTGAGATTAAAACTGTATAATTTACAATTGTCAGTCACTTTAAACACAAACTTAGAATCTATTAATTATCTAAGTCTGGCAGGTAATCATAATTTCTCCTGAATTCTATGCCGAATAATTACACTCCTGTGGTTCTAGGAATGTTGTCTTTTTTTTAATAATAAACATGAATGTGTAGGAAGAATGTGCCTAATGCAGCTGATTTACTCACACTGTGTTTAAGATGAAGGTTGGAATTTTAGAAAGACTTGGGATTAACAAGTAGTTATAGCAAATAGGAAATCATTGGTTTATGAGTCATTGCTGAAATGAGGAAACTGCAAAACATTGTGTGCATTGCTGCTGCAATCCGAAGTAAGGAACATTGCAGAGGATGAAATAAATGAAACATTAAAAGAAAAGATTCACTTAGCACAAAATATATTTCTTTTATTGGATCCATTTACAAAAAGTAATGTATAATTAATGAAATACGCATCTGAACCGCAATTGAGAAGATTGACCCAAAGATTTAATAGACTACTTTGAGATCTGATGTTAGGAGCCAGAAATGGGAAACATTTGGAAAACAAAATTATCCACTTCTCATGTGAAGATTTTTGCTCTTTTATCTTCCTCTGATAGACTTGATAGCTGGTTGTGCTGAGCACTCCAAAAGGTTTAATACTCGCACCAGTGCTTTGAGTGAGGATGCCTCCAAAGCAGTTAAGGAGTAATGAAACTATAGAGACGTCTTTGCATGTTTTTGCAGAGAATGAATTGCATTATTTTAGTAAAGCTAAACAATGTGATTGTAATCTTTAGTAGAACAACAAGTGTAGTATGGGGGAATACTAAAAAATATGTATATTGGTTTTGCTTGACAACAGTTGTAAATGCTGATGTCTTTAATTGCAAAATGTATCCTTTCAAGAATAGGATTGTCATTCTGGGATTTCTTTGCTTCAAATGTGAGCTAGTACTCCATTTCAACTTGAGTGAGAGGCATTGTTTCAGCTGCTGGTTCACTGCGTGACACTTGAATGAGATATGTTTCAGTGAAATAGGAACATGCATTTTCTGAACATTGCTGTTTTAAGGGTGGGAGGGTAATACGCTATTGGAACGTGCGCTCTAACTTCAGAGGGTTACTTTTAAGAACAACATCATTTCCCATTATGATCATCCTCATTCCAGCAGCACTTGTGCATTCAACACATGGTTTCTGGTTATGATGTTATGAGGGTGGAGTGGTTACATCTATTCACCTTTCATTTGTGTGTTGATGTGGCATTTGTATTAAGTAGGAGTAATTTTTTTTCCTGATTTTTTTTTCTTGTGTCACCAGTGCACCTATTCCATTCTTCCATCGCTGTGCTCCTGTGAACATTTCCTGCTATGCCAAGTTTGCAGAGGCCCTGATCACCTTTGTCAGTGACAGTAGTGTCTTACACAGGCTGATTAGTGGAGTTATGACCAGCAAAGAGATTATAATGGGACTTTGCTTGTTGTCACTAGGTAATTGTTTTTCTCATTACTAGCTATTTACTGCAGTAGGAGATTGTTAACACCCTCTAATCACAATACAAGAAAAAGAAATGTATTACAGCATTAAGCCCTTAGAAAATGGTTCAGAATTATACATATTTTTTGACAGCTAGATGACTTCAGAAGCAATGCATGTGCATTCCTGTTTTTTTCCTCCTCTTCCTCTGATGGGAGATAGAAGATGTGGGGCAGTTGATTAGCTAACGTTAGTTTTGGTGTAGTTAGCAGCATCTGCATTCTTCTCATTTTTATTAAAATATTCACATTTTTCTTTTATAATATTCATCTTCTGCCAACTAAATTCCTTTTCCAAATAAAAAGGACAGAGAGGTGAGCAGTAGTATTATTCTCGTTTTGGTTTGTTTAATTTAAATTGTGCAGGGATGCTCAAATTTTATGAAGGAAATATAATTTGTTACTCCATCCTTCCCTTTTCCCCAAAATTTAAGAAAAACAAATGAACACTCAACTTCAGGCCTTTGAAAAACTCAGCCTGAAAAGCTGTAAATTCCCAGCTGTATAGGGGTAAAAATCAGTAATTTTAATAATTTTTACTGCTTGAGCAGTAAAAATGAATAGCCTTTTCTGACCTGTAGAGACTGAAGACAAGACTGAAGAGCTGGGGTAACAAAATATTGTAAATTAAAGTGGAATGCTAGTCACTCACGTAAATTACTTTCTTAATGAGTATACTCCTACTAAGTGTAAAGTCTTTACACTTTGTATGCCAACTATAGTAAGTGCAAGATGGAAAGCACCAGACACTAGCCATGTATATGGGCAGTGTGAGGTTAAAGTAAAAGACTGCAATGCTGTAACTGAAAAATAAGTCTTTTTGTTTTAATCTGCCTTTGTGTTACAATAAATAAATAAAAAGAAGAGACTAGATACCACTTAACAGAAACAGAAGACCATTGAGTATCTTTTCAGCTCTCAATAGAGAGCTGATTATTGTTTTACCTTGTAATACTGGTAAAATAACTATTCAGAATGTTCTGAAAATTAGTGGCTGAGTTATTAGTGCTACTGCTGGGTTAAAAGTCAGAAGTTAGTTCAGTGTTTTACGTACAGTTAGTTTTAACTTCAAGGAGAAAACTGTATGATAATCTTCACTTTTTTTTATATTTTCATAGTTAATTTATTTTTAAACAATTGGTTAGATAGTGTGATTCTCTAAGCCTGTTCTTAGTAGCTTACTACTGTATACAAATAGGCATCTGGAAATGTACACCACTCCCTAAATTATAGTTGACTGACACTGAAGATGTCTTTTTAATATGTAGTTCCTGAATGACAGCGGAACTATATGAACAGAGCTTGTTAAAGAACTCACTTGAATCTTGAAATTAAACACAAAGTTGTGTTCCTGAGGAGGTGTGCTAGACTATAACTTGTGTTACTAAATTCAGAGTACTAACATGTCTTGCTGTCTGTTATGTCATTGTCTAAATACATCTCTGTCTGTATGTACACATTATGTTTTGTATGTAGTGTACCATGTACACGTACTTATGCTCTCTTTTGTTTTAATCAGTAGCACTAAAGCAGGAGATGTAGAGGTGCCTGATTTCCTTAACAGATGTGCAGTGAGTCTGTAAGACGCAGAAAATAAATCTGCCTAGAAGGCAGTCTGATCTTAGTGCAGTGGAAGAATTAGAAAGGCTAGCCCTACTTGAAATAATTGCTCTGCTTATCATATTTGTCTTTTTTTCTTTTTTTTTTTTCAGTGTTGTCCATGATTTTGATGGTTATAATCAGGTACATTTCAAGAGTACTTGTCTGGATTTTAACAATTCTTGTCATTCTGGGATCGCTTGGTAAGTCTTGTTCCTCTCCAGGTTTTTGAATGCCCAGTTCTGGAATTTGTCTTCCATGTCCACAGACCAGCAAAATGCTGCATATATCTTGGAACTATGCTTTTTTGTTCAGCTTTCGTTTGAGTCTCTTGCAAGATACATGTTTGTACTTGCAGTACTCACTCAGATAGCATGTTGCTCTGTAGGGATTTTCTGCACTTCTTGCTTGGCAAGCAAGCTTACTTTCAGCCTAACTCATATAGCCCTAACCACTGCCTTTTCCTTAACTTTGCAAGCATAGCAGCAAGATGATCTGGATGTGTTGATAGCATACCAACCGACTGGGTGTACTCAAGCATTTGGGAATCAAAGGGCAGCTGTTGTTTATGTGGCCTCAGGGGATCTCAGGACATAGATGTGTCCATATAACTCTGATGTGTTCATGAACTCCTTCAGTCCTCCTAGGAGCTATTGTAGGTATGTCTAAAATCCCTCCTTGAGGAGGGGAAGCAAGGATTATTTTCTGTAATTTCTAATCAAATCCAGTTTCCATTGACCTAGGAAGTCTGGCATGACCTAGGTAACGTATAAAGAAGAACCAGCCATGTCCCAAGGGATTGGGAGAAAAAAAAAAAAAAAAGCAGACCATCAATTAGTTTTTCTGCTTACTGATCCCAGGATCTGTGGCCATAGAAAAAAGGAAAAAAAATATTTTCTTTAGAAACTTCGTTATATATCTTCTTTGCTTTAAAATAAAAATTAATAAGAAACTCTGTATCTTTGAGGACAGAGAAGCAAAAGTACTTAGTAAAAATAGAGATTAAATACTGTCTTTAGGAGAATGTAAGAATACCTGTGTAGTAATTAAAGCTGACAGTGGTTTGCCCAGCAGAATGTGATCACTGAAGCCAATTGGTATAAGCTTTTTGGATTTCAGCAAAACTTTCTGTACAGTTTCTCACAGTATTCTTCTAGACAAAATATCCTGCATACAGCTTGACAAAAAAATAATACAATGCATGAACAATTGGCTGACAGGTGAAAATGTTGCAGTAAATGGATTATATCTGGTAGGGTTCCACAGAGCTTGGAGTACCTGTAATATTTCTTTAAATGTCCTGGATTCAGGACTAGAATGCATATTAAGTAAGTATATAGATGACACCAAACTGGGAGGAGCTGTGTAGTTCCTCAGAGATATGGAGGCCTTGCAGAGAGATCTTCACAAGTTGGAGGGCTCTCCAGTCAGCAGCTGTGAGAATTTCAACATGAACAGGTGCTGGATTCTGCACCTGAGGTGGGGCAGCCCTGATTATATGTACAAACTTGTGGACAGAGGTATAGAGCAGCCCCGTGGAAAGGGATCATGGGGTTCTGTCTGACAGCGAGCTGAACGTGAGGCAGCAGTGTGCCCTGGAGCCCAGACGGCCAAGTGTACCCTGGTGAGCACCAGGCCCAGTGCTGCCAGCAGGCAAGGGGAGGGCCTGTTCCCTCTGCTCTGTGCTGTGCAGCCTCACCTCCAGCACTGACTGCAGGGTGGGTGCTGTAGTATAGAAAGGGCATAAAGTTCTTAGAGCATATCCAAAGGAGGACTATGAAGATGGTGAATGGTCTGGATGGCAAGATGTGTGAAGAGGACCTGTGGTGTCAGTGCAGAGCAGAGATGATGAGTGGAGGCCTCATGGTGGCCTCAGCTCCTAACAGGGAGAGGAGGGCAGCGCTGAGTTCTGCTCTCTGTGACAGCAACAGGGCCCGAGGGAAAGGCATGGAGCTGTGTCAGGGGAGGGGCAGCTGGGGGTTAGGGAAACGGTCTGCATCACAGGGCAGTGGGCATGGAGTGGGCTGCCCAGAGCAGTGGGCATGGAATGGGCTTCCGGAGTTCAAGGAGTGTTTGGACAATGCTCTGAGACTTAGGGTTTGAGTTTTGGATGTTGCTGTGTGTAGCCAGGGTTTGAACTCAATCCTTGAAGGTCCCTTCCAGCTCAGGGTATTCTGTGGTTCTAGAAAGGCAGTAAGTAGGCCACATGTAGTAGGCAGTAAGCAGTACAGTGGGATGCAGATGTGGCCAGAACTCAGACAGTCTCTTCAGAAGTGGACTGTGGGAAAGCTGAGATGGATCCCAGGGCGTTACCCAGGCCCTCTTAATTGAAGAAGTGGCAGCAGCACATTTCTTTGCAGGGTGAGCATTTGTGTTTGCATCTACCAGTTACAGCTTCCTTGGAAGATCCTTATGGGTCCCTTCCAACTCATGTTATTCTATGATTCTTGGGTAACCAGGCTGAATGAAAGAGCTGAATAACCTATCTTACTGTAACTTACTGTTAAAATATTCTATGTCCTCTCTGAAATGTACTGCTTATTCTGTATTTGATGTATCTTTATGGGATGCCAAAAGATGTCCTCCAGTTTAGACCTCAGTAGAGTACCTTCAGCAAAGACAATGTGATCTCTAATTAAGCTTATGCAAATGATTCACAAAGAGCAACAGAGCAGAGAAGAATACTCTGAGTAAAAAAAAAAAAAAAAACCAAAAAAAAAAAACAGCAGTAGAGGTTAGTTCACTGAGAGGCCGGAATCCTGCATTTAAGAAAATTTCTACCTTGGAAAGGTAGATAAAATATGCTATTGAATTACTGGCCATAAGGCTACATTTTCATAATGATGGTTAGAGGAAAGTATCATACTATATTGGCCTCCTGGCCTTTTGTTCGGTTTAAACCACAGTACCTTTCAATGATGTTTTTGCAGTGCCTGAAAGACATTGTCTTGATGCATGTGTAGCTCTGTCATTAACTTGAGGTGCTGTTTTCAGGGTCAAGACTGTCCCTTTATTTCTCTATAGATCTTCCAAGAGATTATAGACTCCTCTTTTTCCTTTCGATATTTTGCATCCTTACCCAGCGATCCCTCTTGGTTCGCCCTCCTGAATTTTTACATACATCCTGTCAAATAATTTCACCCTTTCTTCTATCTCTCTTTCTTTTCTTTTCTTCGCTTTTACTTCATCTGTTGTCTATCTAATGATTGCTATTATCTTCACTGCTAGAGTTTCCCATGAACTAGTCCCCTCACACACTTCACCCTAAAACACAAAAGAGCTGCAAATCTTTTAAGTGGGCATAGTGGGTTGGGATTCTGGAAAGATTATCAAATTGAGAAGACAGAAATAGAGAATTGAGCACTTCTCCATCCTTTTAAATGAAAGGTCTTGCACCTGGGTCACAGCAGCCCCCCACTACCACTACAAGCTGGGGGATGTAAAGACAGCGCACAGCCCTGCTGAAAAGGACTTGGGGTAAGTGGTGGATGGCAGCTGGACATGAGCCAGCAGTGTGCCCTTGGAGCCCAGAAAGCCAACCATATCCTGGGCTGCAGCAAAAGAAGTGGGGTCACCAGGGCAAGGGAAGTGATCCTGCTCCTCTGCTCTGGTGAAACCTCACCTGGAGTGTTGGGTCCAGGTGTGCAGTCCTCAGTACAGGAGAGGCATGGACCTGCTGGAACTCGTCCGGAGGAAGGCCACAAAAATGTTCCAAGGGATGGATCCCCTCCTCTACAAGGACAGGCTGAGAGAACTGAGGCTGTTCAGCACAAAGAAGAGAAGGCTCTGAGGAGACTTCGTAGCAGCGTTTCAGTATCTAAAGGGAGACTGTAAGAAAGAAGGAGACAGACTCTTTATCAGGATCTGTGGTGATAGGACAGGGGGAAATGGTTTCAAATGAAAAGTGGGGAGATTTAGACTGGACATAAGGAAGGAGTTATTTATGGTAAGGGTGATGAGGCACTGGTGTAAGATGCCCAGAGAGGTGGTGGATGCCCCGTCCCTGGAGACATTCAAGGTCAGGCTGGATGGGGCTCTGAGGAACCTGACCCAGCTGTAGATGATCTTTCAGTTCATATGATTCTGCAGATTCCTGTTGGTTTATCCGTTTGTTTCATTGAATCTTCTGTATCAGACCAGACTTGAAAAAAGAAACTTCTTAGTTTCTTTGGTACTAGATGGTATGACTGTGTCACGTGAAAGAGCATCTTTAATATGACTTTTGTTTTTCCCTTCTAAAACATAGGTGGTACAGGAGTCCTGTGGTGGCTCTATGCTAAGGAACGAATGTCTGCCAGTGCTGCTGAGACTCAAATAGCCAAAGAAAATCTTCAGGCTCTCCTGATCTATGCCATTTCAGCTACTATCTTCACAGTATGTTTTTCTAGTTACCATATGATTTTCTTGTCTCACCTTTCTGTTTGTTTATTCAGGTGGAAGGTTTATATTGCACAAGTTTTAAGAGTTTATTTTTACTACAAGCTCTGTTGCGGTGTCTTTTTTGTCTTCTTAGCATTGTTCTGTAATATGTTCTCATGTCAGAAGGGAGCTTTTGACTCTGCATCTGTTCTGTTATCCTCTTAAGATGTCCACAGAGACCTCCCATGAATAGCTGAATATGAAGCTCCCAATCTAGTTTCACCTATGACATTTTTGTTAGGTTCCCAGTTCAGAGATACTTTGCAATTTCAGTTTATTTAAAAGTCTTTTCATATTTCTGAAATCACTTGTTCCCAAATTTCTTCCACTTACACAAGGATCATTAGGAAGGTGCTGGTGCAAGCTGCCCAGAGAAGTTGTGGATGTTCCATCCCTTGAGGTGCTCAAGGCTGCCAGGTTGGATGGGGCCCTGGTTAGCATTATCTAGTGCCTGATTGAGTAATTTGTAACCCTCCCTAAGGAAGAGGGGTTGGGACTAGATGATCTTTAAGGTCCCTTCCAACCCAAGCCATTCTGTGATTCTGTGAACTGAAATCTAGCAACTACTGAACCACTGTATGTTCTCTCAGCCTTGTTATTTCTTTCAGAGTCACTGACCTTGCAACTAAAAATTGTCAATGATTGACTAACTTACATGACAAGTCTACCATACAATGTCCAAAAATGAATGTTAAAATTGTTTTCTTTGTTAAATCTTTCAATCTTGCTAATTTCATTGGCTTTAACAACATAATTGAGGGTGAAATCTGGCATACTCTTGTAAACCTGTAGCTGATGATGATTCCAAATAAATAATTTGAGATTAGAATTCCCTAAATGTGTAATTTGGAAAATAACTTCTCACCAGAAGAAGCTGATCCAGGTTTTATATTTTGATCTTGAGCTCTCAGAATAGAGCATATGTTAATGTTCTGTGTTTAAATGTCCCATCTGTGCAAAGTATTTTCTTGCTTATTTTTCAGTTCTCTAAAATGTGATTTGTAAAACTTCTCCCTCTAGGTTATCTTGCTCTTAATAATGTTAATTATGCGCAAACGAGTAGCTCTCACAATTGCCTTGTTCCATGTGGCCGGCAAGGTCTTCATTCACTTGCCACTGCTAGTCTTCCAGCCATTTTGGACATTCTTTGTGCTTATCCTCTTCTGGACGTATTGGACCACAGTCCTACTTTTCCTTGGTACTACAGGTAGGCAGCTCCCAGGCTTATTTTGAAAAGCATACTGTATTTAAACCAATTTTCACACATTTGAAGAAATGGTAATGTAAGGGCCATTGCATACATTTGCTGTCTCTGAAACATAAATACACTGGAAGTGTCTAGTATTTTCCAGATAAATAGTGAAATATTCTTTGTTTTTTTCTTCTGTTTGTACATGATATTCTGAAAGCAGCTATTGTACTCTGAATTTCTGCCTACTGTGAGAGCGTAGATGGGATCTTTGCTTGTGTTGTGATCTTGTCAAGAGCTCCTAGAATTAGTCAACCTTAGAGGTTCAAATCTTAGTTACTTCAGTAGAGAAGGCTAGCAAATGCTTTTAAAATGCAAGATGCTTGTTTTAGTTTGCAGTGAGTTGTGGACAAGACCATAATTCATCACAAAAACCTTAGAATTTTGAAAATTACTGTTTATCCAAATGTATCTGTGTTTCAGGTCACAGAGCTATTTCTGTATAATAGATCTAAGGAGGTATGAGTCTCACTGTGTAAATTATATCAAGAATAAAACAGACAAATCAAGAATGAAAATATAATAAAATTATTTTCATTATATTTAATTGTATGTGTACTTGGTACTTGGTTAGTCTTGGAAGTTTTCACCATAAGGCTAGAAACTGAAAATGTTGCAGGATTTTGAATATGCAGAAAAAAATTTAGTGCATTTTTTCAAATGCTGTTTTACTGATTGACTCAAAAGGTATGTCTTTCTTATGAAACATTTTCCTAAATCTGACAGCTAGTAGCATGAGTAGAATCTAGAGTGGTTCCTCTTTGAATGGTTATGAACAGCTAATCACTGTGAATCTTTTTTGACCTTGTTAATTTCTAGGTAGTCCTGTCCAAAATGAAGAAGGATTTGTTGAATTTCGGATGGTAGGCCCCTTGAAGTACATGTGGTGGTACCACGTAGTAGGACTGATTTGGATAAGTGAGTTTATCCTAGCCTGTCAGCAGATGACAGTAGCAGGAGCTGTAGTGACGTACTATTTCACAAGGTAAGGATAAGCTTAGCTTTATTGTGGGCAGCCTAGAAATGCAATTAGCAGAAATAATGAGGGATAGAGATTTTGGGAAGAATACTTCCTTTCTGCCTGAAAGCTGGAGAGTAGTTAATACAATTCAACTTGTCTTATATCATGTGAAGTCTTATGGTAACATGCTTTGCTGGTTGTGGATGATATTCTTGGGGTTTAGGATTTGAAATCTTGTTTACCTTGTAACCTGTGCACGTTGTAAAAACATGGGTGATAGTTTGCAAGAGAAGAATGCACCTAGAAGACCATATTTCACCATCTTTAAACTCAGTAGAGATTTAAAAACTACTGACAGCAATTTGTTATTTTAATTGCAAAACAATGCCCTTTAAATTAATCTTCATTAGCCTTTCTTAAACCAGATTGCTCAGGGTCTTAATAGATTCATTTACATATAGATTCTCACAAAATTATGTACAAATATTACAGTGATACAAAATATGTATGCATTAAAACTGCATATTTCGTTGCTGTATTTATGTCCCCAGTTGGGTATCAGAACATTAGAACATTACCCTGGCTATTCTGCATTTATCTGCTGGCTGTTCAAGAAAGCAATACTAATGCTTACGCAATGTTTTTTAACAACCTTCAGGTATTAGAATTTGGCTTCACAGAGATAAAAGACTGATTTCAGAATCACAGGCTTGTCCAGATAAATTCATCCAGGCTTGAGTTTTGTATCTGGTATTTGAAGACTTCTCTGAAGTTAAATGTGCTCAAAATGTACATGAAATAAGTGAAAATTATCTTCTTTAAGCCATTTAGGATCCACTTTTTTTCCCTAGAAAAACAAAAGAAAACAAAAACCAAACCACCAACAACAGAAAACAAAAAACCACCTGATATCAGATGCTTTATTAGTATTTCATGAGAATAAATGGTATTTCAGTGATCTGAAGTACTATGTTTTGGTTGAGAAGCAGAACTGTGGCAGTATTTTTTTGTAAGGAAAAGGATCAGCTATGCTAATTGTCTCTTTATCATCTATGTGAAAGTAAAATAGACAAAAATGCACATCATTATTCAGGAATGAACCTTCAGATTTTCTTGGTCTTTTCCAAACAAAATAAATACAGGTTCTCTGATTAAAGGGCAGCATGAGTAAAGGGTGTTGACACAATATTTAGCAGTGTTGATTTAATTAAGCAAGGTAAACTGAGATAGTATAGTGATGCTGTTCCCAAGAAAAAAAATATATATATTAGTATCCTATATACAAATGTGCTTCAGGAAGTGTTTTGGTATAAAAAGCTTTTCATGTGAAGGATATAAGAAAAATTTCTAGGGATATCCATCAACCATACTCTATTCTCTTGACATGCTGTGAAGAGTTTGATTTTTATTTTAATGGATTTTTTAATAATCATGCAGATATTTTTTGAAGTGCATAATCACAAATATTTAGTTTGTCTTTTTAGTTGTGACTGTTACCTGAACTAGGTCTCTTTAAAATATATAAAAGGCAAGGAATTTATTTACTGTGCTGACAGTAAGTAAATAATATTATAAACCATATTAATGATGGAGTCCTCCAATATACCGGTGAAATACATCTGAGAAGTTGTTATCAGATGTTGCAGGGTTGTAAAAAGTAAAGAACTATGAATGTGCAGAGTAAAGAGGATAGCTTTACATTGCTGCAGGTTAACAGTGCTTATGCTTCATCTGTTTTGTTGATTAATGATATCATGTTGATTTATGTTTATTTATGATATTCTATCACCTGAAAGTGTATGATTTTACTTCTAAATGTACCTGTCATTCCTTAATAGGAATTTTATTTCAAGTTAGCAATTATCAATTGTTCCCTACTGTTATTCTTTCATGAATTTTGAAGTAAAATTCTGAATTGAAAAGTGACTCACGAAGAAATAAAGGGCATGACATTGGAATTCCCCAATATTTTGCACGTTAGCAGCTTTCCACAGCAAAAAAGAAGTTATCTATTGAAGAATGTTTTAGATATGTTCGCTATTCATTCAACTTAGCAGGAAAGTGTCTCCTTAACTTGCTCAGTAACAGATCTCAGCACTGTACATTATAGAGTCATCACTCAGTTACATTTACTTGACAAGGAGATATTGGTCTGGTTGCCTAGGTGTAGTGCTTAGGCCTTAGCTTTTATGTGATTCTGTCCAAAGGGGAATTTGACTTCCTACACCTGAGCTCTAAAAGTTATTCTGAAGAAAGCATAGGGAAAACTTGTTCAGTTATCAACATTTCATGGTGAAGTTGCACAGAAGTTATTTTCATATGATGAAGAGTATTTCTTGATCTTTTTGAATGAAACTTGCATGAAAATTGTTTTCTCCTAAGATGGGAACACTTGTTCTTTTAATACGTTGTTACTTGGAGATATAGTATCTAAATTAGACATGCAGAATTGAGCCAAAATTGTGACTTGCAAAGACTGTCAGTGTTTTACATGGAGTGAATAACACTGTCACAACTAGAAGGAGGATGAGAAATTCCTTTTGCATGCTGGCCTGTTGAGAATTTGTAGCAATTCTGTAGGATGACAGTAAATGCATGTTGATCATTCTGTGTCATTCTTTTTCTCTTTCCAACAGGGAGAAAAGGAATCTGCCATTTACTCCTATTCTGGCATCTGTTAACCGCCTTGTCTGTTACCATCTAGGAACAGTAGCAAAGGGGTCTTTCATTATCACATTAGTGAAGATACCACGAATGATTCTTATGTATATTCATACACAACTCAAAGGAAAAGTAAGAGAAATAGATTCCATATCCTTTCTGAAACTCAAGGCCAGATGATTAGTTACAGATAATTTAGTTAAACTTATTGAGGAGGCTGAAAGTGTCATTTTGAAATACTTGGTCTTTCAAGGACCATAGGACTGAGAGTAACTGCTTGAGTTACCAAGTTGAGTATCAGTTACTGAAGCATGAAGTAATGTTATTTTCTTAAGATCTTTTAACTGTGTGTTTCTGCTTCCCTAAATTTTCTGCTTTCCTAGGAAAATGCTTGTGCTCGCTGTATGCTTAAAGCCTGCATCTGCTGCCTTTGGTGTCTAGAAAAGTGCCTGACCTACTTAAATCAGGTAAGATTTTCAGTATTCAAGTTTCATGGAAAGGAATGATAATATATGTGATTCGTAAAATGTAGTATAAGGCTGACTCATAATGTATTGTACTCTGGAACTGAACTGGACAATGGTGCTTAAATCTTCATTACTAAAATTAAAATACAAGGATTATATTAGTCTTTGTATATATTGGAAAAGTGAAAGCCTGTATTGATCTTTGCAAACTTTGTATCTCTACTTCAGATGAGATCGATTTATTTAGTGGTTGGAGGTGGTCCTCTATATGTCCTCTGCCAGGCTACATCTCATTCTAAAAATACATTTGCTGTGACAAGGGACTGAACCTTTTCTGGGTGTAGTGTTTCATGTTTACAGGACTGAAAAACAATAAGTAACATCACAGCGTCATTGTCATTTATAAAATGGAAAGAGTTGCAAGTTTTGACACACAGGGTGGTTAGACCACCTTGGGAAAGACATTTAGTTGGCCTGTGGTTTCACCACTGTTAAATACACCTTTAAATCTTTCTTTTACTGTTTTGGGCTTTGTTTTGCTATGTTTCTGGAAACAGGGAAAATAAAATCAGAAGAAAACAGCAGTGTAAACTTGAAAATCGTCATGGATAACTTTGAATGCAGTCTGTTGAAGTATCTAGAAGTTATCATGGTGGACTTGTATGACTCAAATGCTTTTATATTCCAGTTAATTTTCCTAACTATTTAATTGCTGCATGCCACTGCTCACTTCTTGCAGAGATACTCAAATACTGTTTAACTGATTTTTTTTAATAAACTTTTTAATTCATGGAGTATGAGTAAGGAAGCAGAAGAGTGGTAATTCCCTAGCTCATATCGTCTTCTATCTGGAACAACCTGGTACATACTGCTTGTTTGGACAACTCTCAAGGGCATCTTTACTGTATGACATGTGACTACTCAAAAGCCATATCTTTTCCTCCTCCTCATGCTTAACTCATTTTTAACTCCTTCCCCTGTTCACCTTTTGAAACATCATTCACTGAGTAAATCTTCACTTTCCTTTTCCCAGAATGCATACACAGCCACAGCTATCAACAGCACCAACTTCTGCACCTCAGCAAAGGATGCCTTTGTTATTCTAGTGGAGAATGCTTTGCGAGTAGCTGCCATAAACACTGTTGGGGATTTTATGTTGTTTCTAGGAAAGGTATGTCTACTGTATGCAGTTGTAATATTACCACTGCAGCTGCAAGCTTTCCTTAGCAATGACTTGTACCTCAGATACAAAATGCCTTAAAATTCCTGTTTCTTAGCTCTCACTTGATTGCATCTAGCTACACCACATTCAGAAGGAACTGTCCAAAATTTAGGGTAGCTGAATGGATGATATGCTTAGGTCAAGTAGAAATGGCTGGATGATGACAGTTTTTGCATGAATACATTTTTAGGGAGTCAAGCAAAGTGTGGCTCAAAATTTTGAAGTTTTGATTGTTTTTGTAGTCAGAAACATAAAATCTTAAGGCATTTCCTCTGAATTATGCTCTCTGTGTTTTTGTTGAAAGTTGGCACTTTTTTGATCACCATTTTTGACAAAATTGCACTGGAAGGCAGTTTGGGAGTCCGCAATTAAGAACTGTTTGGATAAGCAACAAAGTTACTTGTCCACTGAGAACTGAAGTAGACTAAGATAATTCCTATGGTCAGTCAGCTTCTTGTCTCTCCAGGAACTCCTCTGTACTTGATGCTGGTGAGGCCGTACCTCAAGTACTGTGTTTAGTTTTGGGTCTCTCTGTACTAGAAAGACTCTGAGACCCTGAAGTGTGTCCAGAGAAGGGCAATGAAGTGTCTGGAGGACATGTCTTAGGAGGAGCAGTTGAGGGAACTGGGATTGTTTAGTCTGGAGAAGAGGAGGCTCTAGGGAGACATTAATGCTTAAAACTACAGTGATCTGAAAGGAGGTTGTGGTGAGGTGGGGATCAGCGTATTCTCCCACATAAGAGTCAGGACGAGAGGGAATGGCCTTAAGTTTTGCCATGGGAGATTCAGGTTGGATATTAGGAAAAGCTTTTTCTCAGGAAGAATGGTGAGGTATTGGAACATGCTGCCTAAGGAGGTGATGGAGTCACCATCTCTTGAAGTGTTCAAGAGCTATGTAGGTGTGGCACTAATGGACGTGATTTAGTGTGCACGGTGGTGATAGGTTGATGATTGGACTTGATGTGGGAGGTATTTTCCAACCTTAATGATTTCGTGATAGAGATCTATAATCCAGTAAATTACTAGCCTTCAGAGGATTTATTTACTAATAATATTATAGTAAATAACTGCCATTATTTACTATAATCTGATACCTGTCCACTTAAATCACATGAAATTTGGCCACTAGTTGAACTGAGCTGTCTTCCTTATTAC
The DNA here is from genome assembly GCF_002078875.1 of Numida meleagris. Lineage (NCBI taxonomy): Eukaryota > Metazoa > Chordata > Aves > Galliformes > Numididae > Numida > Numida meleagris. Next base: position 54,500,788 of record NC_034438.1, read on the forward strand.
ATTCTTATCTGTTAAATCAGACTTCAGTGTACTGAGCTTTTAGTCCAGTAACTAAATCAATGAGATGTGTGGACAAGTAAATATATAATGAAAATATAAATGCTATAGGGATCATAAAATACTTAGTGCAGTTTTATGGAGGTGTCTGAGATGTGTTAGAGAACATCTCCTGTAAAGGACTTCTTTAAAATTATTAGAGAAATACACCAGTAACAGAAATGTTGAAATGAACAGTGCAGTTTATCAAAAATAGTGTCAACTAAACAGTGTTAGGTTGCCAGCCTATCTCCTCTACAATCCAACCCTGTGTTTTCATGATACAGTTCAGATGACCTATTTTACAATTTGGAGTTTAGCTGTAGTTCATAATAAAAGGTTTATAAATGTTAAAAATCTTGAGTGTCCTCAACAGTTGTTATTCTGAAAGATCAAGCTGGTACCTAGTGAAATAACTCCATAGTTTTATGGAAACAGATATATGATGTGCCTTATGTGTAGTAGAACCATTGTAATCTGACCTATAATATAATATGATCATTTCTAATTCTGATCTCCTTCCTCTGTATGGAGACACGGTGGTAAGACAAACTTGGAAGATGTTTTGGCCAAGTTATTTCTGACAGCAAAATAAAAACCATACCGTCCCCCCAAGCGTCACTCCCAAGACAAACAAACCAAAACCAAACAAATTGCACCTAAGTTGTTTGATAACATCTGGTTCTGTCTTTTTTTTTGATAGTCAGCATATTCTTTTTTTTATGGGAATATTCTGTAACACTAGAACTATTAACAGTTGGATATAAATATAATTAGACCTGAAAAATACCTTTTGTATTGAAGGATGTGTTTGAAACTGTTCTGATTTGCATTTGATGGACCAACAAATGAAACATCATTTCTACTCAGATGTGGGGAATCAAGGATGCTATTATCACTAGCATCTGCAACTCCTAGCTATAGGATTGACAGAGCAAAAGAGAGTAATTTGAAATAAGAAAAGTCTAATGATACAAGCCTTTTGTTTATTTATGTTTCTCCTCTTCAGGTCCTGATTGTCTGCAGTACAGGTTTGGCTGGGATTATGTTGCTGAATTACCAACGAGATTACACTACCTGGGTGCTGCCTCTCATCATTGTCTGCCTCTTTGCATTCCTGGTTGCTCACTGCTTCCTTTCCATTTATGAAATGGTTGTTGATGTCCTTTTCTTATGTTTTGCCATCGATACAAAATACAATGATGGAAGCCCTGGGAGGGAATTCTACATGGATAAAGTTCTCATGGTAAGTTCCCATAGCTCTCTAAGTCTAAGCGTGTAGTTCCCTAAGTGCAGTGAATGCATTAGTTGAGTATAATTTTTTTTAATTTAGATGACCTCGCTGTCTTATTCATGACTTGAATAAGAGTCTTTACTCAGCCAGCAGTGGTGTGATGAGCATTAGATAAGTAGTGAGGCCTCCCGGATTTTGACATTATCGATTCTTACTTCTGCTTGCTGTCATCTGGATGAGCAGTCCTCATACAGAATCATACCTTTGGGTATCATTTGGGTTTGGGTATCAATTCTTGTAAATGATGCAGTGCAGAACAGAAGGCAGCAAAACAGTGGGGAAAGGTTTGCTTCTTGTTCTTTCCTAAAAAAAAAAAAAAACAAAAAAAAACAAAGGACCTCCCTTGTGATGTAGAAGAGAATAAAAACATCAGAATATTCCACCTCATGTACAGCTAGTGACCACGTTAAAGTTTTTCTTTTCAAATGGACAGCAACCAGAAATACCTCCTCAGTCTGTCATGCATAAAAGCAATGGGTTTTATGTTCTGTGCTGGAGCCTAGATTTTACGTCAAGACCCTTTGCACAGTTCAGTTTTTGTTGTTCTGTCTTATTCCCTGTTCAGTCTAACTGGAGAGTAAGACACTAAAATTGTGCTCCTCGGATCATTCAGTTTGTTGCTGAGTAGATGATTTCTCGATAATGTTTTACCATTTTAAGTGGCCCTTTGCGCTCCCAGATGTAAGCTAGAGGAAGATGTTTGTGACTTCTCATCATAATTTTTTTCCCGGTTTCTTGTTACAAAACTGCCAAGAATTTAACATTGAATGCTGGTAAAACACTGCAGAGTCTAGGGCGTATAGTAAAAGAGAGTGCTAGCTGATGACTTGCCTTTTAGTACAGAGTCAGAGTAAAACGCAGCACGCTGTCTAAGAAGACAGGACAGAATCAATCACAAAAACATTGCAGTTTTCTTTAGTCAACAGTAGGTATCACAAAATGCTAGTAGCTAAAGTTTACTGAAATTTGATATAGAGCGCTTGCCTTTAGGAGGGGAAAATAGATGAAAAACACCTCTGTTAGTCTTTAAATAGGTAGTTTTGATTGGGGAAAATTTGAAGAATGTGCATTCAGGGAAGTCAGGGTGAACAAGACTTTGCTAGTAATTATCTCCAAGTCACTCTGTTTAGTTGAGTTCTAATATTACACATAATTCTTAGGTTGAGGTTTAGTAACTGCAATTTGTTTTTGTGACAGTTGCCCTCATACCTTCCTTCCTTCCCCAAAAAAGGGAAGCTTTGTGGATAGTACAAAAGTTGTTACAGCATCCCATGACAGATAGTTGTCTGGCTTCCAGTTCTTCAGAATTTGATAGTGAAGAACCTTGTGGTGGCTCTTTTGATATTTTATGGATAACTTTACCCAAGAAAAGTGGAAGAAGGAGGTTGCATTGACTTTTTGAGCAGTTACATCTCTGAAGTTTTGAATTTAGATTAGATATTTGAAGTCTGCTCTGGTAAAGCACTTTTCACGTTACTGCTGTTTTTCAGGAATTTGTGGAGAATAGTAGGAAATCTATGAGAGAAGCTGGCCGGGGAGGTGGAGCTGAGGGCAGAGAGCTAAAAGCAATGGTAGGTGCAGATGAGGAGGTGGCCATCCTCCAAGAGTTTCACTTTTACTTCTTCTCCCTCTTTGTCTTTACTGACTGCACTTCTTCAGGAGAAGTTTTTGTTCTCTGTATCACTCAAGATGTTCTGCTTTTTCTGTTTGTGAGCTTGCCTATCACCTGGATGGCAGAGTTTTTGTCACAGCTGAGACCATCTCCTGTAAAAGTAAGATGAAAGGAACTGTGTCATATGAAACAAATGCAGTATTGTTTCATCAGGCTTAATGGTGTGGTATACAAATAGTCTTAACTGCTGAGAACTTTCAAAGTAAGATGATTCTGGAATTCATTAGACTATTCTGACTTCAATCCGCTTTCCAGTCTTGAAATAAACTATTTTTGTTTATCTTACATACGCTGCAAAAGCCTGAGGAATACTACTGAGCACATCTGTTGTTGCAAAGTAGAACCAGGCATTTAAAGCTGTCACCAAATTACTTTATATATCGTCAAGGGATTGTGTACAGTGATTCCTTTCAACCTGCTCAAATGACATTTCTCCCAGTTGTTTGTTTTTATTGCCAACTACTTATGTTGCTTGTCTCTTTGTGTGCTCTTTCCATCTCACACTGTCAAATATGCGGACAGTGAACAATGCACCATTTATGCTTCTGCAGCCTGTCTTACTTATGATGTGCCTATTAGGAAGGCATTGCATGTCTGAGTAGCCTGGAATAAGGAACAGCCTTATATGGTACAAGTAACAGATAGGTGGATCAGTATGGAAGGTGGAGAACTGAGAGCATATGATGGAAAGCCAGTCTGGGCAAGGTATGACTTGTCATTGTGCAATATGACTTTGTGAAATCCAATCATCTTCAGTCACTAATTTCTCAGATTATTTGGGGCCTAACTCAGTTATTCACCAAGTGGACAGTCTGTTAATCTAATGGGATCCAAATAAGTGTATGCTAATAATTAGAATTTTTAAAATTATATACCTGAAGCCATGTTGCATGAGCACTTTTTGACCTAGCTGGAATGAGTTCCTGCTGTAGAACTGGTAGATGTGTAGCTTTGCGTGTTTTGCTATTTCATTATAGTGTACCAGTTTCTAGATTTGCTTATGCCTAAATGCTTCTGTGTCTATACATTTTAAAAACAAATTCTATGCTCATTTATTGTTTCCTTCAGGGAGTAATTCTAGCTGTTCAAACAGACACTTACATTGGGATCTTCAGAGTGGTCTAAATACTATAACAATGAAGCTGCCTTTAAAATGATTGAAAATTGGGTTTGCAGACTCTCTATTCACATGCACAAGAATTATCCTTCCAAAATTTTATGTTATTGTAAACCAGTAGTTTGAATTAGAGATTTAGAGGTTTTCTGCTTATGCTTTCCTCACTGCTAGCACAGACCAGTGCTCAGACCTGTACTTGACTACCTAAAGCTTCATTATGAAAGCTTATATTCATTCCCCTTGTAAAAAAGGCAAAGGAAGTACTGGCAAGTCAAGCATCTTTTATTCTTGTAGAAACATTACTCTAGGCGCTTGAGCCTGGCAATGATAAGAACTCCTAGAACTGCTGGAGAAGATGCTGAGCACTTGAGACTCAGTGTGAGTGTCATGTGCTGAATTACTCCCAGTTCTGCTGCTCATTTGGTAGTCTTGTTTGGAACTGATGGGGCCTTGTTTTCTCAAGAGGTCTTCAATTTTAGGGTGTTAAACCCAGATGAGTAAGGTAACTATTAGGTTCTCACTTCCTGACAAGGGCTGTGCACAGCATGGATAGTGGCCAATTATTACTTCTGGGAAGTTTCTGATACCTTGCACCAAAGCATTGATAAAGGTTTCAGACGCATCTGGATTAGCATCATTAATATGTCTGTTCTGTAACCTGTAGTCCCAAAATTGGATGTCTCAATAGTTTTTCTTAAAAAAAAAACAAAAAACAAAAGAACAACAAATAATCTTTACTGTTTTGCCTCAGTTTTCTTGAAATGACTATTTCCTAGGCATGACAGTTAGTTCTAAAAATGGAGTGCCCTAAATGCATTTGTATTTTAGGTAGATATTAATACCAGAGATGAGGAAACATTTAGAACCTTCAGTCTCTGAAGAGACTGTCAAGAAAACCTTTTTGCACTTTCCTTATGGTTTCCAGTGACCCCTTTGAATCAGTTTTCCTTGACCTATGGCATTTGTCTAAGACTATACTGTATGACTTTGTTTTCTAGGCCTCTGGAGCAAGTTCATCTTGAATCTAGCCAGCCATATTGGAACCCATTGACATTCCAAAACAATATATATATACAGATATATATATATATATAAAAATAATCAGCCAAAATCAGAGAAAAGGAACAGGGATTTAATACTTTTTTTAACAATTATTTTTGTGAAACATGTACTCTTTTCATACGGGTGGCTTTTACAAGCAGCTTTATCATTGTTCCATTTTTTAAAATTTATTCATTGTAGTCACAGAAATGTTGATTCTTATCTGCTTGATATTTCACAATCTGGAGGAGGTATTGTAAAGATAATCTTAATGATGATTGGGTTTAGACACAGTTTTCCAGTGACATGGCTAATCTGCTGAGAGTTTTTTGTTTGGTTTGTTTAAATTTGCACTAAGTTTAGGATAGCTACATGTAAGGAAAACCTTCAAATCAAGAAAAGTCTTAAATTTAGCTTTTTAAAAGGTAGTTTCAGTGATAGTTAATTCGGTTCTAACTGGTTTGTAAGCAGTCATTTTATTTTACAGCCCTGGCAGGGCCCAGTTTTGTTTATCAGTATCAGATATCACAGTAACCAACTCCTCAGGTATTCATATGTGTGGGAGCCCTTGCATCTCCTATTCAGCAGAAACTAGAAAATGGGGAATAAAGATTTTTATATGCAATTTACTTCCTGTTTTACCCTACTTACCTTTTAACCAGTTCCTCCCTCTGGCCTGAATTCAGTAGCCTCCTTTAAACGTCAGCAGTGCTCCTTTAGGGACATGGATTCTCCATATGAGCAATTCAAATAACAGATTATTAAAGCTCAGTCTTAGTCATACTCATGATTAATTCATGACTTGATGTAAAGATGCTGAGGATGGAAAGAGAAATGAACTGTAATACTGTACAAACAAGTACTCTATAGTTCATTTAATGTCAGAGAGGTTTGGGATGTGTAAGGGACCATTCCTTGCCTATTGTTTCACCCATATTTATATGTACTGTAGCAGGTGGTTAAAACAGGAAAGGGCAGAGAAACATTTCTTTGGAAGTGTAACTGCCCAGGATAATTATCTGGAGTCATCGAATAATGATAAGAGAACGTGTTTTGTTTTTGTTTTAAAAAAAAAAAAAAAGCAGTAGTAGTATGGTTCTGAGATAATTGCATTTTTTTCAGTCTGGAAGTTCATCAGATATGAATGCTAATATTTTGTTCAGCCTATTGTAACGGTAAATGGTTAAAAGTGTATTTGCTAAGAATTCATGATCTGTCAATGCTATATAGTCCTTTTGTTACAATTTTTTTAAGAAAACTATTTTTGTTAATGTAAAGTTAATACTTCAGAGCAGAATTTTTAAACTTATTGCACTAAATATAAGCTCTGTACAAATAAATAATGCCTCAATGGTTTGATCACTCCATTCAAGAAAACCCTTTGAAAGAGGAAAAACCCTTCTGTAGGAGCTTTGCAATGGAGTGGAGAGGTATGTCTAGTTAAAGAAACTCAGTTGTACTCATGGTTTGAAGAGTAAGCAGTTCTCTGTGCTTCCTTTCAGAGGGTCAGATGTTTAAAAAATAGTGTCATTTAACTAATCAGTGCTCTTACCTTTTGGCAATAGTGGAATGTTTCACTTTTGCTTCTAGAAGTCATTTGATACTTACATTTGTTTAGTTTTCTTTCATAAGCCAATTAAAAAGATTTACTCTTTTCATATCACAGAAACCAAACAGTATGAAAAGAAAATAAAAATATTTAAAGGTGGTAGCTGCTGGGGAGGCGGGAAGACAGAATTACCCAGTTTCACAAGCACTAGACACTTGTTTAACCAGACCATATCAGCTCCGCTGACATCAGGAGGGCTCTCTTAAGTAGTGAAGTTGTAAGATACATTTGTGTGTATATGTATGTTAACTGAACTAGAACTTCAGCCTAGGATTCAGACTGGAGCACTGACTGGCGAGGCGTCTCAATGTGAGCTAGAAGTCAGGCTATGTAGAAGAAGCCCTGGAACAGCCTTAAGCTTGTGGAGAGAAAGCATTCCTGCTGTACCAGCTGCTAAAGCTGCAGTTGCACTGAACACTGTTACGTGTGTAGATCAGTGGGGTTTAGCAACAGAAGTTTAAAAACTGGCTCAGATGAATCCTAGAAACTGGATTCCAAGGCTAAGAGACTTTCCACATACCCAGTTGCTTCCAGAGAACTGTAATTTCCGTCTTGTTGGAAATTATTGGAGGTGCTTTGATCAAAGCCTTGGATTCTGCTTATTTTGACAACAAATATCTGCCGTGACAAGTTCTGCAAGTTTGTGCTCTCTGCTCACTGGAAGTGGGAGCTTTTCTCTGCAATCACAACTAGAACTGCAAGTGGAAACAAATTTTGTATTTTTGTATGACTTGACTGTGCACCATTTTTATAGCAGTTTATCCTGTTTTAAGAACAAATTTGATTTATTTACATGGTGTTTAAAAGATACAGGCAACACTTTTCTATGAGTAGCTGTAACGTTTAAGTGACAAATCTATATCATGACAGAGTTCTTAATAAAATCATATGCACCATTCTTGTGTGTATCTGGCATGCTGAGCTTTTCAGTCATGCCAAACTGCATTCCACCAACACGCAGGCTTTCCAGTGGCCCTTCAAAGCTTTTGAATGTTATTTGAAGTGAATTGCAACCAGGTTACAAGCTGTCCTCTTCCAGTGTGGTCTTGTGCAAGGAGATAAGTAGAAGATTGGAGTCTTTAAAAAAAAAAAAAAAAAAAGACTTTTCAGGGCAAACCTAAACTCTGCTTTCCTCCATTAGTGGAGGTAGTGGAGAATACTTGAAATGTAAATCCCTAGTTGGAGTGAAGGTGCTGGTGACTGCCAGTTGAGATGGATTAAATACTCTTTTTGCCATCAGTGTATGAACTGCTTTGTGGGAAGCAGTCTGCACCGATTAGTGATGCTGCACTGGGAATAACACTGCAGGAGGACCAGATGTGGCAGCTGAGACACAGAAATCATCTCCTTGGAAAGTCCACTAAACCAAGCAGTGCATGAGGACTGGTGATTCAAGCCAATGTAGTTACTGGTTCCCAGCATTTGGTTTCTGCAGACAGTCTGGAACATAGCCTCTAATCAGCTAGGCTTCAAAGGAAAAAAGCTTGCCATTCTTTTAATTGTTTAATTCTTCTCATTTTCTTACCCTCCGTCTTATTTGGAGGCTGAGCAACGTTTCTGTAGCTTTAGCAGAGATTTGAACTAGATAATTTCCTTCCCAACCCCTGTGATTCTTTCAGCCCTAAAGAATCTTTGTTCTTTTAGCTCTCATTTCTGTATTGCTCTTTCGGCAAAGGAGTACCAAGCGGCTGAGTGTCAGCTCCCCCTGTCCCACTGAACTTAGCCCATGCCTTCTCACCTTCCCAAGGCAATGATATCAGCTGGACTGAATGGGAGGGGGAGTAGTTGCAGAGTTGAAGTTCTGAGATGTTTTTTTGTGTGTGTGATACCATTCCATCACTGTGTTTGCTGTGATTAGGAGTGCAACACATTACTTCTGCAATTTCAGTACTGCGCTGCAGCTAAACTCAGCATGTGGTATGGCCAATTTAGAACTTCCCTTAGTTTGTGTTCATACTCCCAGCTGCTAAAAACAAGGTTGGGTTTTACGTGTGGCCTTAGCTTGGTATGGTAACCCAGGGATGTTGTGTATAAGGAAGCATGTCCTAGAAGGGAAAACGTCAAGTGGAAAACGAAGTACATGCTGTAGTGGGTTGACCCTGCCTGCCAGGTAAGCCCCTACTCCCCTTGCTCCTTACTTTCCAAGAGGACTGGGGGAAGAATCAGAATGTGGGTTGTGGTAAGGACAGATGATTAAATAAAGGAGAAAAAAGCGAGAGGAAAAAAAAACAACATCAACCAAGTGATGCAAAGGCAATCACTCACCACTTCCCACCAGCAGACTGATGCCCAGTCAATCTCTGAATAATGGCTACTTTGGAGGACTTGTCTCCCTCCCCTGGTTTTATTTCTGAGCATGAAATTCCATGACACAGTGTATTTCTTGTGTGGTTTGGACCATCTTTCCCAGCTGTGTCCTGTCTCAGCCCTTGCCCACCCCCAGCCTCCTCTGTGGGAAGGGAGGGACAGAGAAGGCCATGACCCTGTGGGAGCACCGCTCAGCAGTGGGTACAACACTGGTGTTCTGCCAGCACTGCTCTGATCACAGATCTAAAACACAGCACCATGTGAGCTCCCATAAAGAAAATTATCTCTGTTCTGGTCAGACCCAGCACACAGGTCCGCTTACCTAACTGTTAACCCAAGACTCACTTCCCACATTTCTGTACGGCACCTTCTCAGGGTGGTTACTTCTTTCTGAAAGGGCTTTTTTCAGAGTAGGCGATGAGTCTGCTCCGCAGTGCTCCCTTTAGGGAGGGAGCAGAGTATGCTGACTTTTACTCTTTCAGCACAAAATGGGGATGTAAAGCAGAAATGAGCCCTGTCTGTATCAGCGTACTGGCAACTGAGCAGCCAGCGCTGGAGACAACATATTTAATGTGCCCTCAGGGCCTGCACTTTAGTGGTTTGCTCTGAGTAGTTATGATGTATTCTATGAATGTATGTTACAGAGTCAAAATAAAATGCATGTAGCAGACATATACTCGTCATCACCATCCAGTGATCATTTGGTTCTGAATGCGTATTACATGAATAAACATTAGAGATTAAAAGTAGATACCTAACAGTGCACATCCCAGTTTTGTAAATCATGGCTTTGCCTGTGCAGATACTGTTTACTAAATCTGAACATCTCAAGCCCATTGTTTCTTGAACAGCTTGTGTGTCACATTATCACTACTGAAGTTCCGTTTCATCTTTGTGGAAAAAATATAGCTCCTTCCCAAAGGAGTAAACTCCTTCCCCTCCGTGGAAATAAACAAAAACTGTTTCACAGAACAAAACCCAACAGACTTATCTGAAGCATTTCTTGCCCTCAGCTTTTTGTTGGGATGATGGAAGTTTACTCTAAATATTAAATTTTTCAGTGCTCTTCCAACTGTTTCACCTCTGCTGTTATTTCCATCACATTACAAGAGAGATAATGGAGATTAGTAACTTTATATTTCTTGTGCTCTGTAGCAAATACTCTTCTCAAGTTGTTTTTTTTATATTTAGAGAGATGAAAGAAGAGATAAGTTTTATCTTTTGTGATGTGGGTCATACACAGAAGGCAGAATTTCTGGTCTAGGATGGAACTGCGAGGTATCTTGCAGTGTTTGCAAGCTGATGCAACCAAGCCAAAGCTCTTTAGAGACAACAGGATTATGAGAGTATTTCCAAGGATAATAGGTAGCGTGAATCCATCTAAAATATCCATTGGGAGGCTAAAATACTTGGCATTCGTCTGAGAGAAATCAGCTAAAACAGAACTACAGAAAACTAAGAAACTCCATCACATTCTGCTCCTTTGTCTCACTGAAACCATCACTTGATGTGTGAATATACTGAGCACAATTTGGTATTTTAAGCATTTGGTAATTTTCTGTAAAATTGTAGGGCTCCCTCTAGAACCAAAGTTGCAAGAATTTAGAGCAAAAGTAATAGGTAACTGCAGAATTAGCCAAATGTCTGAAGTTTCAAAGACAGCTCTGGCATCTCTGAAGTATTACAGTAGTGGTGGTGGCTACCACTCCTCAAGTGTGCCACCTCTCCCCTCTTGCTTGATTGAAATATGAGCAGGTAACCACCACTTCAGAAAGGTCCAGTGTGATTGTGAAGCTGAAGACTCCTGAAAGCCAGCAAAAGCTGAGCACTGACTGGAGTCCCTGTGAAACTCATGATTTTTAACTTTAAAATAAATACTGTATGTGCTCTGGTGTTGATTTTGGATGGATCCGTCCCTGCTCAAACTGAAGAGTATCTTGTTAGAAAAACGGAGCAGCTGTGGGGTCATCTGTGTGGAGGGGGAGAAGAGGAATAACACAGCAAAAGCTTGTTTTGTTTCTAATTTAGGGCAGGGAGCAAATGCTGAAGGCCAGTGGAGCCGTGGAGAGCAGAGTTTCACAGGTAGAAAGTAGTTCACAGAATCTTCATAGTAAAGAAAATTCACATTACATTTCACAGACATCTCACTGCAGTGTCCCCTGTGCCCGGCTTTTATTTTGCTCTTCAGGGCAAGAAAGGTGTAAACTTATGGAGAAGAATTATTTTTATACTTTGAATTGTGTTGCTGGTTACAGTAACTGTGATAAGGAGAAAGGAAAATCTTCCAAACAAATGTTAAAGGCTTGACAGTACTCAAAAAATTCTCCTGTTGTCATAGCCCATCAAATCTTCGTGCAAAAAAGAGCTTTTCATACTCTTTCACTCACAATTCTAACTGGGAAGTTAAACTTCTGGGCTGTTTGAGTAATGTACATTCAACTAAGATAAATTAACAACTGCTCCATTTTTCCAGTGGAATGCCACCTCCTTTTGGAATGGGAAAAGTAAATGTGAGACTGTTTATTGTTGTCTGAGAACTAGAAGTGTTTTGTACTGCAAGCTGTGAATGCAGGAAGAGAAGGGAAATATAACAGTGCTGATCTAATCTTAGATTTTCTGTGTAAACTGACATTGTGCCAGAATACTGATGCAAAACTGTATTTTAGTCTAAGAAATGTATAGATTTTTTAATGTATCAAAATAAAGTTTGGTTTTTGGTTAAATAAGAAAGTCTCTCTGTCTCTGTGGAGTGCTAAGAGCCACCTTTCCTCATAGAAATGCTGTCTCGCAGCCCTGAAAGCAAGCAGAGTTCACCCAGGTCTTTGTCTCAGCTTTTCTGCACTGTGCCAGCCTGCCCTCTAGATGGGAAGCTGCAGCAGTGCTGTGCGTGGCTTTTTGTCTCCCTCACTGGTCCTGGTGCCAAGAAAAGCCACGCGATACAAATGCTTTGCTGGGCTGGGTGGGGTTTTGCAGAGCAAGTGTGTTTTTGTGTTTTTTTTTTCTCACAACCCTTTTGCTCCTCAGGTTCTCTCTTGGGGGTATGGAAGTGCCTCATTAACTTTATGCTGTATATGCAAGTGAAGTCTCCCCCACGGCCAGGTTCCTTGGCCTCTCTGGAATGCAGGCTCCTGAAAGATCGGTCCCACACTGAGCTCGTGTGGGGTCAGCTCCTCTTTATGAAATGTTCCGCATATGTTCCCTGCTCCCTAAGGAGGGTCTCTGTTCTGCAGAGATGTTCTGAAGAGCTCAGAGAGCTACAGATGGGTGGTGAACAGAAGCAGTTCATAACAGCACCTGTATAATCTTATTAGCAGAGGTATGTGCAAATGCAAGATAATTCTCCTCTCTATCCAATGGGCACAACCAGTTTCTGCTTTTGGGCTGCCAGTTTTTTTCAATAAACTAATAAGCCAAGCTGAGCAATGTTTTCTGCTTGTATAATTATTTACTGCAAACCGCATCAGCACTGCTTTAGCATAACATGGTTTAATTCACCTGGGAGCCTCCTCCAGCTCTGATGTTGAGGGCATTGTGGTGAAGTGGTGAATGTAGTTGGGATGGAAAGGGCCCAGCAGCCCCCTGCATGCAGGCAGTGTCCCATGCTGGCAGCCCCATGTCCCCTCAGGCTGCTTTTTTTTTTGTCTGAGATCTCTATTTCCAGGTGATACCAAGGGGACATGGCATTTTCAGTAACAGCTGCATTCAGTGTCTGCCTGTTGCCATGCGTGATCCAAATCTCTAGCCCTGGGCAGCTCACACAGCCTCAGCCAGGACTTCTGCTGCTGTCTGTTGTTTTGCTGCAGGTCTCAGTGCCTTGCAGTTTCCTCGAAGGTGTGTCCCCTTGGCTGAGAATGTCTTTTTTGTGTCTGTTTAAAGGATGAGGCTGCATGGCTTGTCTAGGTGGGTTTGGTTGCCTGGAGCTGAAGAGGCGCAGTAGATGTTGTTCATCAGCAGAGGAGGTCTTGGCCTTCTGTGGGGCTGGGACCCTCAGCATATCACAAACTGAATTCTCCCAGCAGTTCCTCCCCTCAAGACACAGCTCCTTCCTCCCACAGGGGGCCACCGCTGAGGAGCTGACCCAGTTTTAGTCGCTGGTATTCAGATGTTTAATGAAGATTAGCTAGTGCCTAGGGAGAGATTATTTAGAATTTCTAATTACTGTTTAAATTATGGGTGTGTGAAGTGGGTGAAGCTTGCACTGTGCACAGAGCACCTACAGAAGCTGTTCTTCTGACACCTACTGTCCTACTTCGCATCTGATGCTCAGTCCTCATTTACCAGAATGTAAGAAAATGCGCTGCAAGGGCAGACATTGTGAGACCCTTACTGAAGAAATCAAAGGTAGAAATAAAGCTGATGGCAGAAGCTCTGAGTTGTTTTGCCTGGCCACCTGAGCTGGCAGTAATCAAGTGGGAGATAAATAAGTGGGTGAGCGGGTGTCTGACACTTCATGCTTTGAAGAAGAAAAGACAAACTTGAACCCTCTGACCCGCTGGGGAAAAAAAGAATGCATGTCTTCCACAGTCCCAGAATCAACAACAAGATGTCGTATGATTTAAATTACTTTTCTGACAGCTCTTAGTTGTCTTCCGGTTCTAAATACTGAGCCTTGGAGGAGTGCAAGCCTTGAGCAAAGAACACCGAGCAGGTATTGGCGGTGTCCGCTGGAGCAGGGTGTTGTGGCAGGGCCTGCCCTGTCCCCCATCTCTGCTCCAGGGGACAACTCTGTGACCAGACACAGCCTGGCTTCCCATAGCTGCTCAGCACCACCTGCTCTGAGGCCTGGAGTCCCTGTGCCTGCTCTTCTAGCTGGTGGGGATGCCATGAAGGTGAGTACATACCATAGCAAATGCTGGAACATTTCTAGGGAAAGGAAATGGGTTTCCAGGCAGGAGTTTGCTGCCTGTTTCATAATGCCTGACAGGAGGGCTGCAGAGGACTGCCTCGTTCTTGTGAGCACAGGAGTCCTGCAGGCTTCAGACAAGGAATGACAGAGGTTGATCTGAACACTCCGGCAGGAAGCCTCAGAAGGGCCTGCACTGCAGCACAGAGAGCATTTGGGGCTCTCACTTGGCTGTGTTGAAGCTCAAGAACTTTATCAAAGCATCGTTTTCTCAAAACCCACAAACAGAGCCACTAACAAACCCTGCAACAGGGATGTGCGGCTCTGAGCTTCCCAGAAGTGCACAAGGAGTAATAAGCAAAAACTGAATGAGGGACTGTACACAAAACTTGTTCTTTCTGCTCATAGCTTTGTGTCCTCAGGCTATGACCACTGACCTTCTGTATTCATAAGCTCGACTTACATTAGGAACAGCTCATAACAACAACAAAATGGAATTTTCCAGCCATGGATGCGAGGCAGCTGTTGTTCCAAGCTAGTAAAACACTTAGTGCAAGCTGTGCTGGGCTCCAGAAGGGCCCCAGCTTTGGCACAGTGAAGCAAGCATGAGGAAGGGGGGAGCAGACTGAGACACTGCTGATCCAGCACAGGAAATAGAGGCTCCCTTTACCCACTTTTTACAGACCAGAAGGAGGGGACCTAGGAAACGGAGTGGAAGCAGGTTTCTGCTCAGGGCAGCAAGTGTATCGCACCGCCTGCCTACATCACCCTCCTCAGGTGCCCTCGTACAGGAGGTGTGAGGCTCTGGAACTTGATGGACAAGCAGACAATGAGGTGGATGAAGGTCCATCCAGGTTGGAGAGGTCACTGAGGGCTCATCAGCCTGCTCCCCATGTCACAGCCACTTCCATTACTAAAAAAAAGAGTGGTTGTCACAGGTGGCTGCCTTCTGAGGGAAACAGAGGGCCCAGTGTGCCCACCAAACCCAACCAACCAACAGGGACGTCTGCTGCCTCCCTGGTGCATGGGTAAGTGATGTTGCCACAAAACTTAACAGCTTTGTACAGCCCTCTTACCACTATACAGTACTGGTTTTCCACATAGGCAGCAAGGAGGTAGCACCAGGCTTGGTGGTACTTGTTAAGATGCACCTTTCTCAGAAGGGGAAAGGACTTTTGCACAGAGCTGATCTATAGAATTTTAAACTTGATTTAGTGGAGGAAAGCAATAAAACCAGGCTCACCAGATAAACTATGGGACCACACACCACAATTTGAAGCACTGCGTCCTAGTGAGATCCCTCAGTCTGCTCCACGAGGTGCTGGGTACAGTGAAGCACATTTGAAATTGGAAATCGCTTTTGAAGGCATCAGGGTCCATCAGTGCTGGCCAGGTTTTAAGAGGAGCAGGCAATTTCTAAGTATCAGAAGTCAAGAAGGTGGAGCAGAAGGTCAGCATCCCTGAGCAGGGAATGATAAAATCCCAGACAATCCTAAGTTCGTGCAGGATTTGCTGCTCCAGCTGGGTGTACGTGAGTCTATGGAGCTCAGTGGGATTCATCCCAGGGTACTCAAGGAACTGACTAGAGTCATCATGAGACTTCTATTATTTTTTTAACAGTTCTGGGAATCTGAAGAGGTCCCAGTCTACAGGAGACTGCAAACATTGTCCTGGTTTTCAAGAAGGGCAAGAAGGAAGATCCCAGTTATTACAATAGTGTCAGTCTCACTTCTGTGCCTGGCGAAATTATGGATTATTCTGGGAATTACTGAGAAATGTACAGAAAGCAAAGCTGTCATTGGTCACAGCCAACACAAGTTCCTGAGAGGGAAGGCCTATTAAGGAACTTAATCTCCATTTATGACAAAGTTACACACATGGTTGACCAAGAAAAGCCAGATGATGTGATCTTTTCGGATTTCAGCAAACCTTTCACGACTGTTTCTTACAGTATCCTTCTGGACAAAATGTCCAGCCTACAGCTAGACAAAAACATATGATGGGTGAACAACTGGCTGATGGGTTGGGCTCAAGGGGTAAATGGGGTTACACCAGGATGGCAGCCAGTAACTGGTGGAGTTCCACAGGGCTCCATTTTAGTGCCAGTTCTTTTTAATGGTTTCATCAATGACCAGAATGCAGGTCTTGAATGTACTTCATGGATTACATTGAATTGGGAGGAGTTGTTGACTCCCTTGAAGGTAGGGAGGCCTTGCAGAGAGACTTTGACAGATTGGAGGACTGGGCAGTCACCAACGGTGTGAATTTCAACAAGAGCAAGTGCTGGATTCTGCACCTGAGGTGCGGCAGCCCAGGTTATATGTACGAGGGTCAGGGGAGGTTTGGGAAAGGTTCTGCACCAGAGGGTGACGGGCATGGAATGGGCTGCCCAGGGCAGTGGGCACGGCCCCGAGCTGCCAGAGCTCAAGGAGCGTTTGGACAATGCTCTCAGACACAGGGTTTGAGTTTTGGGTGGTGCTGTGTGGAGACAGGGGTCACACTGGATCTTTGAGGGTCCCTTCCAGCTCAGGGCATTCTGTGGTTCTGTGGTTCTAGAAAGGCAGTAAGTAGGCCATATGTAGTAGGCAGAAAGTAGTACAATGGGATGCAAATGTGGCCAGAACACAGACAGTCTCTTCAGAAGTGGACTGTGGGAAAGCTGAGATGGATCCCAGGGCGTTACCCAGGCCCTCTCAATTGAAGAAGTGACAGCAGCACATTTCTTTGCAGGGTGAGCGTTTGTGTTTGCATCTACCAGTTACAGCTTCCCTGGAATAACAAAATTGCTGCTGGCAATTAAAAAGAATTAGGTCATCTTTGGCTAGAATTAGGCATTTGCATGGAGCTCTATGGGAAAACTGCAAGAAGACAGATGAGCCCCTACCATCTGGGATCACTGGATTTGAAGCAGAAGGGGCTGCAGGAGAAGCTGTCCTTTAGTGTCCTGCTTTTACAAAGGATCAAATCTGTCCTTACTGCCTGTACCAAGAGAGACACTGTTAGGGGGTCTGGTAAGAAAAAATGCCCCATTTCAAGCCAGGACAAACACCATTGTGCAGTGATGGCAGCAACATAGCAGGCGAGTGGTGCATCTCATGTCTATGTGCGTTAGTATGGTGCTTGTTCAGATTATTTAGTGGAAACATATTTTACCAGAAAAATGCAGCTGCTCTTGAGCCAAAGCGTTAATTTTTCATATTAAAATGCTTCAATGACTGCTTCACGATTTCACTCTTCCAGATGAGCCCTGCCAACTTGCAGCCTAAGGCCACAGCTCACTACAAGGCACAGGCAGCATCACAAGCCTAAACAGTAACGGCTTCATCGGCTATTCTGTTCCCTCCTTTGCAGTCACAATAATGAAATCCAGGGGGAATTGAAAGCACTCTGACTGCAGAGCCTGTCAGCCAACCATTCTAATTTGGCTGTGAAATAAATAACCATTGACTAGCAAGCACAATTAGCTAGCAAGATCAGTGCTTCTTCATAACCCCACTTGTAAGAGACTGCTGGTAGAGTAAATTTGACACCAAAATAACATCACAGGAAATGCTTATTCCCTAAAACTGAAGGTGTGTCCAATTAAGCAATGTTGCAAAGAAGCCAGCAGTGACTTTCACCACAGGCTGCCATCAGGAGGAATCTCTCTGTGGGATGCTGTGCACAGACCTGTGGTATCCTCCTCAAGCAGCTCTCTTTGGCTTGGCTCACCCCTGCACCCATGTCACTCTGCTCTTTCCCCTGCCCATGAAGACTGGTACACCAAAACATCCATGTGTGTTTTGCTGCAAACCATTTTGACATGCTTCTGGAAGAAGAGTTTGCTGGGGCCTGGGCAGCACACAGCTTGTTAGGGCAGCTTATTAACACCCAACAATGTGCTGCCCCCCCCCTCCATCATGCAGGGATGAGCTCTGCTCCCTGGGCTGGACAGCAGTGCTTCCACTGCCCTGACAGCAAGCCTGGTGCCAGGATGCCTGCAGCTCTCTGTCAGGAAATTTGCAACATGTTTTGCTTTTATTTTACATTATAAGAGCAAATGGTTCCCTTTTCTGTCTGTTCCGGCCCTCTAGCAAGCCATCAGTGAGCGGTGCATCTTCTGAGAATGTCAGAAATCATCCTGGTGCAATGAAGTCTGGCCTTCATGGGCACCTCCTGGGCCAGTGCTGATTGCTGAGAGGAGCTGCTGGTGGGCAGGGCATCTTCAAACTCTCCTTCCTGGGCCCACTGCCTCCATGCCTTCTCCATCTCCTGGCTGGCCCTGAGCTCCCTGCAATGCCATCCAGGGCTGCTATACAGTTTGGTGCCTTCCTCAGAAAAGGATACCACCCACTCAGCAGCCTTCTGAGGGATGCTCATGGTCCCCATCCTCCCAAAGGGCTGAATTCTGTCAATATTTGCTCCTCTGCAGGCTGTAGTCCCAGCACCTGGCGTGATTTCCTTGCTGGGTGCAGCCAGCCTGTGAGTGCCATGCCAACCATGAGCAGCTGCAAATCTCACTCACCTTGTAACTCGCCCAGACCCAGGTCAGGAGATGGTCCATCAGAGTCCCTGTGGTGGTACTGATGGTACCTGACCCTCTTGCTCCTGCCCTTGCCTCTCACAGCCAGCTGGTCAGAGTGGGACCTAAGGTGATGCACCAGAGGTTGCTGCTCTCCAAGAAGGAGCAGGAAATCAGCCTTCAGGGCAAAGATTATCCGTTCCTGTGCATTTCAGTTATGGCAAATGCAAAATAGGGTCAGAAAATCATTTTGCACTCCCAGGTTCTTGTGCATAAGGAGAGTTTTGGCTCATCATGCCTAACTGCACCATGGTTTTTCCTGCTGCATCTTCCTTTGCTATATGGTCACCTCTTCCCTGCAATGTGTGGGACATAAAGAAGTCAAGTCTCTCATCATAGAATCATAGAATATCGCAGAACTGTAGAATATCCCAAGTTGTAAGGGACCCTCAAGGATCACAGAGTCCAACTTCTGGCTCCACATAAGACCACCAAAAATTCAAAGCCTATACATCATCTGCTGCTGCTCAACTAAGTGTGCAACACTGCCTTCCCTGAGGTGTGAAAATGTTCCTTTCAGTGATATTTCATTCTTGTCCCTGAGACTCATATCTCCCAAATCACCTTTTTTTATCTCATCTAAATCATTGCAACCCCGTTTTTTCTTTTCTTTGAACAAGCACAGTATCTTCACGCTGCAGGCAACACTGAAGCCTGTGCCCCTGCTGCCTGTATTTCTTCTTGCTTGCTGCCCTGCCCTCCTCTTCCCCTGCACTCTGTCCCAGGCATGGCCTCAGCTGTGCCTACTGATGGTGCTTTGCTGTCATCTGTGATTTTCCCACATCACCATGAGTGATCCCCAACTCTCCCCCTTGCAGCCCCTCCCTTACCACCTCTCTGCTCCTCCAGCTCAGACCCTGGGTGCTGCATAGCCACAGCTGCTCACACTGACTCTTGCTCCTGCTATCTGGCAATACTGCTCTTCTTTTGCTCACTGTCTCTGTCCCTGTCAACTCAGGTATCACATTTGTCTGTCTTAGGGTCTAGACATTCCTTGGGGAAAGGAGATGGAATCTCTCTTCACTCTGCTATGCCCTAATAACTTAAGGTAGGCAGATGGACAACAGCTCCAGCCTGAGCCTGCCTCTTACAGGGCTGGTTGATGACCATGCTGTTCTGCTGCTATTTTTAGCTGTAATCTCCTTGCTTTGTAGCTAAATGCTGGTAACAGAGAACACAGCTGTGTTGCTGCCTTCTTGCGTGCTCTGTGCTACCATTTCTGTCTCTGTGTATGTGGGTCATTGCATTGCACTTGATAAAACAAGGCTCCCGCTCTTACACAAAATATCACCCGTGGAATTTCAATTGTACTTGCCTCTGCCTCCCCTTAATCCTGCTACAAGCAGAGTGGAGAACAAAAGTGCACTTTAAAGCACTTCTAAACATCTCACAATGAAACGATTTGAACAAGGACCCAAAAGCCTCATGCACTGTGGATTTCAACTGCTATCTTCAAGCGGCATTCAATGACAGGGAAGGATGCAGGGTTACCACCTGCGTGGTGATGACTGTCAGTGCAAGTGGTAATTTGCTGGCATTCCATCTAGAGATAGAACCCCGGCTCAGACCTGAACAGCCCCAAAGCTTTGTGTTTTAATGTGTGTGTTGACTTGCCATGTACTAACTAGTTGCCACACTTGAAGTGCTCTCTTTGAGGAGGTGTGAAAAAGTTATATACTACACACTATTTGCAATTCAGAAAACACAGACTCGCACTGGTTTCTGCAGGGTTTTGCTGCACCTTTCAACAGAAACCCAACAGCACCTGAAAGTCACTTGTATCCTCAGAAACTAGCATTTTTAAAATAAGGCTTCCTCTGTTAATCAAGTTAGCAGAGCACAGTGCCAAGTGCTGAGACCCCGGAGCTTTGAGTCCTTTGTTACACAGCTCTCCTCTGAAAAACTACAGCTGTACCCCTTGGTGCACAGACCAGCCATACCTGCCAGCTCTTCTAACTGCAGCTTTGACCCTGAATCAGCTTCATGGTACCCTCTCTGGCACAAACACTCAGCATCACCTTCTGAGTGCAGGGAGTGAAGGAACCTGAGGACGGGGACTGCTGATATCCAAGTCTGGAGATGCTTATGGGGATGCAGCACAAGCCTTGGCATAATGCAGGTCACTGCAAAGGCAGTGGAAGTGCAAAATCGCATTCCCCATGTCTTTGCTCTTAGGGAGTTCCTCAAGTGTTCCCAACAAGTTCAGCAAACTCTAAGCTGAAGAAAAACTGCAGGCACTGCAGAGGAGGACATACACCCCCGAGGATCTGGTAGAAGCCTCCATCACAAAGCCTGCTGGTGATCAGTCTGCGATGTATCTGCAGCAAATGGCAGGGTCTTCAGGTCAGGCACGTCCAAATTGCATTAGCAGCAGGCAGCTGTTTCCTTGCAGAAAGATGTGCAGACCACACAGCTGTTTGCTCAAGGACAACAGCCTGTTTTCTGTCACAGGTCTCTGACCACAGTGTTACCCTTCTGGAGGAACAAATTTCATTTTAGAGAAGGTCACAGGCCAGAATAAACTTGTGGAGCTGCACTGACCTTCACAGAGACCTCATTTACAGCCAAAGAGAGGACCTAGTCTTGACAGTGATGATGTCTGCAGAAGCACACTAGCATCTACTGAGTATGCATCTCCTCAACCCCTAAAACAGGAGGAATGTCATGGGTGTCCATATGTCCACCCCACGCCTTCCCCTGTGGCAACTACCTTTGCATTCATGTGTTGAACTCCACAAGCACACAGTGGGGACAGCCTCAGCAGGAGGACCTGCAGCTTCTGGGAAACCCACGCTGGGGCAGAGAGGGTCCACACCAGTCCTTCATTGCTTGCTCCTCTCTGGAGCAAGCCAGCAGGCTGTGATAGGGATGGGCTGTCCCAACTCGCTGCAGGTTTGTTTGTCCTGCCAAGGGAGCAGGAGGCACTGTGGGGAACGGAGCAGGTCTGCTGGGTCTAGGGGTACGAATGATGTCTGGAACACCTCTCTTCCTCTGGTGGAGATGTCCAGTGGTGTCAGGGACAGAGCTGGAGATTGCTGTCCTTGGGAAGAAGGCGTGCTCCTCTGGCTTTCTGCAGAAGAAGAAATACGCAGCCATTTAACACTGGTAGCTAAAGTTGATGGAACCTTAGGCTATGAGAATATACTGTAAATCTTCTGTTTTTAAGCAGAGAAACTGTAACACAAGCCCAGATGAAACTGCAATAGGAGAGAGTAGGAGCAACATTTTATTTACAAAGTTTCCTTGTCTTAAGAGCAAAAAAGAAGTCACACATAAAGCAATTGCCTAAGATAGAAGAAGACAATCAGGAAAAAGTAAAGCCCTTGGCCCAGAAGCATTATGTAGCAGTGTAGGTGGTATACAGAGGAGGTGTGGTGAAGACTGTAAATCAGGAAGCTATTGGAAAAGCAGGGTCCCTCCTAGGAGGTACTCAGCTTGAGCTGTAGTGTTAATAAAAAAAACCTTGTAGAAAAAAATCCCTCTTTCAGTTTATTCAATGGAAAGCTAGGGGTGAACAAGTTATGGTGGCTGGCATGTATAATTCCCACAACAGTTTCAGGCCACCTGCAACTACTGGGAGAAAGGATTGCCATCCAGGCAACAACCTCCTGTTCCATTGTGCCCAGGTCTCCACGCGTGCAAGAGCTTTCCCTGCACCAAGCCTCCAGGCTCCACTACACTGCCCAGCTCCACTGTGTGTGTCTCACACTGCACCAAGAGTGGCTGTGCCTCTGTTTGACTCCTGTTTTGGCTCTGCACTATGAGAAAGACACTGAGGCCCTGGAGAAGATCAACAAATCTGGTGAGGGATCTGGAGCACAAGTCTTATGGGGAGCAGCTGAGGGAGTTGGGATTGCTCGGTCCAAGAGGAGTCTCAGGGGAGACCTTATCGTTCTCTACAACTGCCTGAAAGGTTGTAATGAGGTGGGGATCAGCCTCTTCTGATGTAACAGTGAAAGGACAAGAGGGAATGGCCTCAAGTTGCACCAGAGGAGGTTCGGGTTGGATATTAGAGAGAATTTCTTCTCATAAAGAGCGGTGATGCACTGGCACAGGCTGCCCAGGGAGGTGGTGCAGTCACTGTCCCTGAAGGTGTTCAAGAACCGTGTGGATGTGGCACTGAGGGACGTGGTCAGTGGGTATGGTGGGATGAGCTAATGGTTGGACATGGTGATCTTAATGGTCTTTACCAACCTTAATGATTCTGTGATTCTATAACTCCAGCTGCAATCCAGTCACTGCAGGCTTTCCTTCTTCCAAGAGATTTGCAACAGCATGATGCCATCAATTGAGTGTTGACAGCAACCTACCTGTCCCTGAAGCATGGCAACTTTGCTTGCAGGAGGTAGGAGGTTCATCAGTCCCACTTTTGTACTTCACCAGCAAAGTGGACATAGGCGCACACAGAGTTTGTGCCAGTCAGCTGACACTGGGTGACCAGGTCCGAGCACAGAAAGAGGATGAGGAGGTTCTGAGCCCATTAAGCAGGCAGGTGCTGATCTTCACTAGGAAGCAGCTGTATGAAGCCTCTCGTGTCCCCCATGGCATGCCACCACCCCAGCATCTCCTTGCTGAATGCCAGCTAAGGCAGCAGTGGGGCCCTGGGCATGCCATGGCTCATCACAAGAGTATGAAGACTGTGTTCAGGATGTGCTTGGAGAATCTTGTATGAGGGAAGGGGAGGACCAGATGGCAAGCATGAAAAGCAATGTTCCTTAACAGTCGGAGGACTGCAGTCAACCATGCAGCCCAGCAAAGTGCAGCCAGCCTTGAACACCACATTAATTGTGCTCCCTCTCTCTAAAAGGCAACTCTCAGGTTGATCTCTTCTCTGGAGCACACCAGCACATAGCCCCGCAGGTTAAATCTCTTCTTTTCTTCATCTCTTCTTATTTCCTGTTCCCTCACCATCTATTAATAATAACATTCAACTGTGGACCCTTTTACGCAGGAGTTCTTTCTTTTATGAATCCAAAATTCTCCCTTTCTTTGCAATATTTTTATTCCAGTATTTCTTCACTCTTCCTCATTTCTTTCTGCTCATGGCTGCAGGGCTTTTCAAAATGTTGCTTCAAAATGTGAAGTGACTTCTGGGCTGGTGGCTCCTGGACAACCCTTCATATGTGGTGGCTAAGAAAATGTACTTATTCCCTGCATTTTGTCATGGGTCAGAGCTTATTGCAATACCCAGTTCCACATGAAAGGAGCAGCTTTGGATACTGACAAACTGGTATGATCAAAGAACTCAACCTCCACCTTCTTGGACAGGTAACTTGTGAGCAATATCCCTCTTTCTTTTCATGTAATGGGTTTTTTGTTTCTTTTCATCAGCTCATGTGAACTCCCCTGGCTCCTCTTTATTTGAGTGGTGTGCATAAATATGTCCTCCCTATAGAGGTGTATCCTGCACCTTTAAAGGAAAAAAAGAGAACTTTTACAGTAGTTAACCAAAACCGAGCTGAGTTCTTTTGAGCCTTACCTGACCCAACAGGAAGAGCAAGCAGTAGAAGAGTTCCAAGAGTAGCAGGGCTGAAGTGGCTCCACAGCAGCCAGCACACCCTGGAGCAGTGGCTCGTGGGTGTGCTTGGGAGGGCTGTGTGCAGCAGCAATACCCAGTGCATGGAACTTACAGATATGAGGATAAGATGTGGGGAAGTAAATAATTGTGGAATTCAAAACTAAAGTGGCATTTTGGAGAAAAACTGCTGGTGGCTAACTAATTGGCCTCAGAAGGATTTTGCCTTGTGACTTCAGAGCAGTCTCAAAGCAGGCTTGGGGAACATGCGGATAACAAGGTTTGTGAGACCGTGCACCAGGAGCACACACAGGCCCTTTCACCAAAACCACAAACTAACTCTATGTAAAGCAGGTGTATAAATAGAAATGCAAAATGTGTAATTGTATTTCTGTATACACATATACTACATTTAGTGTAAACTGGATACATGGAAAAACTGTGGATAACTACAGAAAACTGCAGAGGCTGCGTGAAGCAGGTGAGTAGTGCCAACTCAGAAGTGGCCAATGCCCCATGTGAGATTGTGGCTAAGCTGCCTTTCTCACCCACAAGTGTGGCAAACCCTGGCCCTCTTGCTGCTCCTGAGCCCCCAGGCTTGTGGCATTTCCCAGCCAAGCTTCCTTCCATCCACTGGACAAAGGGGGTGCTGAGCACCGGCTGGCCACAGCCCTCAGCCCCACACTAGGAGGTCATTCAGGCCTACTAGGAGAGCTCATGGGTCAGCAGGGCACCGGCACAGCTCCTCAAGGCATGCAGCGGGGCAGAGGGAGAAAGCACCTACGCTCTGCTCCTTGGTGCAAGATGGGTCTTTACAGGAGTCAGGCTCCAAGCTCTCTGTATCAGGGAAGAACCACTGATGTCATTTGTCTGGCCTTTGAGATGATCGCCCATAACATCCTTCTCTCCAAATTGGGAAGATATGGATTTGATGGGTGGACCATTTGATGGATGAGGAAATGGTTGTGAGATCATACCCAGAGAGTGGTGGTCAATGGCTCAATGTCCCGACAGAGATCAGTGACAAGTGGTGTCCCTCAGAGGTCAATACTGTGCTCCTCAGCATCTTCATCAGTGATATTGACAGTGGGAGTGAGTGCACCCTCAGCAAGTTTGCAGATGACACCAAGCTGACTGGTGTGGTCAACATGCCAGAGGGACAGGATGCCATCCAGAGGGACCCAGACAGGCTTGAGCAGTGGGCCCAGGGGAAACTCATGACGTTCAACAAATACAAGTGCAGTGAATACACCTGGGCCACAGAAGTCTCTGTTATCAACACGTTGAGTTGGAGCTGAGATGAAAAAGATTTTATCCTCTCTGTGCTGATTTATTACCAAGTGATCACAGTGACTTTTACGCCAACCACACCAAACTCTTTTCCTCCTTCCTCATAACTCACTTCTCCACTGATCTACAGTACTTTATATGATGAAAACAGATTAAAAATTCTTGGAGGGTTATGACATCCTCATTTGACATTTTGTTTACACTGTCATGAAAATATCATTAAGTGAAGGGCAATTCAAGTCTCAGTTCTCTTCTGTTTGTTTTTAATTCTAGTTTTCAAAAAGCTGGATGCCTGGTTGTGTTAAATAGCAATGCAGTAGATTTTAATGTAAATTACAGGGGAGGAAATCAACAATTTAAGTCTCAAAACATTTTGCTCTCCTCCCTAATAGAAAGTCCATTAAGAAAATTCTCCAAAAAACAAAGCCTTATTTTACTAAGAATACATATATAAGAAAAAGTTCTTAGCTCAAAGCAATGTTTGTGTGTTCATTTCAGTGCCTTTCAATGGAGGCAGTTGAAACAGTAAAGCGATTTCATAGTTGCAGCTTTTTCTGTGTGTGCATAAATAATGCATTGTTTGGTTTAATTCAGTGACTGATTCAAGGCTGAAAAGAACAGTAGAAAAGCCTGTTTTCCTCTGTTCACTGTCCTCTGTTCTCAGTATGAATCAAAACACTGTGAGGGATGCAGCCCTCTACTAGTTTGGGAATATATGTGGAAATTTTAATCAAAAATTCTCAGTTCAGTTCTTAAACTGCAGCTAGCATCTGCTTTGTTGCAAAAAAAAAAATAAAAGTTCAGGATAAAAGTTAGTGTAATGAGCCATCATTGGCCTGACTTCTAAGGCTTTCATATTCATCAAAGTAATAAGGTGATGAACAAAGCGCTGAAAGAGCAGCACTGTCACCACCCCTTACCCAGCCACCATCATGACTCCAGAAAGCTCTGGGGATGGCCCATGAAAACCCTCCCACACCTCACTGTTTTCAGGTAGCTTCCTGGAAGGAAAGCCAGGAAAGTTTTTATTGTTCTTGAATGTCTCCACCCTATATGCAGCTCAAGTCTTGTTTGAATCTGTGGGATGGTCCCTCTGCTTTTCTGCTTGCCATCTGGCTATATGCTGTGTCTCCTTTGGAAAGACCAGGTACCTGAAAAAGAGGAGAGGAGAGGAGAGGAGAGGAGAGGGGAGGGGAGGGGAG